>NC_090331.1:2080567-2380567 GCF_035084215.1 Heptranchias perlo
TCCTTTATCGTCTTCCTTATTCCCTGTGGGGGGAGGGGTGCACATGGAAACTCAGAAGGTGATGTGTAAAGGGGACGTTAGCAGAAATCTATTGGGCTGTAAATCCAATCAAGGGGCGTCAATCACAACTACAGAAAAATAGACAAATATATTAAAAGGTTTGTTCTTTGATGGGACAGTGTCGAGGGAGCTTTACTCTGTATCTAACCCGTGCTGTACCTGCCCTGGGAGTGTTTGATGGGACAGTGTAGAGGGAGCTTTACTCTGTATCTAACCCGTGCTGTACCTGCCCTGGGAGTGTTTGATGGACAGTGTAGAGGGAGCTTTACTCTGTATCTAACCCGTGCTGTACCTGCCCTGGGAGTGTTTGATGGGACGGTGTAGAGGGAGCTTTACTCTGTATCTAACCCGTGCTGTACCTGCCCTGGGGTGTTTGATGGGACAGTGTAGAGGGAGCTTTACTCTGTATCTAACCCTGTACCTGCCCTGGGAGTGTGTGATGGGACAGTGTAGAGGGAGCTTTACTCTGTATCTAACCCGTGCTGTACCTGCCCTGGGAGTGTTTGATGGGACAGTGTAGAGGGAGCTTTACTCTGTATCTAACCCGTGCTGTACCTGCCCTGGGAGTGTTTGATGGGACAGTGTAGAGGGAGCTTTACTCTGTATCTAACCTGTGCTGTACCTGCCCTGGGAGTGTTTGATGGGACGGTGTAGAGGGAGCTTTACTCTGTATCTAACCCGTGCTGTACCTGCCCTGGGAGTGTTTGGGAGAATAACCTCCTTGAGTTGCCACGGTATTGTGTTGGTGCTGGGCTAGGAGATCCTCCGTAGTGCGTCAGAGTTCGAGGGAAGACACAACATGGGGGGAAGGGCCTGTACGAGTGACCTCCCTGTACATCTACCATGCAGTCATGTGAGCTGTGAGGAGGATGCAAAGAGGCTCCAATGTGATTTAGACAAGTTGGGTGAGTGGGCAAGAACATGGTAGATGCAGTATAATGTGGATAAATGTGAGGTTATCAAAACTTTGGTTGTAAAAGCAGAAAGGCAGATTATTATCTGAATGGTGATAGATTGGGAAAAGGGGAGGTGCAACGACACCTGGGTGTCCTTGTACACCAGTTGCTGAAAGCGAGCATTCAGGTGCAGCAAGCAGTTAGGAAGGCGAATGGTATGTTGGCCTTCATTGCAAGAGGATTTGAGTACAGGAGCAGGGATGTCTTCCTGCAGTTATACAGGCCTTGGTGAGACCACATCTGGAGTATTGTGTGCAGTTTTGGTCTCCTTATCTGAGGAAGGATGTCCTTGCCATGGAGGGAGTGCAACGAAGGTTTACCAGACTTATTCCTGGGATGGCAGGACTGACGTATGAGGAGAGATTGGGTCGACTAGGCCTATATTCACTCGAATTTAGAAGAATGAGAGATGATCTCATCGAAACATATAAAATTCTAACAGGACTAGACAGACTAGATGCAGGGAGGATGTTCCCGATGGCTGGGAGTCCAGAACCAGGGGTCACAGTCTCAGGATACGGGGTATGCCATTTAGAACCGAGATGAGGAGAAGTTTCTTCACTCAGAGGGTGGTGAACCTGTGGAATTCTCTACCACAGAAGGCAGTGGAGGCCAAGTCATTAGATGTATTCAAGAAGGAGATAGATATATTTCTTAATGCTAAAGGGATCAAGGGATATGGGGAATAATCAGGAACAGGGTACTGAGTTAGACGATCAGCCATGATCATTTTGAATGGTGGAGCAGGCCCGAAGGGCCGAATGGCCTACTCTTGCTCCTATTTTCTATGTTTCTATGTCTCTCTGCGTAATGTGTCTGCCACATCCCGATCTTACACTGGATTACAGATGCAATAGATTATTTTGAAAGTCAGTGGGCAGCCAGTCATTGTCATGCAGTGTGAATCTCACAACCAATGACTCGCGCCCTCTGTTGGAAAGTAGTCACAAATACAGGATTGGTCCATTCGGACGATGGCCTTCAAGGACTCGTTTGCAGCTAAACATGGCAGATGACATTTAACGCAGAGAAGTAAGAAATGATGCATTTTGGTAGGAAGAATGAGGAGAGGCAATATAAACCAAATGGTACAATTTTAAAGGGGGTGCAGGAACAGAGAGACCTGGGGGTGTGTGTACACAAATCTTTGAAGGTGGCAGGACAAGTTGAGAAGGCTGTTAAAAGAGCACATGGGATCCTGGGCTTTATTAATAGAGCTTTTAATATAATGGATCATTTGCTGGCTTTCTCTGCCTTCCGGATGTTTCTGCCTCTCTCTCTGTTTTTTTTCCTGTTTGTTTTTTTGTTGAATGTGTATTCAGGGTTCTGTAGGTGACACCTCTCTGTCTGAACACGGTGATTGCCTTGGCAACGGGCAGTTGCAGGGGCATTCTGTAAACACCATGTATTGTTCTATATGTATAAATGCGTAGGCTTCGAGGAGCTCCTGAACATTTACCTGAGGAAGGAGGAAGCCTCCGAAAGCTTGTAGATTTCAAATAAAAATCGTTGGACTATAACTTGGTGTTGTAAAATTGTTTACAATTGTCAACCCCAGTCCATCACCGGCATCTCCACATCTTTATTAATAGAGGCACAGAGTACAAAAGCAAGGAAGTTATGCTAAACCTTTATAAAACACTGGTTAGGCCTCAGCTGGGATATTGTGTTCAATTCTGGGCACCGTACTTTAGGAAGGATGTGAAGGCATTGGAGAGGCCTAAAACCTCGGTATCAAATACTTGTTTAATAACACTCCTGTGAAGCACCTTGGGATATTTCACTATGTTAAAAGCAGTATATAAATGCCAGTTGTTGTTGTTAAAAGGGTGCAGAGGAGATTTACTGGAATGATTCCAGGGATGAGGGACTTCAGTTATGTGGAGAGACTGGAGAAGCTGGGATTGTTCTCCTTAGAGCAGAGAAGGTTAAGGGGAGATTTAATCGGGATGTCCAAAATGATGAAGGGTTTTGATAGAGTAAATAAGGAGAAACCGTTTCCAGTGGCAGGAGGGTCGGTAACCAGAGGACACAGATTTAAGGTGATCGGCAAAAGAACCAGAGGGGAGATGAGGAAACATTTTTATACACTGCGAGTTGTTCTGATCTGGAATCCACTGCCTGAAAGGGCGGTGGAAGCAGATTCAATAATAACTTTCAAAAGGGAATTGGATAAATACTTGAAGGGAAAAATTTGCAGGGCTCTGGGGAAAGAGCAGGGGTGTGGGACTAATTGGATAGCTCTTTCAAAGAGCCAGCACAGGCACGATGGGCCGAATGGCCTCCTCCTGTGCTGTATGCTTCTCTGATTCCAACCCCAATCCCAGACTAACCTCATGCAATTCTGCGAGACATCTGGCCGGGGATCACAATGTGAGTGAAAGACCACCATTGAAGACCTGTTAACGTGACGGGAGAGTGAAATATTCCAGACCTTTTGGTTCAAGGTTTCATGAAATTATATATATATATTGTTCAGCAGAGGCTGGGTCTCAGGAGGAGGAAGGTTTCTGTGTTCGTCTGCCACAGTCTGGAAAAATGGCCAAAAAACTGTTTATCTTCCAGGCGCTGAAGGACGACGTATGCAAGGCAGGACGATTAGGGAGTTAAAGACCGAAAATGGTCGAATAATTATAAAGAAATATTTAACAGTTATATACATGAAATTAAAATTATACTGAGATTGAATATTTATACAGAATAGTTCACAATATAGGGATTTAATTCATGGTCAGATTTAATAATATACAGAGATATAAGAATTCTAAAGAAATATTTTATATAGAAATAGATAGTTCCGCGCCTATATTTAATAATCTTATAGAGCTATTTTAAAGAAAGACTCGCATTTCTACAGCACCTTTCACCACCTCAGGACGTCCCAAAGCGCTTTACAGCCAATAAAGTACTTTTTGAAGTGTAGTCACTGCCGTAATGTAGGAGATGCGGCAGCCAATTTATGCACAGCAAGATCCCACAAATAGCAATATGATAATGACTGGATAATCTGTTTTTAGTGATGTTGGTTGAGGGATAAATATTGGCCAGGTCACCGGAGAGAACTCCCCTGCTCTTCTTCAAAATAGTGGCTGTGGGATCTTTTACATCCACCTGAGAGGGCAGACGGGGCCTCGGTTTAACATCTCATCTGAAAGACGGCACCTCCGACAGTGCAGCGCTCCCTCAGTACTGACCCTCCGACAGTGCAGCGCTCACTCAGTACTGACCCTCCGACAGTGCAGCGTTCCCTCAGTACTGACCCTCCGACAGTGCAGCACTCCCTCAGTACCGACCCTCCGACAGTGCAGCGCTCCCTCAGTACTGACCCTCCGACAGTGCAGCGCTCCCTCAGTACTGACCCTCCGACAGTGCAGCGCTCCCTCAGTACTGACCCTCCGACAGTGCAGCGCTCCCTCAGTACCGACCCTCCGACAGTGCAGCGCTCCCTTAGTACTGACCCTCCGACAGTGCAGCGCTCCCTCAGTACCCGCCCCTCCGACAGTGCAGCGCTCCCTCAGTACTGACCCTCCGACAGTGCAGCGCTCCCTCAGCACTGACCCTCCGACAGTGCAGCGCTCCCTCAGTACTGACCCTCCGACAGTGCAACGCTCCCTCACTACTGACCCTCCGACAGTGCAGCGCTTGCTCAGTACTGACCCTCCGACAGTGCAGCGCTCCCTCAGTACTGACCCTCCGACAGTGCAGCGCTCCCTCAGTACTGACCCTCCGACAGTGCAGCGCTCCCTCAGTACTGACCCTCCGACAGTGCAGCGCTCCCTCAGTACTGACCCTCCGACAGTGCAGCGCTCCCTCAGTACTGACCCTCCGACAGTGCAGCGCTCCCTCAGTACTGACCCTCCGACAGTGCAGCGCTCCCTCAGTACTGACCCTCCGACAGTGCAGCGCTCCCTCAGTACTGACCCTCCGACAGTGCAGCGCTCCCTCAGTACTGACCTTCGGACAGAGCTTTTTTTTCAAAAAATATACTTTATTCATAAAATTTGTACCAAAAACATACAATACAGTTGTCATATCACATTCCAAATGTACACAATACAGATTATACAATTTGCAGGTTACATCAAGTACAGTTCAATGAACACATTGCACATAATTACAGTTCATGACACTCTGGGGTGTCTCATTGCATTATACTCAATACAGATTATTGATTACAGATTCATTACAGGTACATTACAGCAATTTGAATTTTACATTCTGCCCGGGGGGGTTTTTCCCTGATTGCAGCCCCTCGGTATACAATGGCGGGAAGGCTCTATACGGTTGCCTTTCCCCACAGAGCCTTTGCGGTGGCTGCACCCAGCCTCAGTGCGTCCCTGAGCACGTAGTCCTGGACCTTGGAATGTGCCAGTCTGCAACGCTCGGTCGAGGACAGCTCCTTCCACTGGAAGACCAGCAAGTTTCGGGCAGACCAAAGGGCGTCTTTCACTGAGTTAATGGTCTTCCAGCAGCAGCCGATGTCCGTCTCAGTGTGCGTCCCTGGGAACAGCCCGTAGAGCACAGAAACCTGTGTTACGGAACTGCTCGGGACGAACCTGGACAGATACCACTGCATCTCTCTCCAGACCTTCTTTGCAAATGCACATTCCAGAAGGAGATGGGTGACGGTCTCGTCTCCACCGCAGCCTCCTCTGGGACAGCGCGCGGTGGCGCTGAGAGTCCGGGAGTACATGAAGGATCTGACGGGAAGGGCCCTTCTCACCACCAGCCAAGCTAGGTCTTGGTGCTTGTTTGAAAGTTCTGGCGATGAGGCGTTCTGCCAAATGACATTGACAGTCTGCTCGGGGAACCAACTGACAGGATCCATCGTCTCCTTTTCCCGCAGGGTCTCGAGGACGTTACGTGCGGACCACTTACTGATCGCCTTGTGGTCAAAGGTGTTTTTTTTTGCATAAACATTTGGACGAGGGACAGGTGGGGCGGAACGGTCCAACTGGACGGAGTGTTCCGTGGCAGTGTGGCCAGGCCCATCCTTCTCAACACCGGGGACAGGTAGAACCTCAGCACGTAGTGACACTTTGTGTTTTCGTACCAAGGGTCCATGCAAAGCTTGATGCAGCCGCGCACAAAAGTGGCCATCAGGATGAGGGCCACGTTGGGCACGCCTTTCCCCCCTTTCCCTGGAGATTTGTACATCGTGTCCCTGTGGACACGGTCCATTTTTGATCTCCAGATAAAGCGGAAGATGGCAGCGCTCCCTCAGTACTGCACCGGGAGTGTGGGCCTGGATTTTGAGCTCAAAACTCTGGAGTGGGACTCGAACCCATGACCTTCTGACTCAGGGAGAGTGAGACCCACTGAGCAACGGCTGACACCAAACTATTGAACAATTATATACATATATTTAATAACTGTACAAAGATATTTTGTGAAGTCTGCGTCCACATTATCGGACAAGGACGGACAGAGGAGTCTGAATAAATAAAAAAAACAAATGAATGCAGAATATAAGTCTGGTTAACTGTATCCTTGATCTTTCTGTTGTCCCTCAGAAATGGATGATTTTAATCGGCATGTGAGGGAGTTGCTGAGCTGGAAGAGGGGAGTGCGTCGGTCAGTCGCTACTCCCGCTGCGCACGACCGATTCGAGAGGGTCCAAGTTAGCGGAGATGTTCTAAGGTGAGGGGTAAGGTTGGACTAAACGAGGGTGTGTAAACCAAACCAAACCAAGCCATGACATACTGAACCAAACCAAACCAAACCAAGCCATGACATACTGAACCAAACCAAACCAAACCAAGCCATGACATACTGAACCAAACCAAACCAAACCAAGCCATGACATACTGAACCAAACCAAACCAAACCAAGCCATGACATACTGAACCAAACCAAACCAAACCAAGCCATGACATACTGAACCAAACCAAACCAAACCAAGCCATGACATACTGAACCAAACCAAACCAAGCCATGACATACTGAACCAAACCAAACCAAACCAAGCCATGACATACTGAACCAAACCAAACCAAACCAAGCCATGACATACTGAACCAAACCAAACCAAACCAAGCCATGACATACTGAACCAAACCAAACCAAACCAAGCCATGACATACTGAACCAAACCAAACCAAACCAAGCCATGACATACTGAACCAAACCAAACCAAACCAAGCCATGACATACTGAACCAAACCAAGCCATGACATACTGAACCAAACCAAACTTGTGGTAGGTGGGCACAGGGTTTTAATTAGTCGCTGGGACTGGGGTTTAATTACACTCAGTGGGACTGGGGTTTAATTACACTCAGTGGGACCGGGGTTTAATTACAGTCGGTGGGACTGGGGTTTAATTACAGTCAGTGGGGACTGGGGTTTAATTACAGTCGGTGGGACTGGGGTTTGATTACAGTCGGTGGGGACCGGGGTTTAATTACAGTCAGTGGGGACTGGGGTTTAATTACAGTCGGTGGGACTGGGGTTTGATTACAGTCGGTGGGGACCGGGGTTTAATTACAGTCAGTGGGGACTGGGGTTTAATTACACTCAGTGGGACTGGGGTTTAATTACAGTCAGTGGGGACTGGGGTTTAATTACACTCAGTGGGGACTGGGGTTTAATTACACTCAGTGGGACTGGGGTTTAATTACAGTCGGTGGGGACTGGGGTTTAATTACAGTCAGTGGGAGCGGGGTTTAATTACAGTCGGAGGGGACTGGGATTTATTTACAGTCAGTGGGACTGGGGTTTAATTACAGTCGGTGGGGACTGGGGTTTAATTACACTCAGTGGGGACCGGGGTTTAATTACAGTCAGTGGGGAGCGGGGTTTAATTACAGTCGGAGGGGACTGGGGTTTATTTACAGTCAGTGGGGAGTGGGTTTAATTACAGTCGGTGGGGACTGGGGTTTAATTACAGTCGGTGGGGACTGGGGTTTAATTACAGTCGGCGGGGACCGGGGTTTAATTTACAGTCGGTGGGGACTGGGGTTTAATTACAGTCGGTGGGGACCGGGGTTTAATTACAGTCGGCGGGGACTGGCGTTTAATTTACAGTCGGTGGGGTCTGGGGCAATATTCCCTCTAATATTTTCGGCCATGTGCAGAATGAATTTGGGTTTGTCACCGATATAAAGACACTGCGCCACCGTAAAAAACCACAACTTTGAATGGAATCTCTTTTTCGAAAACATTATTCAGGGTAAATAACAAACAGAACGAATATACAAAATAATGGATAATTATAACATGGCGAGCTGGCAAGGATATTTCATTAAACAAAACTAGTTATTGAAATCTCAGAAGTAAACACTGTCACCAGAGGAATGGGGTCATCCTGATTGAGACCCAGAGTCTGTAGATGACAGGCCGGATGATGGAGGAGAGGGTGGCTGTCTCTGGTTTGGATGTTTTTTTCTTCTGTCTCTGCCTGTCTTCCAGTATTTATATAATTTGTACAAGTTTACGACTATACCCCTTATCCTGAGACTATGCCTCCTCGTTGTAGACTCTCCAGCCAGGGGAAACAGCCTCTCAGTATCTACCCTGTCAAGCCCCCTCAGAATCTTATATGTTTCAATGAGATCACCTCTCATTCTTCTAAACTCCAGAGAGTATGGGCCCATTCTACTCAATCTCTCCTCATAGGACAACCCTCTCATCCCAGGAATCAATCTAGTGAACTTTTGTTGTACCGCCTCTAAGGCAAGTATATCCTTCCTTAGATAATTGTAAACAATTTTACAACACCAAGTTATAGTCCAACAAATTTATTTTAAATTCCACAAGTTTTCGGAGGCTTCCTCCTTCCTCAGGTGAACGGTGTGGAAATGAAATTTTTGAATCCTTCGCATTTGAAAATCACAGAACAATGCCTGGTGATTACTGCCCGTTGCCAAGGCAATCACAGTGAGCAGACAGAAAGGTGTCACCTAAAAGGCCACCCTCCGCAACCATCTCGTACACCAACTCTACAGCAGACGCCGCAACCTCGAAACTAAGATAGAGTCCACACTCTCAACCTGTACTCAGGACACAGCAGACCAGCTACGAGACACCGCCAAACAGACGAGGCAACGGAACTACGCTGCCTACATGAAAACCAAGAGCAGGAAGCTTGAGAAACTCGGCATCACCACCAGCATCGACCAAGTCTCCCCCGGTTTCACGGTTGCAACCACAGGGAAGTCTGTCGTCAATTTGTCCGACCACACCCTTCAACCACACGAAATCGAAGTTCTCAGCCGAGGGCTCAATTTCTGCCCCACCACCAAAATGGACCCCACTAGTCTCGCGGCAGACACAGAGGAATTCATCAGGAGAATGAGGCTCCGGGAATTCTACCACAAACCCCAAGATTTCAGCAGTGAACCCAATGAGACAATCAACGATCCGGAACAGCAGACAGAGGGATCCGCGGTACAGCAACCGAAGAGGAAAGAGTCTCACTGGACTCCTCCAGAGGGTCGCGGCCCTAAGCTTGACATGTATGCTCAAGCTGTCAGGAAATGCGTCAATGCCAGATTCATCAGCCGCACTCAGAAGACAGTCCAGAATGTCACCCGAGCACAACGCAACGCCATCAACGCTCTCAAGACCAACCGCAACATCGTCATCAAACCAGCGGACAAAGGAGGAGCCATCGTCATACAGAACAGAACGGACTATTGCAAAGAAGCATACCGACAACTGGACAACCAGGAACACTACAGACGGTTACCCGCAGATCCGACCAAAGAACACACCCATCAGCTCAACAAACTGATCAAGACCTTTGATCCAGACCTTCAAAACATCCTACGCACTCTCATCCCACGTACTCCCCGCATGGGAGACTTCTACTGCCTCCCAAAGATACACAAAGCCAACACACCCGGACATCCTATCGTATCAGGCAACGGAACCCTGTGTGAGAACCTCTCTGGATACGTCGAGGGCATCCTGAAACCCATCATACAGGGAACCCCCAGCTTCTGTCGCGACACTACAGACTTTCTACAAAAACTCAGTACCCACGGACCTGTTGAACCAGGAACACTTCTCACCACGATGGACGTCTCGGCACTCTACACCAGTATCCCCCACGATGACGGCATCGCTGCGACAGCATCAATACTCAACACCAACAACAGCCAATCTCCAGACTCCATCCTACAACTCATCCGCTTCATCCTGGATCACAATGTCTTCACCTTCGATAACCAGTTCTTTACCCAAACACACGGAACAGCCATGGGGACCAAATTCGCACCCCAATACGCCAATATTTTCATGCACAAGTTCGAGGACGACTTCTTCACTGCACAGGACCTCCAACCAACACTATACACCAGATACATCGACGACATTTTCTTTCTAAGGACCCACGGTGAGGAATCACTAAAGAGACTACACGATAACATCAACAAGTTCCATCCCACCATCAAGCTCACCATGGACTACTCCTCAGAATCAGTTTCTTTCTTGGACACACGAATCTCCATCAAAGACGGGCACCTCAGCACCTCACTCTACCGCAAGCCCACGGACAACCTCATGATGCTCCACTTTTCCAGCTTCCACCCTAACCACGTCAAAGAGGCCATCCCCTATGGACAGGCCCTGCGAATACACAGGGTCTGCTCAGACGAGGAGGAACGCGATGGACACCTACAGACGCTGAAAGACGCCTTAGTAAGAACGGGATATGACGCTCGACTCATCGATCGACAGTTCCGACGGGCCACAGTGAAAAATCGCGTAGACCTCCTCAGAAGACTAACACGGGATGCAACCAACAGAGTACCCTTCGTTGTCCAGTACTTCCCCGGAGCGGAGAAACTACGCCATGTTCTCCACAGCCTTCAACATGTCATCAATGATGACGAACACCTCGCTATGGCCATCCCCACGCCTCCACTACTCGCATTTAAACAGCCACCCAACCTCAAACAGACCATCGTTCGCAGCAAATTACCCAGCTTTCAGGAGAACAGCGTCCACGACACCACACAACCCTGCCACGGTAACCTCTGCAAGACATGCCAGATCATCGACACAGATACCACCATCACACGAGAGGACACCACCCACCAGGTGCACAGTTCATACTCCTGTGACTCGGCCAACGTTGTCTACCTCATACGTTGCAGGAAAGGATGCCCCAGAGCATGGTACATTGGCGAAACCATGCAGACGCTGCGACAATGGATGAACGGACACCGCGCAACAATCGCCAAACAGGAGGGTTCTCTCCCAGTCGTGGAACACTTTAGCAGTCAAGGACATTCAGCCACCGAACTTCGGGTAAGCGTTCTCCAAGGCGGCCTTCGAGACACACGACAACGCAAAATCGTCGAGCAGAAATTAATAGCCAAGTTCCGCACCCATGAGGACGGCCTCAACCGGGATCTTGGGTTCATGTCACACTACACGTAACCCCACCAGCGAACAAATGTTATCTGTTTTTAATATAACGGGTCATTGACTGTCTTCCTTCTCTCTCTCTCTCTTTTTTTTGGGGGTTTGTATATTCAGTGGCCTTTTAGGTGACACCTTTCTGTCTGCTCACTGTGATTGCCTTGGCAACGGGCAGTAATCACCAGGCATTGTTCTGTGATTTTCAAATGCGAAGGATTCAAAAATTTCATTTCCACACCGTTCACCTGAGGAAGGAGGAAGCCTCCGAAAGCTTGTGGAATTTAAAATAAATTTGTTGGACTATAACTTGGTGTTGTAAAATTGTTCACAATCTGTACACATGCGCATGGCGGCTTTTAGCTTTTTATCGCTTGCAATATAAGTTTACAATTGTCAACCCCAGTCCATCACCGGCATCTCCACATCATGGCTTCCTTAGATAAGGAGACCAAAACAGTACACAGTACTCCAGGTGAGGTCTCACCAAAGCCCTGTACAATTGCAGTAAGACTTCCTTACTCTTATACTCCAACCCCCTTCCAATAAAGGCCAACATGCCATTTGCATTCCTAATTGCTTGATGTATCTGCATGTTCACTTCCTGTGACACCCGAGTCTCTCTGAACACCAACATTTAATAATTTCTCATCATTTCAAAAATATTCTGTTTTTCTATTCTTCCCACCAAAGTGAATAACCTCACATTTCCCCACATTTTGTTTTTATTAACTAATTAATTTATCCAGTTTAAGATATTGCTCAAAGCTCCTCGTTAAACCCCCGCCCCGAATTCCACAGAGAGAAAAAAGTGACACTCAGCGACCTGCGGACCTGTGACCTAATCCCCCTCCCCCTCCCCCTCCCCCTGCCCCCCTCGCCCTCCCCCTGCCCCCCCTCCCCCTCCCCCTCCCCCTCCGCCCTCTACTCCCCCTCCCCCACCGCCCTCTCCTCCCCCTCCCCCTCCGCCCTCCCCTCCCCCTCCCCCTCCCCTCCCCCCTCTCCTCCCACTCCCGCTCCCCCCTCTCCTCCCCCTCCCCTCCCCTCCCCCTGCCCCCTCCCCCTGCTCCACTCCCCCTGCCCCCTCCCCCTGCTCCCCTCCCCCTGCCCCCTCCCCCTGGGACCGTGGTTTAATTACAGTCGGTGGGGACTGGGGTTTAATTACAGTCGGTGGGGAAAGGGGTTTAATTACAATCGGTGGGGACTGGGGTTTAATTACAGTCAGTGGGGACTGGGGTTTAATGACAGTCGGTGGGGACTGGGGTTTAATTACAGTCAGTGGGGACTGGGGTTTAATTACACTCAGTGGGGACCGGGGTTTAATTACAGTCGGTGGGGACCGGGGTTTAATGACAGTCGGTGGGGCCCGGGGTTTAATTTCAGTCGGTGGGGACCGGGGTTTAATGACAGTCGGTGGGGCCCGGGGTTTAATTTCAGTCGGTGGGGACCGGGGTTTAATTACAGTCAGTGGGGACCGGGGTTTAATTACAGTCAGTGTGGACTGGGGTTTAATTACAATCGGTGGAGACCGGGGTTTAATTACAGTCGGTGGGGACTGAGATTTAATTACAGTCGGTGGGGACTATGGTTTAATTACAGTCGGTGGGGACTGGTGATTAATTACAGTAGGTGGAGACTGGGGTTTAATTACAGTTGGTGGGGGCTGGGGTTTAATTACAGTCAGTGGGGACTGGGGTTTAATTACAGTCGGTGGTGACTGGGGTTCAATCACAGTCGGCGGGGACTGGGGTTTAATTACAGTCAGTGGGGACTGGGGTTTAATTACAGTCAGTGGGTTTAATTACAGTCGGCGGGGACTGGGGTTTAATTACAGTCGGCGGGGACTGTGGTTTAATTACAGTCGGCGGGGACTGTGGTTTAATTACAGTCGGTGGGGGCTGGGGTTTAATTACGGTCGGTGGGGGCTGGGGTTTAATTACAGTCGGTGGGGACTGGGGTTTAATTACAGTCGGTGGGGAGTGGGGTTTAATTACAGTCGGCGGGGACTGGGGTTTATTTATACTCGGTGAGGACTGGAGTTTAATTATACTCGGTGGGGACGGGGCTTTAATTACAGTCGGCGGGGACTGTGGTTTAATTACAGTCGGTGGGGACTGTGGTTTAATTATAGTCAGTGGGGACTGGGGATTAATTACAGTCAGTGGGGACTATGGTTCAATTACAGTCGGTGGGGACTGTGGTTTAATTACAGTCGGCGGGGACTGGGGTTTAATTACAGTAGGTGGGGACTGTGGTTCAATTACAGTCGGTGGGGACTGGGGTTTAATTACAGTCGGTGGGGACTGTGGTTTAATTACAGTGGGTGGGGACTGGGGTTTAATTACAGTCGGCGGGGACTGTGGTTTAATTACAGTCGGCGGGGACTGTGGTTTAATTACAGTCGGTGGGGGCTGGGGTTTAATTACGGTCGGTGGGGGCTGGGGTTTAATTACAGTCGGTGGGGACTGGGGTTTAATTACAGTCGGTGGGGAGTGGGGTTTAATTACAGTCGGCGGGGACTGGGGTTTATTTATACTCGGTGAGGACTGGAGTTTAATTATACTCGGTGGGGACGGGGCTTTAATTACAGTCGGCGGGGACTGTGGTTTAATTACAGTCGGTGGGGACTGTGGTTTAATTATAGTCAGTGGGGACTGGGGATTAATTACAGTCAGTGGGGACTATGGTTCAATTACAGTCGGTGGGGACTGTGGTTTAATTACAGTCGGCGGGGACTGGGGTTTAATTACAGTAGGTGGGGACTGTGGTTTAATTACAGTCGGTGGGGACTGTGGTTTAATTACAGTGGGTGGGGACTGGGGTTTAATTACAGTCGGTGGGGACTGTGGTTTAATTACAGTCTGTGGGGACTGGGGTTTAATTACAGTCGGTGGGGACTGGCGTTCAATTTCAGTCGGTGGGGGCTGGGGTTTAATTACAGTCGGTGGGGACTGGGGTTTAATTACAGTCGGTGGGGACTGGGGTTTAATTACAGTCGGTGGGACTGGGGTTTAATTACACTCAGTGTGGACCGGGGTTTAATTACAGTCAGTGGGGACCGGGTTTTAATTACACTCAGTGGGGACCGGGTTTTGATTACAGTCGGTGGGGACTGGGTTTTAATTACAGTCGGTGGGGACTGGGGTTTAATTACAGTCGGTGGGGACCGGGGTTGAATTACAGTCGGTGGGGACCGGGGTTTAATTACAGTCAGTGTGGACTGGGGTTTAATTACAGTCGGTGGAGACTGGGGTTTAATTACAGTCAGTGGGGACTATGGTTTAATTACAGTCGGTGGGGACTGGTGAATTACAGTAGGTGGGGACTGGGGTTTAATTACAGTTGGTGGGGGCTGAGGTTTAATTACAGTCAGTGGGGACTGGGTTTTAATGACACTCGGCGGGGACCGGGGTTTAATTACAGTCAGTGGGGACTGGGGTTTAATTACATTCAGTGGGGACTGGGGTTTAATTACAGTGGGAGGGGACTGGGTTTTAATTACAGTCGGTGGGGACCGGGGTTTAATGACAGTCGGTGGGGCCCGGGGTTTAATTTCAGTCGGTGGGGACCGGGGTTTAATTACAGTCAGTGTGGACTGGGGTTTAATTACAGTAGGTGGGTATTGGGGTTTAATTACAGTCGGTGGGGACTGAGATTTAATTACAGTCGGTGGGGACTATGGTTTAATTACAGTCGGTGGGGACTGGTGATTAATTACAGTAGGTGGAGACTGGGGTTTAATTACAGTTGGCGGGGGCTGGGGTTTAATTACAGTCAGTGGGGACTGGGGTTTAATTACAGTCGGTGGTGACTGGGGTTCAATCACAGTCGGTGGTGACTGGGGTTCAATCACAGTCGGCGGGGACTGGGGTTTAATTACAGTCAGTGGGGACTGGGGTTTAATTACAGTCAGTGGGTTTAATTACAGTCGGCGGGGACTAGGGTTTAATTACAGTCGGCGGGGACTGTGGTTTAATTACAGTCGGCGGGGACTGGGGTTTAATTACAGTTGGCTGGGACTGGGGTTTAATTACAGTCGGCGGGGACTGGGGTTTAATTACAGTTGGCGGGGACTGGGGTTTAATTACAGTTGGCGGGGACTGGGGTTTAATTACAGTCAGTGGGGACTGGGGTTTAATTACAGTCGGCGGGGACTGGGGTTTAATTACAGTTGGCGGGGACTGGGGTTTAATTACAGTCGGCGGCGACTGTGGTTTAATTACAGTCGGTGGGGACTGTGGTTTAATTATAGTCAGTGGGGACTGGGGTTTAATTACAGTCGGTGGGGACTGGGGTTTAATTACGGTCGGTGGGGGCTGGGGTTTAATTACAGTCGGTGGGGACTGGGGTTTAATTACAGTCGGTGGGGAGTGGGGTTTAATTACAGTCGGCGGGGACTGGGGTTTATTTATACTCGGTGAGGACTGGAGTTTAATTATACTCGGTGGGGACGGGGCTTTAATTGGAGTCGGCGGGGACTGGGGTTTAATTACAGTCGGCGGCGACTGTGGTTTAATTACAGTCGGTGGGGACTGTGGTTTAATTATAGTCAGTGGTGACTGGGGATTAATTACAGTCAGTGGGGACTGGGGTTCAATTACAGTCGGTGGGGACTGGGGTTTAATTACAGTCTGTGGGGACTGGGGTTTAATTACAGTGGGTGGGGACTGGGGTTTAATTACAGTAGGTGGGGACTGGGGTTTGATTACAGTCGGTGGGGACTGGGGTTTAATTACAGTCTGTGGGGACTGGGGTTTAATTACAGTGGGTGGGGACTGGGGTTTAATTACAGTCGGTGGGGACTGGGGTTTAATTACAGTGGGTGGGGACTGGGGTTTAATTACAGTCGGTGGGGACTGGGGTTTAATTACAGTGGGTGGGGACTGGGGTTTAATTACAGTGGGTGGGGACTGGGGTTTAATTACAGTCGGTGGGGACTGGGGTTTAATTACAGTGGGTGGGGACTGGGGTTTAATTACAGTCGGTGGGGACTGTGGTTTAATTACAGTGGGTGGGGACTGGGGTTTAATTACAGTCGGTGGGGACTGGGGTTTAATTACAGTGGGTGGGGACTGGGGTTTAATTACAGTGGGTGGGGACTGGGGTTTAATTACAGTCGGTGGGGACTGGGGTTTAATTACAGTAGGTGGGGACTGGGGTTTGATTACAGTCGGTGGGGACTGGCGTTCAATTACAGTCGGTGGGGGCTGGGGTTTAATTACAGTCGGTGGGGACTGGGGTTTAATTACAGTCGGTGGGGACTGGGGTTTAATTACAGTCGGTGTGACTGGGGTTTAATTACACTCAGTGTGGACCGGGGTTTAATTACAGTCAGTGGGGACCGGGTTTTAATTACACTCAGTGGGGACCGGATTTTGATTACAGTCGGTGGGGACTGGGTTTTAATTACAGTCGGTGGGGACCGGGGTTTAATTACAGTCGGTGGGGACCGGGTTTGAATTACAGTCGGTGGGGACCGGGGTTTAATTACTGTCAGTGTGGACTGGGGTTTAATTACAGTCGGTGGGGACTGGGGTTTTATTACAGTCAGTGGGGACTATGGTTTAATTACAGTCGGTGGGGACTGGTGAATTACAGTAGGTGGGGACTGGGGTTTAATTACAGTTGGTGGGGCTGGGGTTTAATTACAGTCAGTGGGGACTGGGTTTTAATGACACTCGGCGCGGAATGGGGTTTAATTACAGTCAGTGGGGACTGGGGTTGAATTACAGTCAGTGGGGACTGGGGATTTATTACACTCAGTTGGAACTGGGGTTTAATTACACTCAGTGGGGATTGGGGTATAATTACAGTCGGTGGGGACTGGGGTTTAATTACAGTCGGTGGGGAGTGGGGTTTAATTACAGTCGGCGGGGACTGGGGTTTATTTATACTCGGTGAGGACTGGAGTTTAATTATACTCGGTGGGGACGGGGCTTTACTTGCAGTCGGCGGGGACTGGGGTTTAATTACAGTTGGCAGGGACTGGGGTTTAATTACAGTCGGCGGCGACTGTGGTTTAATTACAGTCGGTGGGGACTGTGGTTTAATTATAGTCAGTGGTGACTGGGGATTAATTACAGTCAGTGGGGACTATGGTTCAATTACAGTCGGTGGGGACTGTGGTTTAATTACAGTAGGTGGGGACTGTGGTTCAATTACAGTCGGTGGGGACTGGGGTTTTATTACAGTCAGTGGGGACTATGGTTTAATTACAGTCGGTGGGGACTGGTGAATTACAGTAGGTGGGGACTGGGGTTTAATTACAGTTGGTGGGGGCTGGGGTTTAATTACAGTCAGTGGGGACTGGGTTTTAATGACACTCGGCGGGGAATGGGGTTTAATTACAGTCAGTGGGGACTGGGGTTTAATTACAGTCAGTGGGGACTGGGGTTTAATTACACTCAGTTGGAACTGGGGTTTAATTACACTCAGTGGGGACTGGGGTATAATTACAGTCGGTGGAGACCGGGGTTTAATTACAGTCGGTGGGGACCGGGATTTAATTACAGTCGGTGGGGACCGGGGTTTAATTACAGTCGGTGGGGACCGGGGTTTAATGACAGTCGGTGGGGACTGGGGTTTAATTACAGTCGGTGGGGACTGGGGTTTAATTACCGTCAGTCGGGAGTGGTGTTTAATTATAGTGGGTGGGGTCTGGGGATTAATTGCAGCCGGTGGGTGCTGGGGTTTAATTGCAATTGGTGGGGACTGGTGATTAATTACAGTGGGTGGGGACTGGTGATTAATTACAGTGGGTGGGGACTGGGATTTAATTACAGTCGGTGTTGACTGGGGTTTAATTACAGTAGGTGGGGACTGTGGTTTAATGACAGTCGGCGGGGACTGTGGTTTAATTACAGTCGGCGGGGACTGTGGTTTAATTACAGTCGGCGGGGACTGGGGATTAATTACAGTGGGTGGGGACTGTGGTTTAATGACAGTCGGCGGGGACTGTGGTTTAATTACAGTCGGCGGGGACTGTGGTTTAATTACAGTCGGCGGGGACTGTGGTTTAATTACAGTCGGCGGGGACTGGGGATTAATTACAGTCGGCGGGGACTGGGGTTTAATTACAGTCGGCGAGGATTGGGGATTAATTACAGTCGGCGGCGTCTTTGGTTTAATTACAGTAGGTGGTGACTGGGGTTTAATTACAGTCAGTGGGGACTGGTGTTTAATTACAGTCAGTGGGGACCGGGGTTCAATTACAGTCGGTGGGGACCGGGGTTTAATTACAGTCGGCGGGGACCGGGGTTTAATTACAGTCGGCGGGGACTGTGGTTTAATTACAGTGGGTGGGGACTGGGGTTTAATTACAGTCGGTTGGGACTGGGGTTTAATTACAGTCGGTGGGGACTGCGGTTTAATTACAGTCAGTGGGGACTGGGGTTTAATTACAGTCAGTGGGGACCAGGGTTTAATTACAGTGGGTGGGGACTGGGGTTTAATTATACTCTGCAGGGACTGGGGTTTAATTATACTCGGTGGGGACTGGGGTTTAATTACAGTGAGTGGGGACTGTGGTTTAATGACAGTCGGCGGGAACTGTGGTTTAATTACAGTCGGCGGGAACTGTGGTTTAATTACAGTAGGTGGGGACTGTGGTTCAATTACAGTCGGTGGGGACTGTGGTTTAATTACAGTCTGTGGGGACTGGGGTTTAATTACAGTGGGTGGGGACTGGGGTTTAATTACAGTGGGTGGGGACTGGGGTTTAATTACAGTCGGTGGGGACTGGGGTTTAATTACAGTCGGTGGGGACTGGCGTTCAATTTCAGTCGGTGGGGGCTGGGGTTTAATTACAGTCGGTGGGGACTGGGGTTTAATTACAGTCGGTGGGGACTGGGGTTTAATTACAGTCGGTGGGACTGGGGTTTAATTACACTCAGTGTGGACCGGGGTTTAATTACAGTCAGTGGGGACCGGGTTTTAATTACACTCAGTGGGGACCGGGTTTTGATTACAGTCGGTGGGGACTGGGTTTTAATTACAGTCGGTGGGGACTGGGGTTTAATTACAGTCGGTGGGGACCGGGGTTGAATTACAGTCGGTGGGGACCGGGGTATAATTACAGTCAGTGTGGACTGGGGTTTAATTACAGTCGGTGGAGACTGGGGTTTAATTACAGTCAGTGGGGACTATGGTTTAATTACAGTCGGTGGGGACTGGTGAATTACAGTAGGTGGGGACTGGGGTTTAATTACAGTTGGTGGGGGCTGAGGTTTAATTACAGTCAGTGGGGACTGGGTTTTAATGACACTCGGCGGGGACCGGGGTTTAATTACAGTCAGTGGGGACTGGGGTTTAATTACAGTCAGTGGGGACTGGGGTTTAATTACAGTGGGTGGGGACTGGGTTTTAATTACAGTCGGTGGGGACCGGGGTTTAATGACAGTCGGTGGGGCCCGGCGTTTAATTTCAGTCGGTGGGGACCGGGGTTTAATTACAGTCAGTGTGGACTGGGGTTTAATTACAGTAGGTGGGGATTGGGGTTTAATTACAGTCGGTGGGGACTGAGATTTAATTACAGTCGGTGGGGACTATGGTTTAATTACAGTTGGTGGGGACTGGTGATTAATTACAGTAGGTGGAGACTGGGGTTTAATTACAGTTGGTGGGGGCTGGGGTTTAATTACAGTCAGTGGGAACTGGGGTTTAATTACAGTCGGTGGTGACTGGGGTTCAATCACAGTCGGCGGGGACTGGGGTTTAATTACAGTCAGTGGGGACTGGGGTTTAATTACAGTCAGTGGGTTTAATTACAGTCGGCGGGGACTAGGGTTTAATTACAGTCGGCGGGGACTGTGGTTTAATTACAGTCGGCGGGGACTGGGGTTTAATTACAGTTGGCGGGGACTGGGGTTTAATTACAGTCGGCGGGGACTGGGGTTTAATTACAGTTGGCGGGGACTGGGGTTTAATTACAGTTGGCGGGGACTGGGGTTTAATTACAGTCAGTGGGGACTGGGGTTTAATTACAGTCGGCGGGGACTGGGGTTTAATTACAGTTGGCGGGGACTGGGGTTTAATTACAGTCGGCGGCGACTGTGGTTTAATTACAGTCGGTGGGGACTGTGGTTTAATTATAGTCAGTGGGGACTGGGGTTTAATTACAGTCGGTGGGGGCTGGGGTTTAATTACGGTCGGTGGGGGCTGGGGTTTAATTACAGTCGGTGGGGACTGGGGTTTAATTACAGTCGGTGGGGAGTGGGGTTTAATTACAGTCGGCGGGGACTGGGGTTTATTTATACTCGGTGAGGACTGGAGTTTAATTATACTCGGTGGGGACGGGGCTTTAATTGCAGTCGGCGGGGACTGGGGTTTAATTACAGTTGGCGGGGACTGGGGTTTAATTACAGTCGGCGGCGACTGTGGTTTAATTACAGTCGGTGGGGACTGTGGTTTAATTATAGTCAGTGGTGACTGGGGATTAATTACAGTCAGTGGGGACTATGGTTCAATTACAGTAGGTGGGGACTGTGGTTCAATTACAGTCGGTTGGGACTGGGGTTTAATTACAGTCGGTGGGGACTGGGGTTTAATTACAGTCAGTGGGGACTGGGGTTTAATTACAGTGGGTGGGGACTGGGGTTTAATTACAGTGGGTGGGGACTGGGGTTTAATTACAGTCGGTGGGGACTGGGGTTTAATTACAGTAGGTGGGGACTGGGGTTTGATTACAGTCGGTGGGGACTGGCGTTCAATTACAGTCGGTGGGGGCTGGGGTTTAATTACAGTCGGTGGGGACTGGGGTTTAATTACAGTCGGTGGGGACTGGGGTTTAATTACAGTCGGTGGGACTGGGGTTTAATTACACTCAGTGTGGACCGGGGTTTAATTACAGTCAGTGGGGACCGGGTTTTAATTACACTCAGTGGGGACCGGGTTTCGATTACAGTCGGTGGGGACTGGGTTTTAATTACAGTCGGTGGGGACCGGGGTTTAATTACAGTCGGTGGGGACCGGGGTTGAATTACAGTCGGTGGGGACCGGGGTTTAATTACTGTCAGTGTGGACTGGGGTTTAATTACAGTCGGTGGGGACTGGGGTTTTATTACAGTCAGTGGGGACTATGGTTTAATTACAGTCGGTGGGGACTGGTGAATTACAGTAGGTGGGGACTGGGGTTTAATTACAGTTGGTGGGGACTGTGGTTTAATTATAGTCAGTGGGGACTGGGGTTTAATTACAGTCGGTGGGGGCTGGGGTTTAATTACGGTCGGTGGGGACCGGGGTTGAATTACAGTCGGTGGGGACCGGGGTTTAATTACTGTCAGTGTGGACTGGGGTTTAATTACAGTCGGTGGGGACTGGGGTTTTATTACAGTCAGTGGGGACTATGGTTTAATTACAGTCGGTGGGGACTGGTGAATTACAGTAGGTGGGGACTGGGGTTTAATTACAGTTGGTGGGGGCTGGGGTTTAATTACAGTCAGTGGGGACTGGGTTTTAATGACACTCGGCGGGGAATGGGGTTTAATTACAGTCAGTGGGGACTGGGGTTTAATTACAGTCAGTGGGGACTGGGGTTTAATTACACTCAGTTGGAACTGGGGTTTAATTACACTCAGTGGGGACTGGGGTATAATTACAGTCGGTGGAGACCGGGGTTTAATTACAGTCGGTGGGGACCGGGATTTAATTACAGTCGGTGGGGACCGGGGTTTAATTACAGTCGGTGGGGACCGGGGTTTAATGACAGTCGGTGGGGACTGGGGTTTAATTACAGTCGGTGGGGACTGGGGTTTAATTACCGTCAGTAGGGAGTGGTGTTTAATTATAGTGGGTGGGGTCTGGGGATTAATTGCAGCCGGTGGGTGCTGGGGTTTAATTGCAATTGGTGGGGACTGGTGATTAATTACAGTGGGTGGGGACTGGGGTTTAATTACAGTGGGTGGGGACTGGGGTTTAATTACAGTCGGTGGGGACTGGGGTATAATTACAGTCGGTGGGGACTGGGGTTTAATTACAGTCGTTGGGGACTGGGGTTTAATTACAGTAGGTGGGGACTGGGGATTAATTACAGTGGGTGGGGACTGTGGTTTAATGACAGTCGGCGGGGACTGTGGTTTAATTACAGTCGGCGGGGACTGTGGTTTAATTACAGTTGGCGGGGACTGTGGTTTAATTACAGTCAGCGGGGACTGTGGTTTAATTACAGGCCGCGGGGACTGTGGTTTAATTACAGTCGGCGGGGACTGGGCATTAATTACAGTCGGCGGGGACTGGGGTTTAATTACAGTCGGCGAGGATTGGGGATTAATTACAGTCGGCGGCGACTTTGGTTTAATTACAGTAGGTGGGGACTGGGGTTTAATTACAGTCAGTGGGGACTGGTGTTTAATTACAGTCAGTGGGGACCGGGGTTCAATTACAGTCGGTGGGGACCGGGGTTTAATTACAGTCGGCGGGGACCGGGGTTTAATTACAGTCGGCGGGGACTGTGGTTTAATTACAGTCGGCGGGGACTGTGGTTTAATTACAGTCGGCGGGGACTAGGGTTTAATTACAGTCGGCGGGGACTGGGGTTTAATTACAGTCGGTGAGGACTGGGGTTTAATTACAGTGGGTGGGGACTGGGGTTTAATTACAGTCGGTTGGGACTGGGGTTTAATTACAGTCGGTGGGGACTGCGGTTTAATTACAGTCAGTGGGGACTGGGGTTTAATTACAGTCAGTGGGGACTGTGGTTTAATTGCAGTCGGCGGGGACTAGGGTTTAATGACAGTCGGCGGGGACTGGGGTTTAATTACAGTCGGCGAGGACTGGGGTTTAATTACAGTCGGCGGCGACTGTGGTTTAACTACAGCAGGTGGGGACTGGGGATTAATTACAGTGGGTAGGGACTGTGGTTTAATTACAGTCGGTGGGGATTGTGGTTTAATTACAGTCGGCGGGGACTGTGGTTTAATCATATTCAGTGTGGACTAGGGATTAATTACAGTCAGTGGGGACTGGGGTTCAATTACAGTCGGTGGGGACTGGGGTTTAATTACAGTGGGTGGGGACTGGGGTTTAATTTCACTCAGTGGGGACCGGGGTTTAATTACAGTCGGTGGGGACCGGGGTTTAATTACACTCGGTGGGGGCCAGGGTTTAATTACAGTCGGTGGGGACCGGGGTTTAATTCCAGCTAGTGGGGACCAGGGTTTAATTACACTCGGTGGGGGCCGGGGTTTAATTACAGTCGGTGGGAACCGGGGTTTAATTACAGTCGGTGGGGACCGGGGTTTAATTACAGTCGGTGGGGACCGGGGTTTAATTACAGTCAGCGGGGACCGTGGCTTAATTACAGTCGGCGGGGACCGTGGTTTAATTACAGTCGGCGGGGACTGTGGTTTAATTACAGTCTGCGGGGACTGGGGTTTAATTACAGTCGGCGGGGACTGGGGTTTAATTACAGTCGGCGACGACTGTGGTTTAATTACAGTCGGCGGGGACTGTGGTTTAATCATATTCAGTGGGGACTGGGGATTAATTATAGTCAGTGGGGTCTGGGGTTCAATTATAGTCGGTGGGGACTGTGGTTTAATTTTTGCAGGTGGGGACTGGGGTTTTATTACAGTCGGTGGGGACTGGGGTTTAATTACAGTCAGTGGGGACTGGGGTTTAATTACGGTCGGTGGGACTGGGGTTTTATTACACTCAGTGGGGACCGGGGTTTAATTACAGTCGTTGGGGACTGGGGTTTAATTACAGTCGGTGGGGACTGGCGTTTAATTACAGTCGGTGGGGACCGGGGTTTAATTACAGTCGGCGGGGACCGGTGTTTAATTGCAGTCGGCGGGGACTGTGGTTTAATTACAGTCGGCGGGGACTGTGGTTTAATTACAGTCGGCGGGGACTGTGGTTTAATTACAGCCGGCGGGGACTAGCTTTTAATTACACTCGGCGGGGACTGGGGTTTAATTACAGTCGGCGAGGACTGGGGTTTAATTACAGTCGGCGGCGACTGTGGTTTAATTACAGTTGGTGGGGACTGGGGATTAATTACAGTCGGCAGGGACTGTGGCTTAATACAGTCGGCGGGGACTGTCGTTTAATCATATTCAGTGTGGACTGGGATTCAATTACAGTCGGTGGGGACTGTGGTTTAATTACAGTAGGTGGGGACCGGGGTTTAATTACAGTCGGCGGGGACCGGGGTTTAATTGCAGTCGGTGGGAACCGGCTTTTAATTACAGTCGGTGGGGACCGGGGTTTAATTACAGTCGTTGGGGACCGTGGCTTAATTACAGTCGGCGGGGACCGGCGTTTAATTACAGTCGGCAGCGACTGTGGTTTAATTACAGTCGGCGGGGACCGTGGTTTAATTACAGTCGGTGGGAACCGGGGTTTAATTATAGTCGGTGGGGACCGGGGTTTAATTACATTCGGCGGGGACTGGGGTTTAATTACAGTCGGTGGGGGCTGCGGTTTAATTACACTCAGTGGGGAGTGGTGTTTAATTAAAGTGGGTGGGGTCTGGGGTTTAATTATAGTCGGTGGGGACTGGTGATTAATTACAGTCAGTGGGGACTGGGGTTTAATTACAGTCGTTGGGGACTGGGGTTTAATTGCAGTCGGTGGGGGCTGGGGTTTAATTCCAGTCGGTGGGGACTGGGGTTTAATTACAGTGGTTGGGGACTGGGGTTTAATTACAGTCAGTGGGAACTGGTGATTAATTACAGTCAGTGGGGACTGGGGATTAATTACAGTGGGCGGGGACTGTGGTTTAATTACAGTCGGCGGGGACTGTGGTTTAATTACAATCGGCGGGGACTGTGGTTTAATTACAGTCGGCGGGGACTGTGGTCGATTACAGTCGGCGGGGACTGGGTTTTAATCAAAGTCGGCGAGGACTGGGGTATAATTACAGTAGGTGGGGACTGAGGTTTAATTACAGTCGGTGGGGACTGGGGATTAATTACAGTAGGTGGGGACTGAGGTTTAATTACAGTCGGTGGGGACTGGGGATTAATTACAGTCGGTGTGGACTGGGGTTTATTGAAGTCGGTGGGGACTGTGGTTTAATTACAGTAGGTGGGGACTGGTGTTTAATTACAGTCGGTGGGGACTGGTGTTTAATTACAGTCGCTGGGGACTAGGGTTTAATGACAGTTGGTGGGGACTAGGGTTTAATGAATGTCGGTGGGGACTGGGGTTTAATTACAGTCGGTGGGGACTGGGGTTTAATTACAGTCGGTGGGGACTGGGATTCAATTACAGTCGGCGGGGACCGGGGTTTAATTCCAGTTAGTAGGGACCGGGGTTTAATTACACTCGGTGGGGGCCGGGATTTAATTACAGTCGGTGGGAACCGGGGTTTAATTACAGTCGGTGGGGACCGGGGTTTAATTACAGTCGGTGGGGACCGGAGTTTAATTACAGTCGGCGGGGACCGTGGCTTAATTACAGTCGGCGGGGACCGTGGTTTAATTACAGTCGGCGGGGACTGTGGTTTAATTACAGTCTGCGGGGACTGGGGTTTAATTACAGTCGGCGGGGACTGGGGTTTAATTACAGTCGGCGACGACTGTGGTTTAATTACAGTCGGCGGGGACTGTGGTTTAATCATATTCAGTGGGGACTGGGGATTAATTACAGTCAGTGGGGACTGGGGTTCAATTATAGTCGGTGGGGACTGTGGTTTAATTACAGCAGGTCGGGACTGGGGTTTTATTACAGTCGGTGGGGACTGGCGTTTAATTACAGTAGGTGGGGACTGGGGTTTAATTACAGTTAGTGGGGACCGGGGTTTAATTACAGTCAGTGGGGACTGGGGTTTAATTACGGTCGGTGGGACTGTGGTTTTATTACACTCAGTGGGGACCGGGGTTTAATTACAGTCGTTGGGGACTGGGGTTTAATTACAGTCAGTGGGGACTGGGGTTTAATTACAGTCGGCGGGGACCGGGGTTTAATTACAGTCGGCGGGTACTGTGGTTTAATTACAGTCGGCGGGGACTGTGGTTTAATTACAGTCGGCGGGGCCTGTGGTTTAATTACAGTCGGCGGGGACTAGGGTTTAATTACACTCGGCGGGGACTGGGGTTTAATTACAGTCTGCGGGGACTGGGGTTTAATTACAGTCGGCGGGGACTGGGGTTTAATTACAGTCGGCGGGGACTGGGCTTTAATTACAGTCGGCGGGGACTGGGGTTTAATTACAGTCGGCGGGGACTGGGGTTTAATTACAGTCGGTGGGGACCGGGGTTTAATTCCAGTTAGTGGGGACCGGGGTTTAATTACACTCGGTGGGGGCCGGGATTTAATTACAGTCGGTGGGAACCGGGGTTTAATTATAGTCGGTGGGGACCGGGGTTTAATTACAGTCGGCGGGGACTGGGGTTTAATTACAGTCGGTGGGGGCTGCGGTTTAATTACACTCAGTGGGGAGTGGTGTTTAATTAAAGTGGGTGGGGTCTGGGGTTTAATTATAGTCGGTGGGGACTGGTGATTAATTACAGTCAGTGGGGACTGGGGTTTAATTACAGTCGTTGGGGACTGGGGTTTAATTACAGTCGGTGGGGGCTGGGGTTTAATTACAGTCGGTGGGGACTGGGGTTTAATTACAGTGGTTGGGGACTGGGGTTTAATTACAGTCAGTGGGAACTGGTGATTAATTACAGTCAGTGGGGACTGGGGATTAATTACAGTGGGCGGGGACTGTGGTTTAATTACAGTCGGCGGGGACTGTGGTTTAATTACAATCGGCGGGGACTGTGGTTTAATTACAGTCGGCGGGGACTGTGGTCGATTACAGTCGGCGGAGACTGGGTTTTAATTAAAGTCGGCGAGGACTGGGTTTTAATTACAGTGGGTGGGGACTGGGGTTTAATTACAGTAGGTGGGGACTGAGGTTTAATTACAGTCGGTGGGGACTGGGGATTAATTACAGTCGGTGTGGACTGGGGTTTATTAAAGTCGGTGGGGACTGTGGTTTAATTAGAGTAGGTGGGGACTGGTGTTTAATTACAGTCGGTGGGGACTGGTGTTTAATTACAGTCGCTGGGGACTAGGGTTTAATGACAGTTGGTGGGGACTAGGGTTTAATGAATGTCGGTGGGGACTGGGGTTTAATTACAGTCGGTGGGGACTGGGATTCAATTACAGTCGGCGGGGACCGGGGTTTAATTCCAGTTAGTAGGGACCGGAGTTTAATTACACTCGGTGGGGGCCGGGATTTAATTACAGTCGGTGGGAACCGGGGTTTAATTACAGTCGGTGGGGACCGGGGTTTAATTACAGTCGGTGGGGACCGGAGTTTAATTACAGTCGGCGGGGACCGTGGCTTAATTACAGTCGGCGGGGACCGTGGTTTAATTACAGTCGGCGGGGACTGTGGTTTAATTACAGTCTGCGGGGACTGGGGTTTAATTACAGTCGGCGGGGACTGGGGTTTAATTACAGTCGGCGACGACTGTGGTTTAATTACAGTCGGCGGGGACTGTGGTTTAATCATATTCAGTGGGGACTGGGGATTAATTACAGTCAGTGGGGACTGGGGTTCAATTATAGTCGGTGGGGACTGTGGTTTAATTACAGCAGGTGGGGACTGGGGTTTTATTACAGTCGGTGGGGACTGTGGTTTAATTACAGTCGGTGGGGACTGTGGTTTAATTACAGTAGGTGGGGACTGCGGTTTAATTACAGTCGCTGGGGACTGGGGTTTAATTACAGTCGTTGGGGACTGGGGTTTAATTACAGTCGGTGGGGACTGGGGTTTAATTACAGTCGTTGGGGACTGGGGTTTAATTACAGTCGGTGGGGACTGGGGTTTAATTACAGTCGGTGGGGACTGGGGTTTAATTACAGTCGTTGGGGACTGGGGTTTAATTACAGTCGGTGGGGACTGGGGTTTAATTACGGTCGGTGGGACTGGGGTTTAATTACACTCAGTGTGGACCGGGGTTTAATTACAGTCGGTGGGGACCGGGGTTTAATTACACTCGGCGGGGACTGTGGTTTAATAGCAGTCAGTGGGGACTGGGGTTTAATTACGGTCGGTGGGACTGGGGTTTAATTACACTCAGTGGGGACCGGGGTTTAATTACAGTCGGTGGGGACAGGGGTTTAATTACAGTCGGTGGGGACTGGGGTTTAATTACAGTCGGTGGGGACTGGGGTTTAATTACAGTCGGTGGGGACTGGGGTTTAATTACAGTCACTGGGGACCGGGGTTTAATTACAGTCAGTGGGGACCGTGGTTTAATTACGGTCGGTGGGGACTGGGGTTTTATTACAGTCAGTGGGGACTGGTGTTTAATTACGTTCGGTGGGGACTGGGTTTTATTACAGTTGGTGGGGACTGGGGTTTAATTACACTCAGTGGGGACTGGGTTTTATTACAGTTGGTGGGGACTGGGGTTTAATTACAGTCAGTGGGGACTGGGGTTTAATTACAGTCAGTGGGGACCGTGGTTTAATTACGGTCGGTGGGGACTGGGGTTTTATTACAGTCAGTGGGGACTTGTGTTTAATTACAGTCGGTGTGGACCGGGTTTAATTACAGTCGGTGGGGACAGGGGTTTAATTACAGTCGGTGGGGACTGGGGTTTAATTGCAGTCGGTGGGGGCTGGGGTTTAATTACAGTCGGTGGGGACTGGGGTTTAATTACAGTTGGTGGGGACTGGGGTTTAATTACAATCGGTGGGGACTGGGGTTTAATTACAGTTGGTGGGGACTGGGGTTTAATTGCAGTCGGTGGGGACTGGGGTTTAATTACAGTTGGTGGGGACTGGGGTTTAATTACAGTCGGTGTGGACCGGGTTTAATTACAGTCGGTGGGGACAGGGGTTTAATTACAGTCGGTGGGGACTGGGGTTTAATTGCAGTCGGTGGGGGCTGGGGTTTAATTACAGTCAGTGGGGACTGGGGTTTAATTGCAGTCGGTGGGGGCTGGTGTTTAATTACAGTCGTTGGGGGCTGGCGTTTAATTTAATTTATCCCCAGTCCCACCGGCTGTAATTAAACCGCAGACCCCACTGACGGTATTTAAACCCCAGTCGACACCGACTGCTGGCGTTTAATTACAGTCGGTGGGGACTGGGGTTTAATTACAGTCGGCGGGGGCTGGCGTTTAATTACAGTCGGCGGGGACTGGGGTTTAATGACGCTCGGTGGGGACTGGGGTTTAATTACAGTCGGCGGGGACTGGGGTTTAATCACAGTCGGCGGGGACTGTGGTTTAATCACAGTCGGCGGGGACTGGGGTTTAACCACAGTCGGCGGGGACTGGCGTTTAATTATACTCGGCGGGGACTGGCATTTAATTACTGTAGGCGGGGACTGGGGTTTAATTACAGTCGTTGGGGACTGGGGTTTAATTACAGTCGGCGGGGACTGGGGTTTAATTACAGTCGGCGGGGACTGGGGTTTAATTACAGTCGGCAAGGACTGTGGTTTAATTACAGTCGGCGGGAACTGGGGTTTAATTACAGTCGACAGGGACTGGAGTTTAATTAAAATGGGCGGGGACTGAGGTTTAATTACAGTCGGCGTGGACTGTGGTTTAATTACATTCGGCGGGGACTGTGGTTTAATTACAGTAGGTGGGGACTGGGGTTTAATTACAGTCGGTGGGGACAGGGGTTTAATTACAGTGGGTGGGTACTGGGGTTTAATTACAGTCAGTGGGGACTGGGGTTTAACTACAGTTGGTGGGGACTGGGGTTTAATTTCAGTCGGTGGGAACTGGGGTTTAATTACAGTCGGTGGGGACTGGGGTTTAATTACAGTCGGTGGGGACTGGGGTTTAATTACACTTGGTGGGGACTGGGGTTTAATTACAGTCGGTGGGGACTGGGGTTTAATTACAGTCAGTGGGGACCGGGGGTTAATTACAGTCGGCGGGGACTGGGGTTTAATTACAGTCAGTGGGGACCGGGGTTAATTACACTCAGTGGGGACTGGGGTTTAATTACAGTCGGTGGGGACGGGGGTTTAATTACAGTCGGTGGGTACTGGGGTTTAATTGCAATTGGTGGGGGCTGTGGTTTAATTACAGTCATTGGGGACTGGGGTTTAATTACAGTCGGTGGGGGCTGCGGTTTAATTACAGTGGGTGGGGACTGGGGTTTAATTACACTCAGTGGGGTCTGGGGTTTAATTACGGTCGGTGGGACTGGGGTTTAATTGCACTCAGTGGGGACCGGGGTTTAATTACAGTCGGTGGGGACTGGGTTTAATTACAGTCAGTGGGGACCGGGGTTTAATTACATTCGGCGGGGACTGGGGTTTAATTGCAGTCAGTGGGCACTGGGGTTTAATTACAGTCGGCGGGGGCTGGGGTTTAATTACAGTCGGTGGGAACTGGGGTTTAATTACAGTCGGCGGGGACTGGGGTTTAATTTCAGTCGGTGGCGACTGGGGTTTAATTACAGTCAGTGGGGACTGGGGTTTAATTACACTCAGTGGGGACCGGGGTTTAATTACAGTCGGTTGGGTCTGGGGTTTAATTACAGTTGGTGGGGACTGTGTTTAATTACAGTCGGTGTCGACTGGGGTTGAATTACAGTGGGTGTGGACTGAGGTTTAATTACAGTCGGTGGGGACTGGGGTTTAATTACAGTCGGTGGGGACTGGGTTTTAATTACAGTCAGTGGGGACTGGGGTTTAATTACAGTCGGTGGGGACTGGGTTTTAATTACAGTCGGTGGGGACCGGGGTTTAATTACAGTCAGTGGGGACCGGGGTTTAATTACAGTCAGTGGGGACCGTGGTTTAATTACGGTCGGTGGGGACTGGGGTTTTATTACAGTCAGTGGGGACTGGTGTTTAATTATGTTCGGTGGGGACTTGGGTTTAATTGCACTCAGTGGGGACTGGGTTTTATTACGGTTGGTGGGGACTGGGGTTTAATTACAGTCAGTGGGGACCGGGGTTTAATTACAATCAGTGGGGACCGGGGTTTAATTGCAGTCAGTGGGGACCGTGGTTTAATTACGGTCGGTGGGGACTGGGGTTTATTACAGTTGGTGGGGACTGGGGTTTTATTACAGTCAGTGGACACTGGTGTTTAATTACGTTCGGTGGGGTCTGGGGTTTAATTACACTCAGTGGGGACTGGGTTTTATTACAGTTGGTGGGGACTGGGGTTTAATTACAGTTGGTGGGGACTGGGGTTTAATTGCAGTCGGTGGGGGCTGGGGTTCAATTACAGTCGTTGGGGGCTGGCGTTTAATTTAATTAATCCCCAGTCCCACCGGCTATAATTAAACCGCAGATCCCACTGACGGTATTTAAACCCCAGTCGACATCGACTGCTGGCGTTTAATTACAGTCGGTGGGGACTGGGGTTTAATTACAGTCGGCGAGGACTGGGGTTTAATTACAGTCGGCGGCGACTGTGGTTTAATTACAGTTGGTGGGGACTGGGGATTAATTACAGTCGGCGGGGACTGTGGCTTAATACAGTCGGCGGGGACTGTCGTTTAATCATATTCAGTGTGGACTGGGATTCAATTACAGTCGGTGGGGACTGTGGTTTAATTACAGTAGGTGGGGACCGGGGTTTAATTACAGTCGGCGGGGACCGGGGTTTAATTGCAGTCGGTGGGAACCGGCTTTTAATTACAGTCGGTGGGGACCGGGGTTTAATTACAGTCGTTGGGGACCGTGGCTTAATTACAGTCGGCGGGGACCGGCGTTTAATTACAGTCGGCAGCGACTGTGGTTTAATTACAGTCGGCGGGGACCGTGGTTTAATTACAGTCGGTGGGAACCGGGGTTTAATTATAGTCGGTGGGGACCGGGGTTTAATTACATTCGGCGGGGACTGGGGTTTAATTACAGTCGGTGGGGGCTGCGGTTTAATTGCACTCAGTGGGGAGTGGTGTTTAATTAAAGTGGGTGGGGTCTGGGGTTTAATTATAGTCGGTGGGGACTGGTGATTAATTACAGTCAGTGGGGACTGGGGTTTAATTACAGTCGTTGGGGACTGGGGTTTAATTGCAGTCGGTGGGGGCTGGGGTTTAATTCCAGTCGGTGGGGACTGGGGTTTAATTACAGTGGTTGGGGACTGGGGTTTAATTACAGTCAGTGGGAACTGGTGATTAATTACAGTCAGTGGGGACTGGGGATTAATTACAGTGGGCGGGGACTGTGGTTTAATTACAGTCGGCGGGGACTGTGGTTTAATTACAATCGGCGGGGACTGTGGTTTAATTACAGTCGGCGGGGACTGTGGTCGATTACAGTCGGCGGGGACTGGGTTTTAATCAAAGTCGGCGAGGACTGGGGTATAATTACAGTAGGTGGGGACTGAGGTTTAATTACAGTCGGTGGGGACTGGGGATTAATTACAGTAGGTGGGGACTGAGGTTTAATTACAGTCGGTGGGGACTGGGGATTAATTACAGTCGGTGTGGACTGGGGTTTATTGAAGTCGGTGGGGACTGTGGTTTAATTACAGTAGGTGGGGACTGGTGTTTAATTACAGTCGGTGGGGACTGGTGTTTAATTACAGTCGCTGGGGACTAGGGTTTAATGACAGTTGGTGGGGACTAGGGTTTAATGAATGTCGGTGGGGACTGGGGTTTAATTACAGTCGGTGGGGACTGGGGTTTAATTACAGTCGGTGGGGACTGGGATTCAATTACAGTCGGCGGGGACCGGGGTTTAATTCCAGTTAGTAGGGACCGGGGTTTAATTACACTCGGTGGGGGCCGGGATTTAATTACAGTCGGTGGGAACCGGGGTTTAATTACAGTCGGTGGGGACCGGGGTTTAATTACAGTCGGTGGGGACCGGAGTTTAATTACAGTCGGCGGGGACCGTGGCTTAATTACAGTCGGCGGGGACCGTGGTTTAATTACAGTCGGCGGGGACTGTGGTTTAATTACAGTCTGCGGGGACTGGGGTTTAATTACAGTCGGCGGGGACTGGGGTTTAATTACAGTCGGCGACGACTGTGGTTTAATTACAGTCGGCGGGGACTGTGGTTTAATCATATTCAGTGGGGACTGGGGATTAATTACAGTCAGTGGGGACTGGGGTTCAATTATAGTCGGTGGGGACTGTGGTTTAATTACAGCAGGTCGGGACTGGGGTTTTATTACAGTCGGTGGGGACTGGCGTTTAATTACAGTAGGTGGGGACTGGGGTTTAATTACAGTTAGTGGGGACCGGGGTTTAATTACAGTCAGTGGGGACTGGGGTTTAATTACGGTCGGTGGGACTGTGGTTTTATTACACTCAGTGGGGACCGGGGTTTAATTACAGTCGTTGGGGACTGGGGTTTAATTACAGTCAGTGGGGACTGGGGTTTAATTACAGTCGGCGGGGACCGGGGTTTAATTACAGTCGGCGGGTACTGTGGTTTAATTACAGTCGGCGGGGACTGTGGTTTAATTACAGTCGGCGGGGCCTGTGGTTTAATTACAGTCGGCGGGGACTAGGGTTTAATTACACTCGGCGGGGACTGGGGTTTAATTACAGTCTGCGGGGACTGGGGTTTAATTACAGTCGGCGGGGACTGGGGTTTAATTACAGTCGGCGGGGACTGGGGTTTAATTACAGTCGGCGGGGACTGGGGTTTAATTACAGTCGGCGGGGACTGGGGTTTAATTACAGTCGGTGGGGACCGGGGTTTAATTCCAGTTAGTGGGGACCGGGGTTTAATTACACTCGGTGGGGGCCGGGATTTAATTACAGTCGGTGGGAACCGGGGTTTAATTATAGTCGGTGGGGACCGGGGTTTAATTACAGTCGGCGGGGACTGGGGTTTAATTACAGTCGGTGGGGGCTGCGGTTTAATTACACTCAGTGGGGAGTGGTGTTTAATTAAAGTGGGTGGGGTCTGGGGTTTAATTATAGTCGGTGGGGACTGGTGATTAATTACAGTCAGTGGGGACTGGGGTTTAATTACAGTCGTTGGGGACTGGGGTTTAATTACAGTCGGTGGGGGCTGGGGTTTAATTACAGTCGGTGGGGACTGGGGTTTAATTACAGTGGTTGGGGACTGGGGTTTAATTACAGTCAGTGGGAACTGGTGATTAATTACAGTCAGTGGGGACTGGGGATTAATTACAGTGGGCGGGGACTGTGGTTTAATTACAGTCGGCGGGGACTGTGGTTTAATTACAATCGGCGGGGACTGTGGTTTAATTACAGTCGGCGGGGACTGTGGTCGATTACAGTCGGCGGAGACTGGGTTTTAATTAAAGTCGGCGAGGACTGGGTTTTAATTACAGTGGGTGGGGACTGGGGTTTAATTACAGTAGGTGGGGACTGAGGTTTAATTACAGTCGGTGGGGACTGGGGATTAATTACAGTCGGTGTGGACTGGGGTTTATTAAAGTCGGTGGGGACTGTGGTTTAATTAGAGTAGGTGGGGACTGGTGTTTAATTACAGTCGGTGGGGACTGGTGTTTAATTACAGTCGCTGGGGACTAGGGTTTAATGACAGTTGGTGGGGACTAGGGTTTAATGAATGTCGGTGGGGACTGGGGTTTAATTACAGTCGGTGGGGACTGGGATTCAATTACAGTCGGCGGGGACCGGGGTTTAATTCCAGTTAGTAGGGACCGGAGTTTAATTACACTCGGTGGGGGCCGGGATTTAATTACAGTCGGTGGGAACCGGGGTTTAATTACAGTCGGTGGGGACCGGGGTTTAATTACAGTCGGTGGGGACCGGAGTTTAATTACAGTCGGCGGGGACCGTGGCTTAATTACAGTCGGCGGGGACCGTGGTTTAATTACAGTCGGCGGGGACTGTGGTTTAATTACAGTCTGCGGGGACTGGGGTTTAATTACAGTCGGCGGGGACTGGGGTTTAATTACAGTCGGCGACGACTGTGGTTTAATTACAGTCGGCGGGGACTGTGGTTTAATCATATTCAGTGGGGACTGGGGATTAATTACAGTCAGTGGGGACTGGGGTTCAATTATAGTCGGTGGGGACTGTGGTTTAATTACAGCAGGTGGGGACTGGGGTTTTATTACAGTCGGTGGGGACTGTGGTTTAATTACAGTCGGTGGGGACTGTGGTTTAATTACAGTAGGTGGGGACTGCGGTTTAATTACAGTCGCTGGGGACTGGGGTTTAATTACAGTCGTTGGGGACTGGGGTTTAATTACAGTCGGTGGGGACTGGGGTTTAATTACAGTCGTTGGGGACTGGGGTTTAATTACAGTCGGTGGGGACTGGGGTTTAATTACAGTCGGTAGGGACTGGGGTTTAATTACAGTCGTTGGGGACTGGGGTTTAATTACAGTCGGTGGGGACTGGGGTTTAATTACGGTCGGTGGGACTGGGGTTTAATTACACTCAGTGTGGACCGGGGTTTAATTACAGTCGGTGGGGACCGGGGTTTAATTACACTCGGCGGGGACTGTGGTTTAATAGCAGTCAGTGGGGACTGGGGTTTAATTACGGTCGGTGGGACTGGGGTTTAATTACACTCAGTGGGGACCGGGGTTTAATTACAGTCGGTGGGGACAGGGGTTTAATTACAGTCGGTGGGGACTGGGGTTTAATTACAGTCGGTGGGGACTGGGGTTTAATTACAGTCGGTGGGGACTGGGGTTTAATTACAGTCACTGGGGACCGGGGTTTAATTACAGTCAGTGGGGACCGGGGTTAATTACACTCAGTGGGGACTGGGGTTTAATTACAGTCGGTGGGGACGGGGGTTTAATTACAGTCGGTGGGTACTGGGGTTTAATTGCAATTGGTGGGGGCTGTGGTTTAATTACAGTCATTGGGGACTGGGGTTTAATTACAGTCGGTGGGGGCTGCGGTTTAATTACAGTGGGTGGGGACTGGGGTTTAATTACACTCAGTGGGGTCTGGGGTTTAATTACGGTCGGTGGGACTGGGGTTTAATTACACTCAGTGGGGACCGGGGTTTAATTACAGTCGGTGGGGACTGGGTTTAATTACAGTCAGTGGGGACCGGGGTTTAATTACATTCGGCGGGGACTGGGGTTTCATTGCAGTCAGTGGGGACTGTGGTTTAATTACAGTCGGCGGGGACTGGGGTTTAATTACAGTCGGCGGGGGCTGGGGTTTAATTACAGTCGGTGGGAACTGGGGTTTAATTACAGTCGGCGGGGACTGGGGTTTAATTTCAGTCGGTGGCGACTGGGGTTTAATTACAGTCAGTGGGGACTGGGGTTTAATTACACTCAGTGGGGACCGGGGTTTAATTACAGTCGGTTGGGTCTGGGGTTTAATTACAGTCGGTTGGGTCTGGGGTTTAATTACAGTCGGTGTCAACTGGGGTTGAATTACAGTGGGTGTGGACTGAGGTTTAATTACAGTCGGTGGAGACTGGGGTTTAATTACAGTCGGTGGGGACTGGGTTTTAATTACAGTCAGTGGGGACTGGGGTTTAATTACAGTCGGTGGGGACTGGGTTTTAATTACAGTCGGTGGGGACCGGGGTTTAATTACAGTCAGTGGGGACCGGGGTTTAATTACAGTCAGTGGGGACCGTGGTTTAATTACGGTCGGTGGGGACTGGGGTTTTATTACAGTCAGTGGGGACTGGTGTTTAATTACGTTCGGTGGGGACTTGGGTTTAATTGCACTCAGTGGGGACTGGGTTTTATTACGGTTGGTGGGGACTGGGGTTTAATTACAGTCAGTGGGGACCGGGTTTTATTACAGTTGGTGGGGACTGGGGTTTAATTACAGTTGGTGGGGACTGGGGTTTAATTGCAGTCGGTGGGGGCTGGGGTTCAATTACAGTCGTTGGGGGCTGGCGTTTAATTTAATTAATCCCCAGTCCCACCGGCTGTAATTAAACCGCAGACCCCACTGACGGTATTTAAACCCCAGTCGACACCAACTGCTGGCGTTTAATTACAGTCGGTGGGGACTGGGGTTTAATTACAGTCGGCGGGGGCTGGCGTTTAATTACAGTCGGCGGGGACTGGGGTTTAATGACGCTCGGCGAGGACTGGGGTTTAATTACAGTCGGCGGGGACTGGGGTTTAATCACAGTCGGCGGGGACTGTGGTTTAATCACAGTCGGCGGGGACTGGGGTTTAACCACAGTCGGCGGGGACTGGCGTTTAATTATACTCGGCGGGGACTGGCATTTAATTACTGTAGGCGGGGACTGGGGTTTAATTACAGTCGTTGGGGACTGGGGTTTAATTACAGTCGGCGGGGACTGGGGTTTAATTACAGTCGGCAAGGACTGTGGTTTAATTACAGTCGGCGGGAACTGGGGTTTAATTACAGTCTACAGGGACTGGGGTTTAATTAAAATGGGCGGGGACTGAGGTTTAATTACAGTCGGCGTGGACTGTGGTTTAATTACAGTCGGCGGGGACTGTGGTTTAATTACAGTAGGTGGGGACCGGGGTTTAATTACAGTCGGTGGGGACAGGGGTTTAATTACAGTGGGTGGGTACTGGGGTTTAATTACAGTCGGTGGGGACTGGGGTTTAACTACAGTTGGTGGGGACTGGGGTTTAATTACAGTCGGTGGGAACTGGGGTTTAATTACAGTCGGTGGGGACTGGGGTTTAATTACAGTCGGTGGGGACTGGGGTTTAATTACACTCGGTGGGGACTGGGGTTTAATTACAGTCGGTGGGGACTGGGGTTTAATTACAGTCAGTGGGGACCGGGGTTTAATTACAGTCAGTGGGGACCGGGGTTTAATTACAGTCAGTGGGGACCGGGGTTAATTACACTCAGTGGGGACTGGGGTTTTATTACAGTCGGTGGGGACGGGGGTTTAATTACAGTCGGTGGGTACTGGGGTTTAATTGCAATTGGTGGGGGCTGTGGTTTAATTACAGTCGTTGGGGACTGGGGTTTAATTACAGTCGGTGGGGGCTGCGCTTTAATTACAGTGGGTGGGGACTGGGGTTTAATTACACTCAGTGGGGTCTGGGGTTTAATTACGGTCGGTGGGACTGGGGTTTAATTACACTCAGTGGGGACCGGGGTTTAATTACAGTCGGTGGGGACTGGGTTTAATTACAGTCAGTGGGGACCGGGGTTTAATTACAGTCGGCGGGGACTGGGGTTTAATTGCAGTCAGTGGGGACTGTGGTTTAATTACAGTCGGCGGCGACTGGGGTTTAATTACACTCAGTGGGGACCGGGGTTTAATTACAGTCGGTTGGGTCTGGGGTTTAATTACAGTTGGTGGGAACTGGGGTTTAATTACAGTCGGCGGGGACTGGGGTTTAATTTCAGTCGGTGGCGACTGGGGTTTAATTACAGTCAGTGGGGACTGGGGTTTAATTACACTCAGTGGGGACCGGGGTTTAATTACAGTCGGTTGGGTCTGGGGTTTAATTACAGTTGGTGGGAACTGGGGTTTAATTACAGTCGGCGGGGACTGGGGTTTAATTTCAGTCGGTGGCGACTGGGGTTTAATTACAGTCAGTGGGGACTGGGGTTTAATTGCACTCAGTGGGGACCGGGGTTTAATTACAGTCGGTTGGGTCTGGGGTTTAATTACAGTTGGTGGGGACTGTGTTTATTTACAGTCGGTGGCGACTGGGGTTGAATTACAGTGGGTGGGGACTGAGGTTTAATTACAGTCAGTGGGGACTGGTGTTTAATTACGTTCGGTGGGGACTTGGGTTTAATTACACTCAGTGGGGACTGGGTTTTATTACGGTTGGTGGGGACTGGGGTTTAATTACAGTCAGTGGGGACCGGGGTTTAATTACAGTCAGTGGGGACCGGGGTTTAATTGCAGTCAGTGGGGACCGTGGTTTAATTACGGTCGGTGGGGACTGGGGTTTTATTACAGTTGGTGGGGACTGGGGTTTAATTACCGTCGGTGGGGACTGGGGTTTTATTACAGTCAATGGGGACTGGTGTTTAATTACGTTCGGTGGGGTCTGGGGTTTAATTGCAGTCGGTGGGGACTGGGGTTTAATTGCAGTCGGTGGGGGCTGGGGTTCAATTACAGTCGTTGGGGGCTGGCGTTTAATTTAATTAATCCCCAGTCCCACTGGCTGTAATTAAACCGCAGACCCCACTGACGGTATTTAAACCCCAGTCGACACCGACTGCTGGCGTTAAATTACAGTCGGTGGGGACTGGGGTTTAATTACAGTCGGCGGGGGCTGGCGTTTAATTACAGTCGGCGGGGACTGGGGTTTAATGACGCTCGGCGGGGACTGGGGTTTAATTACAGTCGGCGGGGACTGTGGTTTAATCACAGTCGGCGGGGACTGTGGTTTAATCACAGTCGGCGGGGACTGGGGTTTAACCACAGTCGGCGGGGACTGGCGTTTAATTATACTCGGCGGGGACTGGCATTTAATTACTGTAGGCGGGGACTGGGGTTTAATTACAGTCGTTGGGGACTGGGGTTTAATTACAGTCGGCGGGGACTGGGGTTTAATTACAGTCAGTGGGGACCGGGGTTAATTACACTCAGTGGGGACTGGGGTTTAATTACAGTCGGTGGGGACGGGGGTTTAATTACAGTTGGTGGGTACTGGGGTTTAATTGCAATTGGTGGGGGCTGTGGTTTAATTACAGTCGTTGGGGACTGGGGTTTAATTACAGTCGGTGGGGGCTGCGGTTTAATTACAGTGGGTGGGGACTGGGGTTTAATTACACTCAGTGGGGTCTGGGGTTTAATTACGGTCGGTGGGACTGGGGTTTAATTACACTCAGTGGGGACCGGGGTTTAATTACAGTCGGTGGGGACCGGGTTTAATTACAGTCAGTGGGGACCGGGGTTTAATTACAGTCGGCGGGGACTGGGGTTTAATTGCAGTCAGTGGGGACTGTGGTTTAATTACAGTCGGCGGGGACTGAGGTTTAATTACACTCAGTGGGGACCGGGGTTTAATTACAGTCGGTTGGGTCTGGGGTTTAATTACAGTTGGTGGGAACTGGGGTTTAATTACAGTCGGCGGGGACTGGGGTTTAATTTCAGTCGGTGGCGACTGGGGTTTAATTACAGTCAGTGGGGACTGGGGTTTAATTACACTCAGTGGGGACCGGGGTTTAATTACAGTCGGTTGGGTCTGGGGTTTAATTACAGTTGGTGGGGACTGTGTTTATTTACAGTCGGTGGCGACTGGGGTTGAATTACAGTGGGTGGGGACTGAGGTTTAATTACAGTCGGTGGGGACTGGGGTTTAATTACACTCGGTGGGGACTGGGGTTTAACTACAGTTGGTGGGGACTGGGGTTTAATTTCAGTCGGTGGGAACTGGGGTTTGATTACAGTCGGTGGGGACTGGGGTTTAATTACAGTCGGTGGGGACTGGGGTTTAATTACACTCGGTGGGGACTGGGGTTTAATTACAGTCGGTGGGGACTGGGGTTTAATTACAGTCAGTGGGGACCGGGGGTTAATTACAGTCAGTGGGGACCGGGGTTTAATTACAGTCAGTGGGGACCGGGGTTAATTACACTCAGTGGGGACTGGGGTTTAATTACAGTCGGTGGGGACGGGGGTTTAATTACAGTCGGTGGGTACTGGGGTTTAATTGCAATTGGTGGGGGCTGTGGTTTAATTACAGTCATTGGGGACTGGGGTTTAATTACAGTCGGTGGGGGCTGCGGTTTAATTACAGTGGGTGGGGACTGGGGTTTAATTACACTCAGTGGGGTCTGGGGTTTAATTACGGTCGGTGGGACTGGGGTTTAATTACACTCAGTGGGGACCGGGGTTTAATTACAGTCGGTGGGGACTGGGTTTAATTACAGTCAGTGGGGACCGGGGTTTAATTACATTCGGCGGGGACTGGGGTTTCATTGCAGTCGGTGGGGACTGTGGTTTAATTACAGTCGGCGGGGACTGGGGTTTAATTACAGTCGGCGGGGGCTGGGGTTTAATTACAGTCGGTGGGAACTGGGGTTTAATTACAGTCGGCGGGGACTGGGGTTTAATTTCAGTCGGTGGCGACTGGGGTTTAATTACAGTCAGTGGGGACTGGGGTTTAATTACACTCAGTGGGGACCGGGGTTTAATTACAGTCGGTTGGGTCTGGGGTTTAATTACAGTCGGTTGGGTCTGGGGTTTAATTACAGTCGGTGTCAACTGGGGTTGAATTACAGTGGGTGTGGACTGAGGTTTAATTACAGTCGGTGGAGACTGGGGTTTAATTACAGTCGGTGGGGACTGGGTTTTAATTACAGTCAGTGGGGACTGGGGTTTAATTACAGTCGGTGGGGACTGGGTTTTAATTACAGTCGGTGGGGACCGGGGTTTAATTACAGTCAGTGGGGACCGGGGTTTAATTACAGTCAGTGGGGACCGTGGTTTAATTACGGTCGGTGGGGACTGGGGTTTTATTACAGTCAGTGGGGACTGGTGTTTAATTACGTTCGGTGGGGACTTGGGTTTAATTGCACTCAGTGGGGACTGGGTTTTATTACGGTTGGTGGGGACTGGGGTTTAATTACAGTCAGTGGGGACCGGGTTTTATTACAGTTGGTGGGGACTGGGGTTTAATTACAGTTGGTGGGGACTGGGGTTTAATTGCAGTCGGTGGGGGCTGGGGTTCAATTACAGTCGTTGGGGGCTGGCGTTTAATTTAATTAATCCCCAGTCCCACCGGCTGTAATTAAACCGCAGACCCCACTGACGGTATTTAAACCCCAGTCGACACCAACTGCTGGCGTTTAATTACAGTCGGTGGGGACTGGGGTTTAATTACAGTCGGCGGGGGCTGGCGTTTAATTACAGTCGGCGGGGACTGGGGTTTAATGACGCTCGGCGAGGACTGGGGTTTAATTACAGTCGGCGGGGACTGGGGTTTAATCACAGTCGGCGGAGACTGTGGTTTAATCACAGTCGGCGGGGACTGGGGTTTAACCACAGTCGGCGGGGACTGGCGTTTAATTATACTCGGCGGGGACTGGCATTTAATTACTGTAGGCGGGGACTGGGGTTTAATTACAGTCGTTGGGGACTGGGGTTTAATTACAGTCGGCGGGGACTGGGGTTTAATTACAGTCGGCAAGGACTGTGGTTTAATTACAGTCGGCGGGAACTGGGGTTTAATTACAGTCTACAGGGACTGGGGTTTAATTAAAATGGGCGGGGACTGAGGTTTAATTACAGTCGGCGTGGACTGTGGTTTAATTACAGTCGGCGGGGACTGTGGTTTAATTACAGTAGGTGGGGACCGGGGTTTAATTACAGTCGGTGGGGACAGGGGTTTAATTACAGTGGGTGGGTACTGGGGTTTAATTACAGTCGGTGGGGACTGGGGTTTAACTACAGTTGGTGGGGACTGGGGTTTAATTACAGTCGGTGGGAACTGGGGTTTAATTACAGTCGGTGGGGACTGGGGTTTAATTACAGTCGGTGGGGACTGGGGTTTAATTACACTCGGTGGGGACTGGGGTTTAATTACAGTCGGTGGGGACTGGGGTTTAATTACAGTCAGTGGGGACCGGGGTTTAATTACAGTCAGTGGGGACCGGGGTTTAATTACAGTCAGTGGGGACCGGGGTTAATTACACTCAGTGGGGACTGGGGTTTTATTACAGTCGGTGGGGACGGGGGTTTAATTACAGTCGGTGGGTACTGGGGTTTAATTGCAATTGGTGGGGGCTGTGGTTTAATTACAGTCGTTGGGGACTGGGGTTTAATTACAGTCGGTGGGGGCTGCGCTTTAATTACAGTGGGTGGGGACTGGGGTTTAATTACACTCAGTGGGGTCTGGGGTTTAATTACGGTCGGTGGGACTGGGGTTTAATTACACTCAGTGGGGACCGGGGTTTAATTACAGTCGGTGGGGACTGGGTTTAATTACAGTCAGTGGGGACCGGGGTTTAATTACAGTCGGCGGGGACTGGGGTTTAATTGCAGTCAGTGGGGACTGTGGTTTAATTACAGTCGGCGGCGACTGGGGTTTAATTACACTCAGTGGGGACCGGGGTTTAATTACAGTCGGTTGGGTCTGGGGTTTAATTACAGTTGGTGGGAACTGGGGTTTAATTACAGTCGGCGGGGACTGGGGTTTAATTTCAGTCGGTGGCGACTGGGGTTTAATTACAGTCAGTGGGGACTGGGGTTTAATTACACTCAGTGGGGACCGGGGTTTAATTACAGTCGGTTGGGTCTGGGGTTTAATTACAGTTGGTGGGAACTGGGGTTTAATTACAGTCGGCGGGGACTGGGGTTTAATTTCAGTCGGTGGCGACTGGGGTTTAATTACAGTCAGTGGGGACTGGGGTTTAATTGCACTCAGTGGGGACCGGGGTTTAATTACAGTCGGTTGGGTCTGGGGTTTAATTACAGTTGGTGGGGACTGTGTTTATTTACAGTCGGTGGCGACTGGGGTTGAATTACAGTGGGTGGGGACTGAGGTTTAATTACAGTCAGTGGGGACTGGTGTTTAATTACGTTCGGTGGGGACTTGGGTTTAATTACACTCAGTGGGGACTGGGTTTTATTACGGTTGGTGGGGACTGGGGTTTAATTACAGTCAGTGGGGACCGGGGTTTAATTACAGTCAGTGGGGACCGGGGTTTAATTGCAGTCAGTGGGGACCGTGGTTTAATTACGGTCGGTGGGGACTGGGGTTTTATTACAGTTGGTGGGGACTGGGGTTTAATTACCGTCGGTGGGGACTGGGGTTTTATTACAGTCAATGGGGACTGGTGTTTAATTACGTTCGGTGGGGTCTGGGGTTTAATTACACTCAGTGGGGACTGGGTTTAATTACAGTTGGTGGGGACTGGGGTTTAATTGCAGTCGGTGGGGGCTGGGGTTCAATTACAGTCGTTGGGGGCTGGCGTTTAATTTAATTAATCCCCAGTCCCACTGGCTGTAATTAAACCGCAGACCCCACTGACGGTATTTAAACCCCAGTCGACACCGACTGCTGGCGTTAAATTACAGTCGGTGGGGACTGGGGTTTAATTACAGTCGGCGGGGGCTGGCGTTTAATTACAGTCGGCGGGGACTGGGGTTTAATGACGCTCGGCGGGGACTGGGGTTTAATTACAGTCGGCGGGGACTGTGGTTTAATCACAGTCGGCGGGGACTGTGGTTTAATCACAGTCGGCGGGGACTGGGGTTTAACCACAGTCGGCGGGGACTGGCGTTTAATTATACTCGGCGGGGACTGGCATTTAATTACTGTAGGCGGGGTCTGGGGTTTAATTACAGTCATTGGGGACTGGGGTTTAATTACAGTCGGCGGGGACTGGGGTTTAATTACAGTCGGCAAGGACTGTGGTTTAATTACAGTCGGCGGGAACTGGGGTTTAATTACAGTCGACAGGGACTGGGGTTTAATTAAAATGGGCGGGGACTGAGGTTTAATTACAGTCGGCGTGGACTGTGGTTTAATTACAGTCGGCGGGGACTGTGGTTTAATTACAGTAGGTGGGGACTGGGGTTTAATTACAGTCGGTGGGGACAGGGGTTTAATTACAGTGGGTGGGTACTGGGGTTTAATTACAGTCGGCGGGGACTGGGGTTTAATTACAGTCGGCAAGGACTGTGGTTTAATTACAGTCGGCGGGAACTGGGGTTTAATTACAGTCGGCGGGGACTGGGGTTTAATTACAGTCGGCAAGGACTGTGGTTTAATTACAGTCGGCGGGAACTGGGGTTTAATTACAGTCGGCAGGGACTGGGGTTTAATTAAAATGGGCGGGGACTGAGGTTTAATTACAGTCGGCGTGGAATGTGGTTTAATTACAGTCGGCGGGGACTGTGGTTTAATTACAGTCGGTGGGGACTGTGGTTTAATTACAGTCGGTGGGGACTGGGGTTTAATTACAGTCGGTGGGGACTGGGGTTTAATTACAGTCGGCGGGGACCGGGGTTTAATTACACTCAGTGGGGACTTGGGTTTAATTACGGTTGGTGGGGACTGGGGTTTAATTACAGTCGGTGGGGACTGGGTTTAAATTACAGTCGGTGGGTACTGGGGTTTAATTACAGTCGTTGGGGACCGGGGTTTAATTACAATCAGTGGGGACTGGGGTTTAATTACAGTGAGTGGGGACTGGGGTTTAATTACACTCAGTGGGGACTTGTGTTTAATTACGGTCGGTGGGGACTGGGTTTTAATTACAGTCGGTGGGGACTGGGTTTTAATTACAGTCGGTGGTGACTGGTTTTTAATTACAGTCAGTGGGGACTGGGGTTTAATTACACTCAGTGGGGACTTGTGTTTAATTACGGTCGGTGGGGACTGGAGTTTAATTACAGTCAGTGGGGACTGGGGTTTAATTCCAGTCGGCGGGGACTGGGGTTTAATTACAGTCGGCGGGGAACGGGGTTTAATTTACAGTCGGTGGGGACTGGGGTTTAATTACAGTCGGTGGGGACCTGGGTTTAATTACAGTTGGCGGGGACTGGGGTTTAATTTACAGTCGGTGGGGTCTGGGGCAATATTCCCTCTAATATTTTCGGCCATGTGCAGAATGAATTTGGGTTTGTCACCGATATAAAGACACTGCGCCACCGTAAAAAACCACAACTTTGAATGGAATCTCTTTTTCGAAAACATTATTCAGGGTAAATAACAAACAGAACGAATATACAAAATAATGGATAATTATAACATGGCGAGCTGGCAAGGATTTTTAATTAAACAAAACTAGTTATTGAAATCTCAGAAGTAAACACTGTCACCAGAGGAATGGGGACATCCTGATTGAGACCCAGAGTCTGTAGATGACAGGCCGGATGATGGAGGAGAGGGTGGCTGTCTCTGGTTTGGATGTTTTTTTCTTCTGTCTCTGCCTGTCTTCCAGTATTTATATAATTTGTACAAGTTTACGACTATACCCCTTATCCTGAGACCATGCCTCCTAGTTCTAGACTCTCCAGCCAGGGGAAACAGCCTCTCAGCATCTACCCTGTCAAGCCCCCTCAGAATCTTATATGTTTCAATGAGATCACCTCTCATTCTTCTAAACTCCAGAGAGTATCGGCCCATTCTACTCAATCTCTCCTCATAGGACAACCCTCTCATCCCAGGAATCAATCTAGTGAACTTTTGTTGTACCGCCTCTAAGGCAAGTATATCCTTCCTTAGATAATTGTAAACAATTTTACAACACCAAGTTATAGTCCAACAAATTTATTTTAAATTCCACAAGCTTTCGGAGGCTTCCTCCTTCCTCAGGTGAACGGTGTGGAAATGAAATTTTTGAATCCTTCGCATTTGAAAATCACAGAACAATGCCTGGTGATTACTGCCCGTTGCCAAGGCAATCACAGTGAGCAGACAGAAAGGTGTCACCTAAAAGGCCACCCTCCGCAACCATCTCGTACACCAACTCTACAGCAGACGCCGCAACCTCGAAACTAAGATAGAGTCCACACTCTCAACCTGTACTCAGGACACAGCAGACCAGCTACGAGACACCGCCAAACAGACGAGGCAACGGAACTACGCTGCCTACATGAAAACCAAGAGCAGGAAGCTTGAGAAACTCGGCATCACCACCAGCATCGACCAAGTCTCCCCCGGTTTCACGGTTGCAACCACAGGGAAGTCTGTCTTCAATTTGTCCGACCACACCCTTCAACCACACGAAATCGAAGTTCTCAGCCGAGGGCTCAATTTCTGCCCCACCACCAAAATGGACCCCACTAGTCTCGCGGCAGACACAGAGGAATTCATCAGGAGAATGAGGCTCCGGGAATTCTACCACAAACCCCAAGATTTCAGCAGTGAACCCAATGAGACAATCAACGATCCGGAACAGCAGACAGAGGGATCCGCGGTACAGCAACCGAAGAGGAAAGAGTCTCACTGGACTCCTCCAGAGGGTCGCGGCCCTAAGCTTGACATGTATGCTCAAGCTGTCAGGAAATGCGTCAATGCCAGATTCATCAGCCGCACTCAGAAGACAGTCCAGAATGTCACCCGAGCACAACGCAACGCCATCAACGCTCTCAAGACAAACCGCAACATCGTCATCAAACCAGCGGACAAAGGAGGAGCCATCGTCATACAGAACAGAACGGACTATTGCAAAGAAGCATACCGACAACTGGACAACCAGGAACACTACAGACGGTTACCCGCAGATCCGACCAAAGAACACACCCATCAGCTCAACAAACTGATCAAGACCTTTGATCCAGACCTTCAAAACATCCTACGCACTCTCATCCCACGTACTCCCCGCATGGGAGACTTCTACTGCCTCCCAAAGATACACAAAGCCAACACACCCGGACATCCTATCGTATCAGGCAACGGAACCCTGTGTGAGAACCTCTCTGGATACGTCGAGGGCATCCTGAAACCCATCATACAGGGAACCCACAGCTTCTGTCGCGACACTACAGACTTTCTACAAAAACTCAGTACCCACGGACCTGTTGAACCAGGAACACTTCTCACCACGATGGACGTCTCGGCACTCTACACCAGTATCCCCCACGATGACGGCATCGCTGCGACAGCATCAATACTCAACACCAACAACAGCCAATCTCCAGACTCCATCCTACAACTCATCCGCTTCATCCTGGATCACAATGTCTTCACCTTCAATAACCAGTTCTTTACCCAAACACACGGAACAGCCATGGGGACCAAATTCGCACCCCAATACGCCAATATTTTCATGCACAAGTTCGAGGACGACTTCTTCACTGCACAGGACCTCCAACCAACACTATACACCAGATACATCGACGACATTTTCTTTCTAAGGACCCACGGTGAGGAATCACTAAAGAGACTACACGATAACATCAACAAGTTCCATCCCATCATCAAGCTCACCATGGACTACTCCTCAGAATCAGTTTCTTTCTTGGACACACGAATCTCCATCAAAGACGGGCACCTCAGCACCTCACTCTACCGCAAGCCCACGGAAAACCTCATGATGCTCCACTTTTCCAGCTTCCACCCTAACCACGTCAAAGAGGCCATCCCCTATGGACAGGCCCTGCGAATACACAGGGTCTGCTCAGACGAGGAGGAACGCGATGGACACCTACAGACGCTGAAAGACGCCTTAGTAAGAACGGGATATGACGCTCGACTCATCGATCGACAGTTCCGACGGGCCACAGTGAAAAATCGCGTAGACCTCCTCAGAAGACTAACACGGGATGCAACCAACAGAGTACCCTTCGTTGTCCAGTACTTCCCCGGAGCGGAGAAACTACGCCATGTTCTCCGCAGCCTTCAACATGTCATCAATGATGACGAACACCTCGCTAAGGCCATCCCCACACCTCCACTACTCGCCTTTAAACAGCCACCCAACCTCAAACAAACCATCGTTCGCAGCAAATTACCCAGCTTTCAGGAGAACAGCGTCCACGACACCACACAACCCTGCCACGGTAACCTCTGCAAGACATGCCAGATCATCGACACAGATACCACCATCACACGAGAGGACACCACCCACCAGGTGCACAGTTCATACTCCTGTGGCTCGGCCAACGTTGTCTACCTCATACGTTGCAGGAAAGGATGCCCCAGAGCATGGTACATTGGCGAGACCATGCAGACGCTGCGACAACGGATGAACGGACACCGCGCAACAATCGCCAAACAGGAGGGTTCCCTCCCAGTCGGGGAACACTTTAGCAGTCATGGACATTCATCCACCGACCTTCGGGTAAGCGTACTCCAAGGCGGCCTTCGAGACACACGACAACGCAAAATCGTCGAGCAGAAATTAATAGCCAAGTTCCGCACCCATGAGGACGGCCTCAACCGGGATCTTGGGTTCATGTCACACTACACGTAACCCCACCAGCGAACAAATGTTATCTGTTTTTAATATAACGGGTCATTGACTGTCTTCCTTCTCTCTCTCTCTCTTTTTTTTGGGGGTTTGTATATTCGGTGGCCTTTTAGGTGACACCTTTCTGTCTGCTCACTGTGATTGCCTTGGCAACAGGCAGTAATCACCGGGCATTGTTCTGTGATTTTCAAATGCGAAGGATTCGAAAATTTCATTTCCACACCGTTCACCTGAGGAAGGAGGAAGCCTCCGAAAGCTTGTGGAATTTAAAATAAATTTGTTGGACTATAACTTGGTGTTGTAAAATTGTTCACAATCTGTACACATGCGCATGGCGGCTTTTAGCTTTTTATCGCTTGCAATATAAGTTTACAATTGTCAACCCCAGTCCATCACCGGCATCTCCACATCATGGCTTCCTTAGATAAGGAGACCAAAACAGTACACAGTACTCCAGGTGAGGTCTCACCAAAGCCCTGTACAATTGCAGTAAGACTTCCGCACTCTTGTACTCCAACCCCCTTCCAATAAAGGCCAACATGCCATTTGCATTCCTAATTGCCTGCTGTACCTGCATGTTCACTTCCTGTGACACCCGAGTCTCTCTGAACACCAACATTTAATAATTTCTCATCATTTCAAAAATATTCTGTTTTTCTATTCTTCCCACCAAAGTGAATAACCTCACATTTCCCCACATTTTGTTTTTATTAACTAATTAATTTATCCAGTTTAAGATATTGCTCAAAGCTCCTCGTTAAACCCCCGCCCCGACTTCCACAGAGAGAAAAAAGTGACACTCAGCGACCTGCGGACCTGTGACCTAATCCCCCTCCCCCTCCCCCTGCCCCCCTCCCCCTCCCCCTGCCCCCCTCCCCCTCCCCCTCTGCCCTCTCCTCCCCCTCCCCCACCGCCCTCTCCCCCTCCCCCTCCGCCCTCCCCTCCCCCTCACCCTCCCCCTCCCCTCCCCCCTCTCCTCCCACTCCCGCTCCCCCCTCTCCTCCCCCTCCCCTCCCCTCCCCCTGCCCCCTCCCCCTGCTCCCCTCCCCCTCCCCCTCTCCCCCTCCCCCTCTCCTCCCACTACCCCTCCCCCTCTCCTCCCCCTCCCCCTCTCCTCCCCCTGCTCCCCTCCCCCTCTCCTCCCCCTGCTCCCCTCCCCCTCCCCTCCCCCTCCCCCTGCCCCCTCCCCCTGCTCCACTCCCCCTGCTCCACTCCCACTGCCCCCTCCCCCTGCTCCCCTCCCCCTGCCCCCTCCCCCTGGGACCGTGGTTTAATTACAGTCGGTGGGGACTGGGGTTTAATTACAGTCGGTGGGGAAAGGGGTTTAATTACAATCGGTGGGGACTGGGGTTTAATTACAGTCAGTGGGGACTGGGGTTTAATGACAGTCGGTGGGGACTGCGGTTTAATTACAGTCAGTGGGGACTGGGGTTTAATTACACTCAGTGGGGACCGGGGTTTAATTACAGTCAGTGGGGACTGGGGTTTAATTACACTCAGTGGGGACCGGGTTTTAATTACAGTCGGTGGGGACCGGGGTTTAATGACAGTCGGTGGGGCCCGGGGTTTAATTTCAGTCGGTGGGGACCGGGGTTTAATTACAGTAGGTGGAGACCGGGGTTTAATTACAGTCGGTGGGGACTGAGATTTAATTACAGTCGGTGGGGACTATGGTTTAATTACAGTCGGTGGGGACTGGTGATTAATTACAGTAGGTGGAGACTGGGGTTTAATTACAGTTGGTGGGGGCTGGGGTTTAATTACAGTCAGTGGGGACTGGGGTTTAATTACAGTCGGTGGTGACTGGGGTTCAATCACAGTCGGCGGGGACTGGGGTTTAATTACAGTCAGTGGGGACTGGGGTTTAATTACAGTCAGTGGGTTTAATTACAGTCGGCGGGGACTGGGGTTTAATTACAGTCGGCGGGGACTGTGGTTTAATTACAGTCGGCGGGGACTGTGGTTTAATTACAGTCAGTGGGGACTGGGGTTTAATTACAGTCGGTGGGGGCTGGGGTTTAATTACGGTCGGTGGGGGCTGGGGTTTAATTACAGTCGGTGGGGACTGGGGTTTAATTCCAGTCGGTGGGGAGTGGGGTTTAATTACAGTCGGCGGGGACTGGGGTTTATTTATACTCGGTGAGGACTGGAGTTTAATTATACTCGGTGGGGACGGGGCTTTAATTACAGTCGGCGGGGACTGGGGTTTAATTACAGTTGGCGGGGACTGGGGTTTAATTACAGTCGGCGGCGACTGTGGTTTAATTACAGTCGGTGGGGACTGTGGTTTAATTATAGTCAGTGGGGACTATGGTTCAATTACAGTCGGTGGGGACTGTGGTTTAATTACAGTCTGTGGGGACTGGGGTTTAATTACAGTGGGTGGGGACTGGGGTTTAATTACAGTAGGTGGGGACTGGCGTTCAATTTCAGTCGGTGGGGGCTGGGGTTTAATTACAGTCGGTGGGGACTGGGGTTTAATTACAGTCGGTGGGGACTGGGGTTTAATTACAGTCGGTGGGACTGGGGTTTAATTACACTCAGTGTGGACCGGGGTTTAATTACAGTCAGTGTGGACTGGGGTTTAATTACAGTCGGTGGGGACTGGGGTTTAATTACAGTCAGTGGGGACTGGGGTTTAATTACAGTCGGTGGGGGCTGGGGTTTAATTACGGTCGGTGGGGGCTGGGGTTTAATTACAGTCGGTGGGGACTGGGGTTTAATTCCAGTCGGTGGGGAGTGGGGTTTAATTACAGTCGGCGGGGACTGGGGTTTATTTATACTCGGTGAGGACTGGAGTTTAATTATACTCGGTGGGGACGGGGCTTTAATTACAGTCGGCGGGGACTGGGGTTTAATTACAGTTGGCGGGGACTGGGGTTTAATTACAGTCGGCGGCGACTGTGGTTTAATTACAGTCGGTGGGGACTGTGGTTTAATTATAGTCAGTGGGGACTATGGTTCAATTACAGTCGGTGGGGACTGTGGTTTAATTACAGTCTGTGGGGACTGGGGTTTAATTACAGTGGGTGGGGACTGGGGTTTAATTACAGTAGGTGGGGACTGGCGTTCAATTTCAGTCGGTGGGGGCTGGGGTTTAATTACAGTCGGTGGGGACTGGGGTTTAATTACAGTCGGTGGGGACTGGGGTTTAATTACAGTCGGTGGGACTGGGGTTTAATTACACTCAGTGTGGACCGGGGTTTAATTACAGTCAGTGTGGACTGGGGTTTAATTACAGTCGGTGGGGACTGGGGTTTAATTACAGTCAGTGGGGACTGGGGTTTAATTACAGTCGGTGGGGACTGGTGAATTACAGTAGGTGGGGACTGGGGTTTAATTACAGTTGGTGGGGGCTGGGGTTTAATTACAGTCAGTGGGGACTGGGTTTTAATGACACTCGGCGGGGACCGGGGTTTAATTACAGTCAGTGGGGACTGGGGTTTAATTACAGTCAGTGGGGACTGGGGTTTAATTACAGTGGGTGGGGACTGGGTTTTAATTACAGTTGGTGGGGACCGGGGTTTAATGACAGTCGGTGGGGCCCGGGGTTTAATTTTAGTCGGTGGGGACCGGGGTTTAATTACAGTAGGTGGGGATTGGGGTTTAATTACAGTCGGTGGGGACTGAGATTTAATTACAGTCGGTGGGGACTATGGTTTAATTACAGTCGGTGGGGACTGGTGATTAATTACAGTAGGTGGAGACTGGGGTTTAATTACAGTTGGTGGGGGCTGGGGTTTAATTACAGTCAGTGGGGACTGGGGTTTAATTACAGTCGGTGGTGACTGGGGTTCAATCACAGTCGGCGGGGACTGGGGTTTAATTACAGTCAGTGGGGACTGGGGTTTAATTACAGTCAGTGGGTTTAATTACAGTCGGCGGGGACGAGGGTTTAATTACAGTCGGCGGGGACTGTGGTTTAATTACAGTCGGCGGGGACTGGGGTTTAATTACAGTTGGCGGGGACTGGGGTTTAATTACAGTCGGCGGGGACTGGGGTTTAATTACAGTCGGCGGGGACTGGGGTTTAATTACAGTCGGCGGGGACCGGGGTTTAATTACAGTCTGTGGGGACTGGGGTTTAATTACAGTCGGCGGGGACTGGGGTTTAATTACAGTTGGCGGGGACTGGGGTTTAATTACAGTCGGCGGCGACTGTGGTTTAATTACAGTCGGTGGGGACTGTGGTTTAATTACAGTCGGTGGGGAGTGGGGTTTAATTACAGTCGGTGGGGACTGGGGTTTAATTACAGTCGGCGGGGACTGTGGTTTAATTACAGTCGGCGGGGACTGTGGTTTAATTACAGTCAGTGGGGACTGGGGTTTAATTACAGTCGGTGGGGGCTGGGGTTTAATTACGGTCGGTGGGGGCTGGGGTTTAATTACAGTCGGTGGGGACTGGGGTTTCATTCCAGTCGGTGGGGAGTGGGGTTTAATTACAGTCGGCGGGGACTGGGGTTTATTTATACTCGGTGAGGACTGGAGTTTAATTATACTCGGTGGGGACGGGGCTTTAATTACAGTCGGCGGGGACTGGGGTTTAATTACAGTTGGCGGGGACTGGGGTTTAATTACAGTCGGCGGCGACTGTGGTTTAATTACAGTCGGTGGGGACTGTGGTTTAATTATAGTCAGTGGGGACTATGGTTCAATTACAGTCGGTGGGGACTGTGGTTTAATTACAGTCTGTGGGAACTGGGGTTTAATTACAGTGGGTGGGGACTGGGGTTTAATTACAGTAGGTGGGGACTGGCGTTCAATTTCAGTCGGTGGGGGCTGGGGTTTAATTACAGTCGGTGGGGACTGGGGTTTAATTACAGTCGGTGGGGACTGGGGTTTAATTACAGTCGGTGGGACTGGGGTTTAATTACACTCAGTGTGGACCGGGGTTTAATTACAGTCAGTGTGGACTGGGGTTTAATTACAGTCGGTGGGGACTGGGGTTTAATTACAGTCAGTGGGGACTGGGGTTTAATTACAGTCGGTGGGGACTGGTGAATTACAGTAGGTGGGGACTGGGGTTTAATTACAGTTGGTGGGGGCTGGGGTTTAATTACAGTCAGTGGGGACTGGGTTTTAATGACACTCGGCGGGGACCGGGGTTTAATTACAGTCAGTGGGGACTGGTGTTTAATTACAGTCAGTGGGGACTGGGGTTTAATTACAGTGGGTGGGGACTGGGTTTTAATTACAGTTGGTGGGGACCGGGGTTTAATGACAGTCGGTGGGGCCCGGGGTTTAATTTTAGTCGGTGGGGACCGGGGTTTAATTACAGTAGGTGGGGATTGGGGTTTAATTACAGTCGGTGGGGACTGAGATTTAATTACAGTCGGTGGGGACTATGGTTTAATTACAGTCGGTGGGGACTGGTGATTAATTACAGTAGGTGGAGACTGGGGTTTAATTACAGTTGGTGGGGGCTGGGGTTTAATTACAGTCAGTGGGGACTGGGGTTTAATTACAGTCGGTGGTGACTGGGGTTCAATCACAGTCGGCGGGGACTGGGGTTTAATTACAGTCAGTGGGGACTGGGGTTTAATTACAGTCAGTGGGTTTAATTACAGTCGGCGGGGACGAGGGTTTAATTACAGTCGGCGGGGACTGTGGTTTAATTACAGTCGGCGGGGACTGGGGTTTAATTACAGTTAGCGGGGACTGGGGTTTAATTACAGTCGGCGGGGACTGGGGTTTAATTACAGTCGGCGGGGACTGGGGTTTAATTACAGTCGGCGGGGACCGGGGTTTAATTACAGTCTGTGGGGACTGGGGTTTAATTACAGTCGGCGGGGACTGGGGTTTAATTACAGTTGGCGGGGACTGGGGTTTAATTACAGTCGGCGGCGACTGTGGTTTAATTACAGTCGGTGGGGACTGTGGTTTAATTACAGTCGGTGGGGAGTGGGGTTTAATTACAGTCGGTGGGGACTGTGGTTTAATTATAGTCAGTGGTGACTGGGGATTAATTACAGTCAGTGGGGACTATGGTTCAATTACAGTCGGTGGGGACTGTGGTTTAATTACAGTAGGTGGGGACTGTTGTTCAATTACAGTGGGTGGGGACTGTGCTTTAATTACAGTCTGTGGGGACTGGGGTTTAATTACAGTGGGTGGGGACTGGGGTTTAATTACAGTGGGTGGGGACTGGGGTTTAATTACAGTCGGTGGGGACTGGCGTTCAATTACAGTCGGTGGGGGCTGGGGTTTAATTACAGTCGGTGGGGACTGGGGTTTAATTACAGTCGGTGGGGACTGGGGTTTAATTACAGTCGGTGGGACTGGGGTTTAATTACACTCAGTGTGGACTGGGGTTTAATTACAGTCAGTGGGGACCGGGTTTTAATTACACTCAGTGGGGACCGGGTTTTGATTACAGTCGGTGGGGACTGGGTTTTAATTACAGTCGGTGGGGACCGGGGTTTAATTACAGTCGGTGGGGACCGGGGTTGAATTACAGTCGGTGGGGACCGGGGTTTAATTACTGTCAGTGTGGACTGGGGTTTAATTACAGTCGGTGGGGACTGGGGTTTTATTACAGTCAGTGGGGACTATGGTTTAATTACAGTCGGTGGGGACTGGTGAATTACAGTAGGTGGGGACTGGGGTTTAATTACAGTTGGTGGGGGCTGGGGTTTAATTACAGTCAGTGGGGACTGGGTTTTAATGACACTCGGCGGGGAATGGGGTTTAATTACAGTCAGTGGGGACTGGGGTTTTATTACAGTCAGTGGGGACTGGGGTTTAATTACACTCAGTGGGGACTGGGGTATAATTACAGTAGGTGGAGACCGGGGTTTAATTACAGTCAGTGTGGACCGGGGTTTAATTACACTCAGTTGGAACTGGGGTTTAATTACACTCAGTGGGGACTGGGGTATAATTACAGTCGGTGGGGACCGGGGTTTAATTACAGTCGGTGGGGACCGGGATTTAATTACAGTCGGTGGGGACCGGGGTTTAATGACAGTCGGTGGGGACCGGGGTTTAATGACAGTCGGTGGGGACTGGGGTTTAATTACAGTCGGTGGGGACTGGGGTTTAATTACCGTCAGTAGGGAGTGGTGTTTAATTATAGTGGGTGGGGTCTGGGGATTAATTGCAGCCGGTGGGTGCTGGGGTTTAATTACAGTCGGTGGGGGCTGGGGTTTAATTACAGTCGGTGGGGACTGGTGATTAATTACAGTGGGTGGGGACTGCGGTTTAATTATACTCTGCAGGGACTGGGGTTTAATTATACTCGGTGGGGACTGGGATTTAATTACAGTCGGTGTTGACTGGGGTTTAATTACAGTGGGTGGGGACTGTGGTTTAATGACAGTCGGCGGGGACTGTGGTTTAATTACAGTCGGCGGGGACTGTGGTTTAATTACAGTCGGCGGGGACTGTGGTTTAATTACAGTCAGCGGGGACTGTGGTTTAATTACATGCGGCGGGGACTGTGGTTTAATGACAGTCGGCGGTGACTGGGGATTAATTACAGTCGGCGGGGACTGGGGTTTAATTACAGTCGGCGAGGATTGGGGATTAATTACAGTCGGCGGCGACTGTGGTTTAATTACAGTAGGTGGGGACTGGGGTTTAATTACAGTCAGTGGAGACTGGTGTTTAATTACAGTCAGTGGGGACCGGGGTTCAATTACAGTCGGTGGGGACCGGGGTTTAATTACAGTCGGCGGGGACCGGGGTTTAATTACAGTCGGCGGGGACTGTGGTTTAATTACAGTCGGCGGGGACTGTGGTTTAATTACAGTCGGCGGGGACTGTGGTTTAATTACAGTCGGCGGGGACTGGGGTTTAATTACAGTCGGTGAGGACTGGGGTTTAATTACAGTGGGTGGGGACTGGGGTTTAATTACAGTGGGTGGGGACTGGGGTTTAATTACAGTCGGTTGGGACTGGGGTTTAATTACAGTCGGTGGGGACTGCGGTTTAATTACAGTCAGTGGGGACTGGGGTTTAATTACAGTCAGTGGGGACTGGGGTTTAATTACAGTCAGTGGGGACCTGGGTTTAATTACAGTCAGTGGGGACTGGGGTTTAATTACAGTCAGTGGAGACCGGGGTTTAATTACAGTCAGTGGGGACCTGGGTTTAATTACAGTCAGTGGGGACTGGGGTTTAATTACAGTCAGTGGGGACCGGGGTTTAATTACAGTCGGTGGGGACTGGGGTTTAATTACAGTCAGTGGGGACTGGGGTTCAATTACAGTCAGTGGAGACCGGGGTTTAATTACAGTCAGTGGGGACCTGGGTTTAATTACAGTCAGTGGGGACTGGGGTTTAATTACAGTAGGTGGAGACCGGGGTTTAATTACAGTCAGTGGGGACCGGGGTTTAATTACAGTCGGTGGGGACTGGGGTTTAATTACAGTCAGTGGGGACTGGGGTTTAATTACAGTCGGTGGGGACCGGGGTTTAATTACAGTAGGTGGAGACCGGGGTTTAATTACAGTCGGTGGGGACTGAGATTTAATTACAGTCGGTGGGGACTATGGTTTAATTACAGTCGGTGGGGACTGGTGATTAATTACAGTAGGTGGAGACTGGGGTTTAATTACAGTTGGTGGGGGCTGGGGTTTAATTACAGTCAGTGGGGACTGGGGTTTAATTACAGTCGGTGGTGACTGGGGTTCAATCACAGTCGGCGGGGACTGGGGTTTAATTACAGTCAGTGGGGACTGGGGTTTAATTACAGTCAGTGGGTTTAATTACAGTCGGCGGGGACTGGGGTTTAATTACAGTCGGCGGGGACTGTGGCTTAATTACAGTCGGCGGGGACTGTGGTTTAATTACAGTCAGTGGGGACTGGGGTTTAATTACAGTCGGTGGGGGCTGGGGTTTAATTACGGTCGGTGGGGGCTGGGGTTTAATTACAGTCGGTGGGGACTGGGGTTTAATTCCAGTCGGTGGGGAGTGGGGTTTAATTACAGTCGGCGGGGACTGGGGTTTATTTATACTCGGTGAGGACTGGAGTTTAATTATACTCGGTGGGGACGGGGCTTTAATTACAGTCGGCGGGGACTGGGGTTTAATTACAGTTGGCGGGGACTGGGATTTAATTACAGTCGGCGGCGACTGTGGTTTAATTACAGTCGGTGGGGACTGTGGTTTAATTATAGTCAGTGGGGACTATGGTTCAATTACAGTCGGTGGGGACTGTGGTTTAATTACAGTCTGTGGGGACTGGGGTTTAATTACAGTGGGTGGGGACTGGGGTTTAATTACAGTAGGTGGGGACTGGCGTTCAATTTCAGTCGGTGGGGGCTGGGGTTTAATTACAGTCGGTGGGGACTGGGGTTTAATTACAGTCGGTGGGGACTGGGGTTTAATTACAGTCGGTGGGACTGGGGTTTAATTACACTCAGTGTGGACCGGGGTTTAATTACAGTCAGTGTGGACTGGGGTTTAATTACAGTCGGTGGGGACTGGGGTTTAATTACAGTCAGTGGGGACTGGGGTTTAATTACAGTCGGTGGGGACTGGTGAATTACAGTAGGTGGGGACTGGGGTTTAATTACAGTTGGTGGGGGCTGGGGTTTAATTACAGTCAGTGGGGACTGGGTTTTAATGACACTCGGCGGGGACCGGGGTTTAATTACAGTCAGTGGGGACTGGGGTTTAATTACAGTCAGTGGGGACTGGGGTTTAATTACAGTGGGTGGGGACTGGGTTTTAATTACAGTTGGTGGGGACCGGGGTTTAATGACAGTCGGTGGGGCCCGGGGTTTAATTTTAGTCGGTGGGGACCGGGGTTTAATTACAGTCGGCGGGGACTGGGGTTTAATTACAGTTGGCGGGGACTGGGGTTTAATTACAGTCGGCGGGGACTGGGGTTTAATTACAGTCGGCGGGGACTGGGGTTTAATTACAGTCGGCGGGGACCGGGGTTTAATTACAGTCTGTGGGGACTGGGGTTTAATTACAGTCGGCGGGGACTGGGGTTTAATTACAGTTGGCGGGGACTGGGGTTTAATTACAGTCGGCGGCGACTGTGGTTTAATTACAGTCGGTGGGGACTGTGGTTTAATTACAGTCGGTGGGGAGTGGGGTTTAATTACAGTCGGTGGGGACTGTGGTTTAATTATAGTCAGTGGTGACTGGGGATTAATTACAGTCAGTGGGGACTATGGTTCAATTACAGTCGGTGGGGACTGTGGTTTAATTACAGTAGGTGGGGACTGTTGTTCAATTACAGTGGGTGGGGACTGTGCTTTAATTACAGTCTGTGGGGACTGGGGTTTAATTACAGTGGGTGGGGACTGGGGTTTAATTACAGTGGGTGGGGACTGGGGTTTAATTACAGTCGGTGGGGACTGGCGTTCAATTACAGTCGGTGGGGGCTGGGGTTTAATTACAGTCGGTGGGGACTGGGGTTTAATTACAGTCGGTGGGGACTGGGGTTTAATTACAGTCGGTGGGACTGGGGTTTAATTACACTCAGTGTGGACCGGGGTTTAATTACAGTCAGTGGGGACCGGGTTTTAATTACACTCAGTGGGGACCGGGTTTTGATTACAGTCGGTGGGGACTGGGTTTTAATTACAGTCGGTGGGGACCGGGGTTTAATTACAGTCGGTGGGGACCGGGGTTGAATTACAGTCGGTGGGGACCGGGGTTTAATTACTGTCAGTGTGGACTGGGGTTTAATTACAGTCGGTGGGGACTGGGGTTTTATTACAGTCAGTGGGGACTATGGTTTAATTACAGTCGGTGGGGACTGGTGAATTACAGTAGGTGGGGACTGGGGTTTAATTACAGTTGGTGGGGGCTGGGGTTTAATTACAGTCAGTGGGGACTGGGTTTTAATGACACTCGGCGGGGAATGGGGTTTAATTACAGTCAGTGGGGACTGGGGTTTTATTACAGTCAGTGGGGACTGGGGTTTAATTACACTCAGTGGGGACTGGGGTATAATTACAGTAGGTGGAGACCGGGGTTTAATTACAGTCAGTGTGGACCGGGGTTTAATTACACTCAGTTGGAACTGGGGTTTAATTACACTCAGTGGGGACTGGGGTATAATTACAGTCGGTGGGGACCGGGGTTTAATTACAGTCGGTGGGGACCGGGATTTAATTACAGTCGGTGGGGACCGGGGTTTAATGACAGTCGGTGGGGACCGGGGTTTAATGACAGTCGGTGGGGACTGGGGTTTAATTACAGTCGGTGGGGACTGGGGTTTAATTACCGTCAGTAGGGAGTGGTGTTTAATTATAGTGGGTGGGGTCTGGGGATTAATTGCAGCCGGTGGGTGCTGGGGTTTAATTACAGTCGGTGGGGGCTGGGGTTTAATTACAGTCGGTGGGGACTGGTGATTAATTACAGTGGGTGGGGACTGCGGTTTAATTATACTCTGCAGGGACTGGGGTTTAATTATACTCGGTGGGGACTGGGATTTAATTACAGTCGGTGTTGACTGGGGTTTAATTACAGTGGGTGGGGACTGTGGTTTAATGACAGTCGGCGGGGACTGTGGTTTAATTACAGTCGGCGGGGACTGTGGTTTAATTACAGTCGGCGGGGACTGTGGTTTAATTACAGTCAGCGGGGACTGTGGTTTAATTACATGCGGCGGGGACTGTGGTTTAATGACAGTCGGCGGTGACTGGGGATTAATTACAGTCGGCGGGGACTGGGGTTTAATTACAGTCGGCGAGGATTGGGGATTAATTACAGTCGGCGGCGACTGTGGTTTAATTACAGTAGGTGGGGACTGGGGTTTAATTACAGTCAGTGGGGACTGGTGTTTAATTACAGTCAGTGGGGACCGGGGTTCAATTACAGTCGGTGGGGACCGGGGTTTAATTACAGTCGGCGGGGACCGGGGTTTAATTACAGTCGACGGGGACTGTGGTTTAATTACAGTCGGCGGGGACTGTGGTTTAATTACAGTCGGCGGGGACTAGGGTTTAATTACAGTCGGCGGGGACTGGGGTTTAATTACAGTCGGTGAGGACTGGGGTTTAATTACAGTGGGTGGGGACTGGGGTTTAATTACAGTGGGTGGGGACTGGGGTTTAATTACAGTCGGTTGGGACTGGGGTTTAATTACAGTCGGTGGGGACTGCGGTTTAATTACAGTCAGTGGGGACTGGGGTTTAATTACAGTCAGTGGGGACTGGGGTTTAATTACAGTCAGTGGGGACCTGGGTTTAATTACAGTCAGTGGGGACTGGGGTTTAATTACAGTCAGTGGAGACCGGGGTTTAATTACAGTCAGTGGGGACCTGGGTTTAGTTACAGTCAGTGGGGACTGGGGTTTAATTACAGTCAGTGGGGACCGGGGTTTAATTACAGTCGGTGGGGACTGGGGTTTAATTACAGTCAGTGGGGACTGGGGTTCAATTACAGTCAGTGGAGACCGGGGTTTAATTACAGTCAGTGGGGACCTGGGTTTAATTACAGTCAGTGGGGACTGGGGTTTAATTACAGTAGGTGGAGACCGGGGTTTAATTACAGTCAGTGGGGACCGGGGTTTAATTACAGTCGGTGGGGACTGGGGTTTAATTACAGTCAGTGGGGACTGGGGTTTAATTACAGTCAGTGGGGACTGGGGTTTAATTACAGTCGGTGGGAACTGGGATTTAATTGCACTCAGTGGGGACTGGGGTATAATTACAGTCGGTGGGGACTGGGGTTTAATTACAGTCGGTGGGGACCGGGGTTTAATTACAGTCGGTGGGAACTGGGATTTAATTGCAGTCAGTGGGGACTGGGGTATAATTACAGTCGGTGGGGACTGGGGTTTAATTACAGTCGGTGGGGACCGGGGTTTAATTACACTCAGTGGGAACTGGGATTTAATTGCACTCAGTGGGGACTGGGGTATAATTACAGTCGGTGGGGACTGGGGTTTAATTACAGTCGGTGGGGACCGGGGTTTAATTACAGTCGGTGGGGACCGGGGTTTAATTACAGTCGGAGGGGACCGGGGTTTAATGACAGTCGGTGGGGACTGGGGATTAATTACAGTCGGTGGGGACTGGGGTTTAATTACAGTCAGTGGGGACCGGGGTTTAATTACACTCAGTGGGGACCGGGGTTTAATTACACTCAGTGGGAACTGGGATTTAATTGCACTCAGTGGGGACTGGGGTATAATTACAGTCGGTGGGGACTGGGGTTTAATTACAGTCGGTGGGGACCGGGGTTTAATTACAGTCGGTGGGGACCGGGGTTTAATTACAGTCGGAGGGGACCGGGGTTTAATGACAGTCGGTGGGGACTGGGGATTAATTACAGTCGGTGGGGACTGGGGTTTAATTACAGTCGGTGGGGGCTGGGGTTTAATTACAGTCGTTGGGGACTGGGGTTTAATTACAGTGGTTGGGGACTGGGGTTTAATTGCAGTCGGTGGGGGCTGGGGTTTAATTGCAATTGGTGGGGGCTGGGGTTTAATTACAGTCGTTGGGGACTGGGGTTTAATTACAGTCGGTGGGGGCTGGGGTTCAATTCCAGTCGTTGGGGACTGGGGTTTAATTACAGTCGTTGGGGACTGGGGTTTAATTACAGTCGGTGGGGGCTGGGGTTTAATTACAGTCGTTGGGGACTGGGGTTTAATTACAGTGGTTGGGGACTGGGGTTTAATTGCAGTCGGTGGGGGCTGGGGTTTAATTACAGTGGTTGGGGACTGGGGTTTAATTGCAGTCGGTGGGGACTGGGGTTTAATTACAGTGGGTGGGGACTGGGGTTTAATTACAGTGAGTGGGGACTGTGGTTTAATGACAGTCAGCGTGGACTGTGGTTTAATTACAGTCGGCGGGAACTGTGGTTTCATTACAGTCGGCGGGGACTGTGGTTTAATTACAGTCAGCGGGGACTGTGGTTTAATTACAGACGGCGGGGACTGTGGTTTAATTACAGTCGGCGTGGACTGGGGATTAATTGCAGTCGGCGGGGACTGGGGTTTAATTACAGTCAGTGGGGACCGGGGTTTAATTACAGTCGGTGGGGACCGGGGGTTTAATTACAGTCGGCGGGGACCGGGGTTTAATTACAGTCGGCGGGGACTGTGGTTTAATTACAGTCGGCGGGGACTGTGGTTTAATTACAGTCGGCGGGGACTGTGGTTTAATTGCAGTCGGCGGGGACTAGGGTTTAATGACAGTCGGCGGGGACTGGGGTTTATTTACAGTCGGCGAGGACTGGGGTTTAATTACAGTCGGCGGCGACTGTGGTTTAACTACAGCAGGTGGGGACTGGGGATTAATTACAGTGGGTAGGGACTGTGGTTTAATTACAGTCGGTGGGGATTGTGGTTTAATTACAGTCGGCGGGGACCGGGGTTTAATTACAGTCGGCGACGACTGTGGTTTAATTACAGTCGGCGGGGACTGTGGTTTAATCATATTCAGTGGGGACTGGGGATTAATTACAGTCAGTGGGGACTGGGGTTCAATTACAGTCGGTGGGGACTGGGGTTTAATTACAGTGGGTGGGGACTGGGGTTTAATTTCACTCAGTGGGGACCGGGGTTTAATTACAGTCGGTGGGGACCGGGCTTTAATTACACTCGGTGGGGGCCGGGGTTTAATTACAGTCGGTGGGGACCGGGGTTTAATTACAGTCAGTGGGGACCGGGGTTTAATTACAGTCGGTGGGGACCGGGGTTTAATTACAGTCAGCGGGGACCGTGGCTTAATTACAGTCGGCGGGGACCGTGGTTTAATTACAGTCGGCGGGGACTGTGGTTTAATTACAGTCTGCGGGGACTGGGGTTTAATTATAGTCGGCGGGGACTGGGGTTTAATTACAGTCGGCGACGACTGTGGTTTAATTACAGTCGGCGGGGACTGTGGTTTAATCATATTCAGTGGGGACTGGGGATTAATTACAGTCAGTGGGGTCTGGGGTTCAATTATAGTCGGTGGGGACTGGGGTTTTATTACAGTCGGTGGGGACTGGGGTTTAATTACAGTCGGTGGGGACTGGGGTTTAATTACAGTCAGTGGGGACCGGGGTTTAATTACAGTCAGTGGGGACTGGGGTTTAATTACGGTCGGTGGGACTGGGGTTTTATTACACTCAGTGGGGACCGGGGTTTAATTACAGTCGTTGGGGACTGGGGTTTAATTACAGTCGGTGGGGACTGGGGTTTAATTACAGTCGGTGGGGACCGGGGTTTAATTACAGTCGGCGGGGACCGGGGTTTAATTGCAGTCGGCGGGGACTGTGGTTTAATTACAGTCGGCGGGGACTGTGGTTTAATTACAGTCGGCGGGGACTGTGGTTTAATTACAGCCGGCGGGGACTAGCTTTTATTTACACTCGGCGGGGACTGGGGTTTAATTACAGTCGGCGAGGACTGGGGTTTAATTACAGTCGGCGGCGACTGTGGTTTAATTACAGTAGGTGGGGACTGGGGATTAATTACAGTCGGCGGGGACTGTGGCTTAATACAGTCGGCGGGGACTGTCGTTTAATCATATTCAGTGTGGACTGGGGTTCAATTACAGTCGGTGGGGACTGTCGTTTAATTACAGTAGGTGGGGACTGGGATTTAATTACACTCAGTGGGGACCGGGGTTTAATTACAGTCGGCGGGGACCGGGGTTTAATTACAGTCGTTGGGGACCGTGGCTTAATTACAGTCGGCGGGGACCGGCGTTTAATTACAGTCGGCAGCGACTGTGGTTTAATTACAGTCGGCGGGGACCGTGGCTTAATTACAGTCGGCGGGGACCATGGTTTAATTACAGTCTGTGGGGACTGGGGTTTAATTACAGTCGGCGGGGACTGGGGTTTAATTACAGTCGGCGACGACTGTGGTTTAATTACAGTCGGGGGGGACTGTGGTTTAATCATATTCAGTGGGGACTGGGGATTATTTACAGTCAGTGGGGACTGTGGTTTAATTACAGCAGGTGGGGACTGGGGTTTAATTACAGTCGGTGGGGACTGGGTTTTAATTACAGTAGGGGGGGACTGGGGTTTAATTACAGTCGGTGGAGACCGGGGTTTAATTACAGTCAGTAGGGACCGGGATTTAATTACACTCAGTGGGAACTGGGATTTAATTGCACTCAGTGGGGACTGGGGTATAATTACAGTCGGTGGGGACTGGGGTTTAATTACAGTCGGTGGGGACCGGGGTTTAATTACAGTCGGTGGGGACCGGGGTTTAATTACAGTCGGAGGGGACCGGGGTTTAATGACAGTCGGTGGGGACTGGGGATTAATTACAGTCGGTGGGGACTGGGGTTTAATTACAGTCGGTGGGGGCTGGGGTTTAATTACAGTCGTTGGGGACTGGGGTTTAATTACAGTGGTTGGGGACTGGGGTTTAATTGCAGTCGGTGGGGGCTGGGGTTTAATTGCAATTGGTGGGGGCTGGGGTTTAATTTCAGTCGTTGGGGACTGGGGTTTAATTACAGTCGGTGGGGGCTGGGGTTCAATTCCAGTCGTTGGGGACTGGGGTTTAATTACAGTCGTTGGGGACTGGGGTTTAATTACAGTCGGTGGGGGCTGGGGTTTAATTACAGTCGTTGGGGACTGGGGTTTAATTACAGTGGTTGGGGACTGGGGTTTAATTGCAGTCGGTGGGGGCTGGGGTTTAATTACAGTGGTTGGGGACTGGGGTTTAATTGCAGTCGGTGGGGACTGGGGTTTAATTACAGTGGGTGGGGACTGGGGTTTAATTACAGTGAGTGGGGACTGTGGTTTAATGACAGTCGGCGGGGACTGTGGTTTAATTACAGTCGGCGGGAACTGTGGTTTCATTACAGTCGGCGGGGACTGTGGTTTAATTACAGTCAGCGGGGACTGTGGTTTAATTACAGACGGCGGGGACTGTGGTTTAATTACAGTCGGCGGGGACTGGGGATTAATTACAGTCGGCGGGGACTGGGGTTTAATTACAGTCAGTGGGGACCGGGGTTTAATTACAGTCGGTGGGGACCGGGGTTTAATTACAGTCGGCGGGGACCGGGGTTTAATTACAGTCGGCGGGGACTGTGGTTTAATTACAGTCGGCGGGGACTAGGGTTTAATGACAGTCGGCGTGGACTGGGGTTTAATTACAGTCGGCGAGGACTGGGGTTTAATTGCAGTCGGCGGCGACTGTGGTTTAACTACAGCAGGTGGGGACTGGGGATTAATTACAGTGGGTAGGGACTGTGGTTTAATTACAGTCGGTGGGGATTGTGGTTTAATTACAGTCGGCGGGGACCGGGGTTTAATTACAGTCGGCGACGACTGTGGTTTAATTACAGTCGGCGGGGACTGTGGTTTAATCATATTCAGTGGGGACTGGGGATTAATTACAGTCAGTGGGGACTGGGGTTCAATTACAGTCGGTGGGGACTGGGGTTTAATTACAGTGGGTGGGGACTGGGGTTTAATTTCACTCAGTGGGGACCGGGGTTTAATTACAGTCGGTGGGGACCGGGGTTTAATTACAGTGGGTGGGGACTGGGGTTTAATTTCACTCAGTGGGGACCGGGGTTTAATTACAGTCGGTGGGGACCGGGGTTTAATTACACTCGGTGGGGGCCGGGGTTTAATTACAGTCGGTGGGGACCGGGGTTTAATTCCAGTTAGTGGGGACCAGGGTTTAATTACACTCGGTGGGGGCCGGGGTTTAATTACAGTCGGTGGGAACCGGGGTTTAATTACAGTCGGTGGGGACCGGGGTTTAATTACAGTCGGTGGGGACCGGGGTTTAATTACAGTCAGCGGGGACCGTGGCTTAATTACAGTCGGCGGGGACCGTGGTTTAATTACAGTCGGCGGGGACTGTGGTTTAATTACAGTCTGCGGGGACTGGGGTTTAATTACAGTCGGCGGGGACTGGGGTTTAATTACAGTCGGCGACGACTGGGGTTTAATTACAGTCTGCGGGGACTGGGGATTAATTGCAGTCAGTGGGGTCTGGGGTTCAATTATAGTCGGTGGGGACTGGAGTTTAATTACAGTAGGTGGGGAATGGGGTTTAATTACAGTCAGTGGGGACCGGGGTTTAATTACAGTCGGTGGGGACTGGGGTTTAATTACAGTCGGTGGGTTCTGGGGTTTAATTACGGTCGGTGGGACTGGGGTTTTATTACACTCAGTGGGGACCGGGGTTTAATTACAGTCGTTGGGGACTGGGGTTTAATTACAGTCGGTGGGGACTGGGGTTTAATTACAGTCGGTGGGGACCGGGGTTTAATTACAGTCGGCGGGGACCGGGGTTTAATTGCAGTCGGCGGGGACTGTGGTTTAATTACAGTCGGCGGGGACTGTGGTTTAATTACAGTCGGCGGGGACTGTGGTTTAATTACAGCCGGCGGGGACTAGCTTTTAATTACACTCGGCGGGGACTGGGGTTTAATTACAGTCGGCGAGGACTGGGGTTTAATTACAGTCGGCGGCGACTGTGGTTTAATTACAGTAGGTGGGGACTGGGGATTAATTACAGTCGGCGGGGACTGTGGCTTAATACAGTCGGCGGGGACTGTCGTTTAATCATATTCAGTGTGGACTGGGGTTCAATTACAGTCGGTGGGGACTGTCGTTTAATTACAGTAGGTGGGGACTGGGGATTAATTACAGTGGGTGGGGACTGGGATTTAATTACACTCAGTGGGGACCGGGGTTTAATTACAGTCGGCGGGGACTGGGGTTTAATTACAGTCGTTGGGGACCGTGGCTTAATTACAGTCGGCGGGGACCGGCGTTTAATTACAGTCGGCGGCGACTGTGGTTTAATTACAGTCGGCGGGGACCGTGGCTTAATTACAGTCGGCGGGGACCATGGTTTAATTACAGTCGGCGGGGACCGTGGTTTAATTACAGTCTGTGGGGACTGGGGTTTAATTACAGTCGGCGGGGACTGGGGTTTAATTACAGTCGGCGACGACTGTGGTTTAATTACAGTCGGCGGGGACTGTGGTTTAATCATATTCAGTGGGGACTGGGGATTATTTACAGTCAGTGGGGACTGTGGTTTAATTACAGCAGGTGGGGACTGGGGTTTAATTACAGTCGGTGGGGACTGGGTTTTAATTACAGTCGGGGGGGACTGGGGTTTAATTACAGTCGGTGGAGACCGGGTTTTAATTACAGTCAGTAGGGACCGGGATTTAATTACACTCAGTGGGGACTGGGGTTTAATTACGGTCGGTGGGGACTGGGGTTTAATTACACTCAGTGTGGACTGGGGTTTAATTACAGTCGGTGGGGGCTGGGGTTTAATTACACTCAGTGGGGAGTGGTGTTTAATTAAAGTGGGTGGGGTCTGGGGTTTAATTATAGTCGGTGGGGACTGGTGATTAATTAAGGCAGTGGGGACTGGGGTTTAATTACAGTCGTTGGGGACTGGGGTTTAATTACAGTCGGTGGGGGCTGGGGTTTAATTACAGTCGGTGGGGACTGGGGTTTAATTACAGTGGTTGGGGACTGGGGTTTAATTACAGTCAGTGGGAACTGGGGTTTAATTACACTCAGTGGGGAGTGGTGTTTAATTAAAGTGGGTGGAGGCTGGGGTTTAATTATAGTCGGTGGGGACTGGTGATTAATTACAGTCAGTGGGGACTGGGGATTAATTACAGTGGGCGGGGACTGTGGTTTAATTACAGTCGGCGGGGACTGTGGTTTAATTACAATCGGCGGGGACTGTGGTTTAATTACAGTCGGCGGGGACTGTGGTCTAATTACAGTCGGCGGGGACTGGGTTTTAATTACAGTAGGTGGGGACTGGGGATTAATTACAGTAGGTGGGGACTGGTGTTTAATTACAGTCGGTGGGGACTGGTGTTTAATTACAGTCGGTGGGGACTAGGGTTTAATGACAGTTGGTGGGGACTAGGGTTTAATGAATGTCGGTGGGGACTGGGGTTTAATTACAGTCGGTGGGGACTGGCGTTTATTTACAGTCGGTGGGGACTGGGGTTTAATTACAGTCGGTGGGGACTGGGGTTTAATTACAGTCGGTGGGGACTGGTATTCAATTACAGTCGGCGGGGACCGGGGTTTAATTCCAGTTAGTGGGGACCGGGGTTTAATTGCACTCGGTGGGGGCCGGGATTTAATTACAGTCGGTGGGAACCGGGGTTTAATTACAGTCGGTGGGGACCGGGGTTTAATTACAGTCGGTGGGGACCGGGGTTTAATTACAGTCGGCGGGGACCGTGGCTTAATTACAGTCGGCGGGGACCGTGGTTTAATTACAGTCGGCGGGGACTGTGGTTTAATTACAGTCTGCGGGGACTGGGGTTTAATTACAGTCGGCGGGGACTGGGGTTTAACTACAGTTGGTGGGGACTGGGGTTTAATTTCAGTCGGTGGGAACTGGGGTTTAATTACAGTCGGTGGGGACTGGGGTTTAATTACAGTCGGTGGGGACTGGGGTTTAATTACACTCGGTGGGGACTGGGGTTTAATTACAGTCGGTGGGGACTGGGGTTTAATTACAGTCAGTGGGGACCGGGGTTTAATTACAGTCAGTGGGGACCGGGGTTTAATTACAGTCAGTGGGGACCGGGGTTAATTACACTCAGTGGGGACTGGGGTTTAATTACAGTCGGTGGGGACGGGGGTTTAATTACAGTCGGTGGGTACTGGGGTTTAATTGCAATTGGTGGGGGCTGTGGTTTAATTACAGTCGTTGGGGACTGGGGTTTAATTACAGTCGGTGGGGGCTGCGGTTTAATTACAGTGGGTGGGGACTGGGGTTTAATTACACTCAGTGGGGTCTGGGGTTTAATTACGGTCGGTGGGACTGGGGTTTAATTACAGTCGGCGGGGACTGGGGTTTAACGACAGTTGGTGGGGACTGGGGTTTAATTTCAGTCGGTGGGAACTGGGGTTTAATTACAGTCGGTGGGGACTGGGGTTTAATTACAGTCGGTGGGGACTGGGGTTTAATTACACTCGGTGGGGACTGGGGTTTAATTACAGTCGGTGGGGACTGGGGTTTAATTACAGTCAGTGGGGACCGGGGTTTAATTACAGTCAGTGGGGACCGGGGTTTAATTACAGTCAGTGGGGACCGGGGTTAATTACACTCAGTGGGGACTGGGGTTTAATTACAGTCGGTGGGGACGGGGGTTTAATTACAGTCGGTGGGTACTGGGGTTTAATTGCAATTGGTGGGGGCTGTGGTTTAATTACAGTCGTTGGGGACTGGGGTTTAATTACAGTGGGTGGGGACTGGGGTTTAATTACACTCAGTGGGGACCGGGGTTTAATTACAGTCGGTTGGGACTGGGTTTAATTACAGTCAGTGGGGACCGGGGTTTAATTACAGTCGGCGGGGACTGGGGTTTAATTGCAGTCAGCGGGGACTGTGGTTTAATTACAGTCGGCGGGGACTGGGGTTTAATTTGAGTCGGTGGCGACTGGGGTTTAATTACAGTCAGTGGGGACTGGGGTTTAATTACACTCAGTGGGGACCGGGGTTTAATTACAGTCGGTTGGGTCTGGGGTTTAATTACAGTTGGTGGGGACTGTGTTTAATTACAGTCGGTGGCGACTGGGGTTGAATTACAGTGGGTGTGGACTGAGGTTTAATTACAGTCGGTGGGGACTGGGGTTTAATTACAGTCGGTGGGGACTGGGTTTTAATTACAGTCAGTGGGGACTGGGGTTTAATTACAGTCGGTGGGGACTGGGTTTTAATTACAGTCGGTGGGGACCGGGGTTTAATTGCAGTCAGTGGGGACCGGGGTTTAATTACAGTCAGTGGGGACCGTGGTTTAATTACGGTCGGTGGGGACTGGGGTTTTATTACAGTCAGTGGGGACTGGTGTTTAATTACGTTCGGTGGGGACTTGGGTTTAATTGCACTCAGTGGGGACTGGGTTTTATTACGGTTGGTGGGGACTGGGGTTTAATTACAGTCAGTGGGGACCGGGGTTTAATTGCAGTCAGTGGGGACCGTGGTTTAATTACGGTCGGTGGGGACTGGGGTTTTATTACAGTCAGTGGGGACTGGGGTTTAATTACGTTCGGTGGGGTCTGGGGTTTAATTACACTCAGTGGGGACTGGGTTTTATTACAGTTGGTGGGGACTGGGGTTTAATTACAGTTGGTGGGGACTGGGATTTAATTGCAGTCGGTGGGGGCTGGGGTTCAATTACAGTCGTTGGGGGCTGGCGTTTAATTTAATTAATCCCCAGTCCCACCGGCTGTAATTAAACCGCAGACCCCACTGACGGTATTTAAACCCCAGTCGACACCGACTGCTGGCGTTTAATTACAGTCGGTGGGGACTGGGGTTTAATTACAGTCGGCGGGGGCTGGCGTTTAATTACAGTCGGCGGGGACTGGCATTTAATTACTGTAGGCGGGGACTGGGGTTTAATTACAGTCGTTGGGGACTGGGGTTTAATTGCAGTCGGCGGGGACTGGGGTTTAATTACAGTCGGCAAGGACTGTGGTTTAATTACAGTCGGCGGGAACTGGGGTTTAATTACAGTCGACAGGGACTGGGGTTTAATTAAAATGGGCGGGGACTGAGGTTTAATTACAGTCGGCGTGGACTGTGGTTTAATTACAGTCGGCGGGGACTGTGGTTTAATTACAGTAGGTGGGGACCGGGGTTTAATTACATTCGGTGGGGACAGGGGTTTAATTACAGTGGGTGGGTACTGGGGTTTAATTACAGTCGGTGGGGACTGGGGTTTAACTACAGTTGGTGGGGACTGGGGTTTAATTTCAGTCGGTGGGAACTGGGGTTTAATTACAGTCGGTGGGGACTGGGGTTTAATTACAGTCGGTGGGGACTGGGGTTTAATTACACTCGGTGGGGACTGGGGTTTAATTACAGTCGGTGCGGACCGGGGTTTAATTACAGTCAGTGGGGACCGGGGTTTAATTACAGTCAGTGGGGACCGGGGTTTAATTACAGTCAGTGGGGACCGGGGTTAATTGCACTCAGCGGGGACTGGGGTTTAATTACAGTCGGTGGGGACGGGGGTTTAATTACAGTCGGTGGGTACTGGGGTTTAATTGCAATTGGTGGGGGCTGTGGTTTAATTACAGTCGTTGGGGACTGGGGTTTAATTACAGTCGGTGGGGGCTGCGGTTTAATTACAGTGGGTGGGGACTGGGGTTTAATTACACTCAGTGGGGTCTGGGGTTTAATTACGGTCGGTGGGACTGGGGTTTAATTACACTCAGTGGGGACTGGGGTTTAATTACAGTCGGTGGGGACTGGGTTTAATTACAGTCGTTGGGGACTGGGGTTTAATTACAGTCGGTGGGGGCTGCGGTTTAATTACAGTGGGTGGGGACTGGGGTTTAATTACAGTCAGTGGGGACCGGGGTTTAATTACAGTCGGTGGGGACTGGGTTTAATTACGGTCGGTGGGGACTGGGGTTTTATTACAGTTGGTGGGGACTGGGGTTTAATTACGTTCGGTGGGGTCTGGGGTTTAATTACACTCAGTGGGGACTGGGTTTTATTACAGTTGGTGGGGACTGGGGTTTAATTACAGTTGGTGGGGACTGGGGTTTAATTGCAGTCGGTGGGGGCTGGGGTTCAATTACAGTCGTTGGGGGCTGGCGTTTAATTACAGTCGGCGGGGACTGGGGTTTAATTACAGTCGGCGGGGGCTGGCGGTTAATTACAGTCGGCGGGGACTGGGGTTTAATGACGCTCGGCGGGGACTGGGGTTTAATTACAGTCGGCGGGGACTGGGGTTTAATCACAGTCGGCGGGGACTGGGGTTTAACCACAGTCGGCGGGGACTGGCGTTTAATTATACTCGGCGGGGTCTGGCATTTAATTACTGTAGGCGGGGACTGGGGTTTAATTACAGTCGGCGGGAACTGGGGTTTAATTACAGTCGACAGGGACTGGGGTTTAATTAAAATGGGCGGGGACTGAGGTTTAATTACAGTCGGCGTGGACTGTGGTTTAATTACAGTCGGCGGGGACTGTGGTTTAATTACAGTCGGTGGGGACTGGGGTTTAATTACAGTCGGTGGGGACAGGGGTTTAATTACAGTGGGTGGGTACTGGGGTTTAATTACAGTCGGCGGGGACTGGGGTTTAATTACAGTCGGCAAGGACTGTGGTTTAATTACAGTCGGCGGGAACTGGGGTTTAATTACAGTCGACAGGGACTGGGGTTTAATTAAAATGGGCGGGGACTGAGGTTTAATTACAGTCGGCGTGGACTGTGGTTTAATTACAGTCGGCGGGGACTGTGGTTTAATTACAGTAGGTGGGGACCGGGGTTTAATTACAGTCGGTGGGGACAGGGGTTTAATTACAGTGGGTGGGTACTGGGGTTTAATTACAGTCGGTGGGGACTGGGGTTTAACTACAGTTGGTGGGGACTGGGGTTTAATTTCAGTCGGTGGGAACTGGGGTTTAATTACAGTCGGTGGGGACTGGGGTTTAATTACAGTCGGTGGGGACTGGGGTTTAATTACACTCGGTGGGGACTGGGGTTTAATTACAGTCGGTGGGGACTGGGGTTTAATTACAGTCGGTGGGGACCGGGGTTTAATTACAGTCAGTGGGGACCGGGGTTTAATTACAGTCAGTGGGGACCGGGGTTAATTACACTCAGTGGGGACTGGGGTTTAATTACAGTCGGTGGGGTCTGGGGTTTAATTACGGTCGGTGGGACTGGGGTTTAATTACACTCAGTGGGGACCGGGGTTTAATTACAGTCGGTGGGGACTGGGTTTAATTACAGTCAGTGGGGACCGGGGTTTAATTACAGTCGGCGGGGACTGGGGTTTAATTGCAGTCAGTGGGGACTGTGGTTTAATTACAGTCGGCGGGGACTGGGGTTTAATTACACTCAGTGGGGACCGGGGTTTAATTACAGTCGGTGGGAACTGGGGTTTAATTACAGTCGGCGGGGACTGGGGTTTAATTTCAGTCGGTGGCGACTGGGGTTTAATTACAGTCAGTGGGGACTGGGGTTTAATTACACTCAGTGGGGACCGGGGTTTAATTACAGTCGGTTGGGTCTGGGGTTTAATTACAGTTGGTGGGGACTGTGTTTATTTACACTCAGTGGGGACTGGGTTTTATTACAGTTGGTGGGGACTGGGGTTCAATTACAGTTGGTGGGGACTGGGGTTTAATTACAGTTGGTGGGAATTGGGTTTAATTGCAGTCGGTGGGGGCTGGGGTTCAATTACAGTCGTTGGGGGCTGGCGTTTAATTTAATTAATCCCCAGTCCCACCGGCTGTAATTAAACCGCAGACCCCACTGACGGTATTTAAACCCCAGTCGACACCGACTGCTGGCGTTTAATTACAGTCGGTGGGGACTGGGGTCTAATTACAGTCGGCGGGGGCTGGCGTTTAATTACAGTCGGCGGGGACTGGGGTTTAATGACGCTCGGCGGGGACTGGGGTTTAATTACAGTCGGCGGGGACTGGGGTTTAATCACAGTCGGCGGGGACTGTGGTTTAATCAAATTCGGCGGGGACTTGGGTTTAACCACAGTCGGCGGGGACTGGCGTTTAATTATACTCGGCGGGGACTGGCATTTAATTACTGCAGGCGGGGACTGGGGTTTAATTACAGTCGTTGGGGACTGGGGTTTAATTACAGTCGGCGGGGACTGGGGTTTAATTACAGTCGGCAAGGACTGTGGTTTAATTACAGTCGGCGGGAACTGGGGTTTAATTACAGTCGACAGGGACTGGGGTTTAATTAAAATGGGCGGGGACTGAGGTTTAATTACAGTCGGCGTGGACTGTGGTTTAATTACAGTCGGCGGGGACTGTGGTTTAATTACAGTCGGTGGGGACTGGGGTTTAATTACAGTCGGTGGGGACAGGGGTTTAATTACAGTGGGTGGGTACTGGGGTTTAATTACAGTAGGTGGGGACTGGGGTTTAATTACAGTCGGTGGGGACAGGGGTTTAATTACAGTGGGTGGGTACTGGGGTTTAATTACAGTCGGCGGGGACTGGGGTTTAATTACAGTCGGCAAGGACTGTGGTTTAATTACAGTCGGCGGGAACTGGGGTTTAATTACAGTCGACAGGGACTGGGGTTTAATTAAAATGGGCGGGGACTGAGGTTTAATTACAGTCGGCGTGGACTGTGGTTTAATTACAGTCGGCGGGGACTGTGGTTTAATTACAGTAGGTGGGGACCGGGGTTTAATTACAGTCGGTGGGGACAGGGGTTTAATTACAGTCGGTGGGGACTGGGGTTTAATTACAGTCGGTGGGGACTGGGGTTTAACTACAGTTGGTGGGGACTGGGGTTTAATTTCAGTCGGTGGGAACTGGGGTTTAATTACAGTCGGTGGGGACTGGGGTTTAATTACAGTCGGTGGGGACTGTGGTTTAATTACACTCGGTGGGGACTGGGGTTTAATTACAGTCGGTGGGGACTGGGGTTTAATTACAGTCAGTGGGGACCGGGGTTTAATTACAGTCAGTGGGGACCGGGGTTTAATTACAGTCAGTGGGGACCGGGGTTAATTACACTCAGTGGGGACTGGGGTTTAATTACATTCGGTGGGGACGGGGGTTTAATTACAGTCGGTGGGTACTGGGGTTTAATTGCAATTGGTGGGGGCTGTGGTTTAATTACAGTCGTTGGGGACTGGGGTTTAATTACAGTCGGTGGGGGCTGCGGTTTAATTACAGTGGGTGGGTACTGGGGTTTAATTACACTCAGTGGGGTCTGGGGTTTAATTACGGTCGGTGGGACTGGGGTTTAATTACACTCAGTGGGGACCGGGGTTTAATTACAGTCGGTGGGGACTGGGTTTAATTACAGTCGGTGGGGACAGGGGTTTAATTACAGTGGGTGGGTACTGGGGTTTAATTACAGTCGGTGGGGACTGGGGTTTAACTACAGTTGGTGGGGACTGGGGTTTAATTTCAGTCGGTGGGAACTGGGGTTTAATTACAGTCGGTGGGGACTGGGGTTTAATTACAGTCGGTGGGGACTGGGGTTTAATTACACTCGGTGGGGACTGGGGTTTAATTACAGTCGGTGGGGACTGGGGTTTAATTACAGTCAGTGGGGACCGGGGTTTAATTACAGTCAGTGGGGACCGGGGTTTAATTACAGTCAGTGGGGACCGGGGTTAATTACACTCAGTGGGGACTGGGGTTTAATTACAGTCGGTGGGGTCTGGGGTTTAATTACGGTCGGTGGGACTGGGGTTTAATTACACTCAGTGGGGACCGGGGTTTAATTACAGTCGGTGGGGACTGGGTTTAATTACAGTCAGTGGGGACCGGGGTTTAATTACAGTCGGCGGGGACTGGGGTTTAATTGCAGTCAGTGGGGACTGTGGTTTAATTACAGTCGGCGGGGACTGGGGTTTAATTACACTCAGTGGGGACCGGGGTTTAATTACAGTCGGTTGAGTCTGGGGTTTAATTACAGTTGGTGGGAACTGGGGTTTAATTACAGTCGGCGGGGACTGGGGTTTAATTTCAGTCGGTGGCGACTGGGGTTTAATTACAGTCAGTGGGGACTGGGGTTTAATTACACTCAGTGGGGACCGGGGTTTAATTACAGTCGGTTGGGTCTGGGGTTTAATTACAGTTGGTGGGGACTGTGTTTATTTACACTCAGTGGGGACTGGGTTTTATTACAGTTGGTGGGGACTGGGGTTCAATTACAGTTGGTGGGGACTGGGGTTTAATTACAGTTGGTGGGGATTGGGTTTAATTGCAGTCGGTGGGGGCTGGGGTTCAATTACAGTCGTTGGAGGCTGGCGTTTAATTTAATTAATCCCCAGTCCCACCGGCTGTAATTAAACCGCAGACCCCACTGACGGTATTTAAACCCCATTCGACACCGACTTCTGGCGTTTAATTACAGTCGGTGGGGACTGGGGTCTAATTACAGTCGGCGGGGGCTGGCGTTTAATTACAGTCGGCGGGGACTGGGGTTTAATGACGCTCGGCGGGGACTGGGGTTTAATTACAGTCGGCGGGGACTGGGGTTTAATCACAGTCGGCGGGGACTGTGGTTTAATTACAATCGGCGGGGACTGTGGTTTAATTACAGTCGGCGGGGACTGTGGTCTAATTACAGTCGGCGGGGACTGGGTTTTAATTACAGTAGGTGGGGACTGGGGATTAATTACAGTAGGTGGGGACTGGTGTTTAATTACAGTCGGTGGGGACTGGTGTTTAATTACAGTCGGTGGGGACTAGGGTTTAATGACAGTTGGTGGGGACTAGGGTTTAATGAATGTCGGTGGGGACTGGGGTTTAATTACAGTCGGTGGGGACTGGCGTTTATTTACAGTCGGTGGGGACTGGGGTTTAATTACAGTCGGTGGGGACTGGGGTTTAATTACAGTCGGTGGGGACTGGTATTCAATTACAGTCGGCGGGGACCGGGGTTTAATTCCAGTTAGTGGGGACCGGGGTTTAATTGCACTCGGTGGGGGCCGGGATTTAATTACAGTCGGTGGGAACCGGGGTTTAATTACAGTCGGTGGGGACCGGGGTTTAATTACAGTCGGTGGGGACCGGGGTTTAATTACAGTCGGCGGGGACCGTGGCTTAATTACAGTCGGCGGGGACCGTGGTTTAATTACAGTCGGCGGGGACTGTGGTTTAATTACAGTCTGCGGGGACTGGGGTTTAATTACAGTCGGCGGGGACTGGGGTTTAACTACAGTTGGTGGGGACTGGGGTTTAATTTCAGTCGGTGGGAACTGGGGTTTAATTACAGTCGGTGGGGACTGGGGTTTAATTACAGTCGGTGGGGACTGGGGTTTAATTACACTCGGTGGGGACTGGGGTTTAATTACAGTCGGTGGGGACTGGGGTTTAATTACAGTCAGTGGGGACCGGGGTTTAATTACAGTCAGTGGGGACCGGGGTTTAATTACAGTCAGTGGGGACCGGGGTTAATTACACTCAGTGGGGACTGGGGTTTAATTACAGTCGGTGGGGACGGGGGTTTAATTACAGTCGGTGGGTACTGGGGTTTAATTGCAATTGGTGGGGGCTGTGGTTTAATTACAGTCGTTGGGGACTGGGGTTTAATTACAGTGGGTGGGGACTGGGGTTTAATTACACTCAGTGGGGACCGGGGTTTAATTACAGTCGGTTGGGACTGGGTTTAATTACAGTCAGTGGGGACCGGGGTTTAATTACAGTCGGCGGGGACTGGGGTTTAATTGCAGTCAGCGGGGACTGTGGTTTAATTACAGTCGGCGGGGACTGGGGTTTAATTTGAGTCGGTGGCGACTGGGGTTTAATTACAGTCAGTGGGGACTGGGGTTTAATTACACTCAGTGGGGACCGGGGTTTAATTACAGTCGGTTGGGTCTGGGGTTTAATTACAGTTGGTGGGGACTGTGTTTAATTACAGTCGGTGGCGACTGGGGTTGAATTACAGTGGGTGTGGACTGAGGTTTAATTACAGTCGGTGGGGACTGGGGTTTAATTACAGTCGGTGGGGACTGGGTTTTAATTACAGTCAGTGGGGACTGGGGTTTAATTACAGTCGGTGGGGACTGGGTTTTAATTACAGTCGGTGGGGACCGGGGTTTAATTGCAGTCAGTGGGGACCGGGGTTTAATTACAGTCAGTGGGGACCGTGGTTTAATTACGGTCGGTGGGGACTGGGGTTTTATTACAGTCAGTGGGGACTGGTGTTTAATTACGTTCGGTGGGGACTTGGGTTTAATTGCACTCAGTGGGGACTGGGTTTTATTACGGTTGGTGGGGACTGGGGTTTAATTACAGTCAGTGGGGACCGGGGTTTAATTGCAGTCAGTGGGGACCGTGGTTTAATTACGGTCGGTGGGGACTGGGGTTTTATTACAGTCAGTGGGGACTGGGGTTTAATTACGTTCGGTGGGGTCTGGGGTTTAATTACACTCAGTGGGGACTGGGTTTTATTACAGTTGGTGGGGACTGGGGTTTAATTACAGTTGGTGGGGACTGGGATTTAATTGCAGTCGGTGGGGGCTGGGGTTCAATTACAGTCGTTGGGGGCTGGCGTTTAATTTAATTAATCCCCAGTCCCACCGGCTGTAATTAAACCGCAGACCCCACTGACGGTATTTAAACCCCAGTCGACACCGACTGCTGGCGTTTAATTACAGTCGGTGGGGACTGGGGTTTAATTACAGTCGGCGGGGGCTGGCGTTTAATTACAGTCGGCGGGGACTGGCATTTAATTACTGTAGGCGGGGACTGGGGTTTAATTACAGTCGGCGGGGACTGGGGTTTAATCACATTCGGCGGGGACTGTGGTTTAATCACAGTCGGCGGGGACTGGGGTTTAACCACAGTCGGCGGGGACTGGCGTTTATTTATTCTCGGCGGGGACTGGCATTTAATTACTGTAGGCGGGGACTGGGGTTTAATTACAGTCGTTGGGGACTGGGGTTTAATTGCAGTCGGCGGGGACTGGGGTTTAATTACAGTCGGCAAGGACTGTGGTTTAATTACAGTCGGCGGGAACTGGGGTTTAATTACAGTCGACAGGGACTGGGGTTTAATTAAAATGGGCGGGGACTGAGGTTTAATTACAGTCGGCGTGGACTGTGGTTTAATTACAGTCGGCGGGGACTGTGGTTTAATTACAGTAGGTGGGGACCGGGGTTTAATTACATTCGGTGGGGACAGGGGTTTAATTACAGTGGGTGGGTACTGGGGTTTAATTACAGTCGGTGGGGACTGGGGTTTAACTACAGTTGGTGGGGACTGGGGTTTAATTTCAGTCGGTGGGAACTGGGGTTTAATTACAGTCGGTGGGGACTGGGGTTTAATTACAGTCGGTGGGGACTGGGGTTTAATTACACTCGGTGGGGACTGGGGTTTAATTACAGTCGGTGCGGACCGGGGTTTAATTACAGTCAGTGGGGACCGGGGTTTAATTACAGTCAGTGGGGACCGGGGTTTAATTACAGTCAGTGGGGACCGGGGTTAATTGCACTCAGCGGGGACTGGGGTTTAATTACAGTCGGTGGGGACGGGGGTTTAATTACAGTCGGTGGGTACTGGGGTTTAATTGCAATTGGTGGGGGCTGTGGTTTAATTACAGTCGTTGGGGACTGGGGTTTAATTACAGTCGGTGGGGGCTGCGGTTTAATTACAGTGGGTGGGGACTGGGGTTTAATTACACTCAGTGGGGTCTGGGGTTTAATTACGGTCGGTGGGACTGGGGTTTAATTACACTCAGTGGGGACTGGGGTTTAATTACAGTCGGTGGGGACTGGGTTTAATTACAGTCGTTGGGGACTGGGGTTTAATTACAGTCGGTGGGGGCTGCGGTTTAATTACAGTGGGTGGGGACTGGGGTTTAATTACAGTCAGTGGGGACCGGGGTTTAATTACAGTCGGTGGGGACTGGGTTTAATTACGGTCGGTGGGGACTGGGGTTTTATTACAGTTGGTGGGGACTGGGGTTTAATTACGTTCGGTGGGGTCTGGGGTTTAATTACACTCAGTGGGGACTGGGTTTTATTACAGTTGGTGGGGACTGGGGTTTAATTACAGTTGGTGGGGACTGGGGTTTAATTGCAGTCGGTGGGGGCTGGGGTTCAATTACAGTCGTTGGGGGCTGGCGTTTAATTACAGTCGGCGGGGACTGGGGTTTAATTACAGTCGGCGGGGGCTGGCGTTTAATTACAGTCGGCGGGGACTGGGGTTTAATGACGCTCGGCGGGGACTGGGGTTTAATTACAGTCGGCGGGGACTGGGGTTTAATCACAGTCGGCGGGGACTGGGGTTTAACCACAGTCGGCGGGGACTGGCGTTTAATTATACTCGGCGGGGTCTGGCATTTAATTACTGTAGGCGGGGACTGGGGTTTAATTACAGTCGGCGGGAACTGGGGTTTAATTACAGTCGACAGGGACTGGGGTTTAATTACAATGGGCGGGGACTGAGGTTTAATTACAGTCGGCGTGGACTGTGGTTTAATTACAGTCGGCGGGGACTGTGGTTTAATTACAGTCGGTGGGGACTGGGGTTTAATTACAGTCGGTGGGGACAGGGGTTTAATTACAGTGGGTGGGTACTGGGGTTTAATTACAGTCGGCGGGGACTGGGGTTTAATTACAGTCGGCAAGGACTGTGGTTTAATTACAGTCGGCGGGAACTGGGGTTTAATTACAGTCGACAGGGACTGGGGTTTAATTAAAATGGGCGGGGACTGAGGTTTAATTACAGTCGGCGTGGACTGTGGTTTAATTACAGTCGGCGGGGACTGTGGTTTAATTACAGTAGGTGGGGACCGGGGTTTAATTACAGTCGGTGGGGACAGGGGTTTAATTACAGTGGGTGGGTACTGGGGTTTAATTACAGTCGGTGGGGACTGGGGTTTAACTACAGTTGGTGGGGACTGGGGTTTAATTTCAGTCGGTGGGAACTGGGGTTTAATTACAGTCGGTGGGGACTGGGGTTTAATTACAGTCGGTGGGGACTGGGGTTTAATTACACTCGGTGGGGACTGGGGTTTAATTACAGTCGGTGGGGACTGGGGTTTAATTACAGTCGGTGGGGACCGGGGTTTAATTACAGTCAGTGGGGACCGGGGTTTAATTACAGTCAGTGGGGACCGGGGTTAATTACACTCAGTGGGGACTGGGGTTTAATTACAGTCGGTGGGGTCTGGGGTTTAATTACGGTCGGTGGGACTGGGGTTTAATTACACTCAGTGGGGACCGGGGTTTAATTACAGTCGGTGGGGACTGGGTTTAATTACAGTCAGTGGGGACCGGGGTTTAATTACAGTCGGCGGGGACTGGGGTTTAATTGCAGTCAGTGGGGACTGTGGTTTAATTACAGTCGGCGGGGACTGGGGTTTAATTACACTCAGTGGGGACCGGGGTTTAATTACAGTCGGTGGGAACTGGGGTTTAATTACAGTCGGCGGGGACTGGGGTTTAATTTCAGTCGGTGGCGACTGGGGTTTAATTACAGTCAGTGGGGACTGGGGTTTAATTACACTCAGTGGGGACCGGGGTTTAATTACAGTCGGTTGGGTCTGGGGTTTAATTACAGTTGGTGGGGACTGTGTTTATTTACACTCAGTGGGGACTGGGTTTTATTACAGTTGGTGGGGACTGGGGTTCAATTACAGTTGGTGGGGACTGGGGTTTAATTACAGTTGGTGGGAATTGGGTTTAATTGCAGTCGGTGGGGGCTGGGGTTCAATTACAGTCGTTGGGGGCTGGCGTTTAATTTAATTAATCCCCAGTCCCACCGGCTGTAATTAAACCGCAGACCCCACTGACGGTATTTAAACCCCAGTCGACACCGACTGCTGGCGTTTAATTACAGTCGGTGGGGACTGGGGTCTAATTACAGTCGGCGGGGGCTGGTGTTTAATTACAGTCGGCGGGGACTGGGGTTTAATGACGCTCGGCGGGGACTGGGGTTTAATTACAGTCGGCGGGGACTGGGGTTTAATCACAGTCGGCGGGGACTGTGGTTTAATCACAGTCGGCGGGGACTTGGGTTTAACCACAGTCGGCGGGGACTGGCGTTTAATTATACTCGGCGGGGACTGGCATTTAATTACTGCAGGCGGGGACTGGGGTTTAATTACAGTCGTTGGGGACTGGGGTTTAATTACAGTCGGCGGGGACTGGGGTTTAATTACAGTCGGCAAGGACTGTGGTTTAATTACAGTCGGCGGGAACTGGGGTTTAATTACAGTCGACAGGGACTGGGGTTTAATTAAAATGGGCGGGGACTGAGGTTTAATTACAGTCGGCGTGGACTGTGGTTTAATTACAGTCGGCGGGGACTGTGGTTTAATTACAGTCGGTGGGGACTGGGGTTTAATTACAGTCGGTGGGGACAGGGGTTTAATTACAGTGGGTGGGTACTGGGGTTTAATTACAGTAGGTGGGGACTGGGGTTTAATTACAGTCGGTGGGGACAGGGGTTTAATTACAGTGGGTGGGTACTGGGGTTTAATTACAGTCGGCGGGGACTGGGGTTTAATTACAGTCGGCAAGGACTGTGGTTTAATTACAGTCGGCGGGAACTGGGGTTTAATTACAGTCGACAGGGACTGGGGTTTAATTAAAATGGGCGGGGACTGAGGTTTAATTACAGTCGGCGTGGACTGTGGTTTAATTACAGTCGGCGGGGACTGTGGTTTAATTACAGTAGGTGGGGACCGGGGTTTAATTACAGTCGGTGGGGACAGGGGTTTAATTACAGTCGGTGGGGACTGGGGTTTAATTACAGTCGGTGGGGAGTGGGGTTTAATTACAGTGGGTGGGTACTGGGGTTTAATTACAGTCGGTGGGGACTGGGGTTTAACTACAGTTGGTGGGGACTGGGGTTTAATTTCAGTCGGTGGGAACTGGGGTTTAATTACAGTCGGTGGGGACTGGGGTTTAATTACAGTCGGTGGGGACTGTGGTTTAATTACACTCGGTGGGGACTGGGGTTTAATTACAGTCGGTGGGGACTGGGGTTTAATTACAGTCAGTGGGGACCGGGGTTTAATTACAGTCAGTGGGGACCGGGGTTTAATTACAGTCAGTGGGGACCGGGGTTAATTACACTCAGTGGGGACTGGGGTTTAATTACATTCGGTGGGGACGGGGGTTTAATTACAGTCGGTGGGTACTGGGGTTTAATTGCAATTGGTGGGGGCTGTGGTTTAATTACAGTCGTTGGGGACTGGGGTTTAATTACAGTCGGTGGGGGCTGCGGTTTAATTACAGTGGGTGGGTACTGGGGTTTAATTACACTCAGTGGGGTCTGGGGTTTAATTACGGTCGGTGGGACTGGGGTTTAATTACACTCAGTGGGGACCGGGGTTTAATTACAGTCGGTGGGGACTGGGTTTAATTACAGTCGGTGGGGACAGGGGTTTAATTACAGTGGGTGGGTACTGGGGTTTAATTACAGTCGGTGGGGACTGGGGTTTAACTACAGTTGGTGGGGACTGGGGTTTAATTTCAGTCGGTGGGAACTGGGGTTTAATTACAGTCGGTGGGGACTGGGGTTTAATTACAGTCGGTGGGGACTGGGGTTTAATTACACTCGGTGGGGACTGGGGTTTAATTACAGTCGGTGGGGACTGGGGTTTAATTACAGTCAGTGGGGACCGGGGTTTAATTACAGTCAGTGGGGACCGGGGTTTAATTACAGTCAGTGGGGACCGGGGTTAATTACACTCAGTGGGGACTGGGGTTTAATTACAGTCGGTGGGGTCTGGGGTTTAATTACGGTCGGTGGGACTGGGGTTTAATTACACTCAGTGGGGACCGGGGTTTAATTACAGTCGGTGGGGACTGGGTTTAATTACAGTCAGTGGGGACCGGGGTTTAATTACAGTCGGCGGGGACTGGGGTTTAATTGCAGTCAGTGGGGACTGTGGTTTAATTACAGTCGGCGGGGACTGGGGTTTAATTACACTCAGTGGGGACCGGGGTTTAATTACAGTCGGTTGAGTCTGGGGTTTAATTACAGTTGGTGGGAACTGGGGTTTAATTACAGTCGGTGGGGACTGGGGTTTAATTTCAGTCGGTGGCGACTGGGGTTTAATTACAGTCAGTGGGGACTGGGGTTTAATTACACTCAGTGGGGACCGGGGTTTAATTACAGTCGGTTGGGTCTGGGGTTTAATTACAGTTGGTGGGGACTGTGTTTATTTACACTCAGTGGGGACTGGGTTTTATTACAGTTGGTGGGGACTGGGGTTCAATTACAGTTGGTGGGGACTGGGGTTTAATTACAGTTGGTGGGGATTGGGTTTAATTGCAGTCGGTGGGGGCTGGGGTTCAATTACAGTCGTTGGGGGCTGGCGTTTAATTTAATTAATCCCCAGTCCCACCGGCTGTAATTAAACCGCAGACCCCACTGACGGTATTTAAACCCCATTCGACACCGACTTCTGGCGTTTAATTACAGTCGGTGGGGACTGGGGTCTAATTACAGTCGGCGGGGGCTGGCGTTTAATTACAGTCGGCGGGGACTGGGGTTTAATGACGCTCGGCGGGGACTGGGGTTTAATTACAGTCGGCGGGGACTGGGGTTTAATCACAGTCGGCGGGGACTGTGGTTTAATCACAGTCGGCGGGGACTTGGGTTTAACCACAGTCGGCGGGGACTGGCGTTTAATTATACTCGGCGGGGACTGGCATTTAATTACTGCAGGCGGGGACTGGGGTTTAATTACAGTCGTTGGGGACTGGGGTTTAATTACAGTCGGCGGGGACTGGGGTTTAATTACAGTCGGCAAGGACTGTGGTTTAATTACAGTCGGCGGGAACTGGGGTTTAATTACAGTCGACAGGGACTGGGGTTTAATTAAAATGGGCGGGGACTGAGGTTTAATTACAGTCGGCGTGGACTGTGGTTTAATTACAGTCGGCGGGGACTGTGGTTTAATTACAGTCGGTGGGGACCGGGGTTTAATTACAGTCGGTGGGGACAGGGGTTTAATTACAGTGGGTGGGTACTGGGGTTTAATTACAGTAGGTGGGGACTGGGGTTTAATTACAGTCGGTGGGGACAGGGGTTTAATTACAGTGGGTGGGTACTGGGGTTTAATTACAGTCGACGGGGACTGGGGTTTAATTACAGTCGGCAAGGACTGTGGTTTAATTACAGTCGGCGGGAACTGGGGTTTAATTACAGTCGACAGGGACTGGGGTTTAATTAAAATGGGCGGGGACTGAGGTTTAATTACAGTCGGCGTGGACTGTGGTTTAATTACAGTCGGCGGGGACTGTGGTTTAATTACAGTAGGTGGGGACCGGGGTTTAATTACAGTCGGTGGGGACAGGGGTTTAATTACAGTGGGTGGGTACTGGGGTTTAATTACAGTCGGTGGGGACTGGGGTTTAACTACAGTTGGTGGGGACTGGGGTTTAATTTCAGTCGGTGGGAACTGGGGTTTAATTACAGTCGGTGGGGACTGGGGTTTAATTACAGTCGGTGGGGACTGTGGTTTAATTACACTCGGTGGGGACTGGGGTTTAATTACAGTCGGTGGGGACTGGGGTTTAATTACAGTCAGTGGGGACCGGGGTTTAATTACAGTCAGTGGGGACCGGGGTTTAATTACAGTCAGTGGGGACCGGGCTGAATTACACTCAGTGGGGACTGGGGTTTCATTACATTCGGTGGGGACGGGGGTTTAATTACAGTCGGTGGGTACTGGGGTTTAATTGCAATTGGTGGGGGCTGTGGTTTAATTACAGTCGTTGGGGACTGGGGTTTAATTACACTCAGTGGGGTCTGGGGTTTAATTACGGTCGGTGGGACTGGGGTTTAATTACACTCAGTGGGGACCGGGGTTTAATTACAGTCGGTGGGGACTGGGTTTAATTACAGTCAGTGGGGACCGGGGTTTAATTACAGTCGGCGGGGACTGGGGTTCAATTGCAGTCAGTGGGGACTGTGGTTTAATTACAGTCGGCGGGGACTGGGGTTTAATTACACTCAGTGGGGACCGGGGTTTAATTACAGTCGGTTGGGTCTGGGGTTTAATTACAGTTGGTGGGGACTGTGTTTATTTACACTCAGTGGGGACTGGGTTTTATTACAGTTGGTGGGGACTGGGGTTCAATTACAGTTGGTGGGGACTGGGGTTTAATTACAGTTGGTGGGGATTGGGTTTAATTGCAGTCGGTGGGGGCTGGGGTTCAATTACAGTCGTTGGGGGCTGGCGTTTAATTTAATTAATCCCCAGTCCCACCGGCTGTAATTAAACCGCAGACCCCACTGACGGTATTTAAACCCCAGTCGACACCGACTGCTGGCGTTTAATTACAGTCGGTGGGGACTGGGGTCTAATTACAGTCGGCGGGGGCTGGCGTTTAATTACAGTCGGCGGGGACTGGGGTTTAATGACGCTCGGCGGGGACTGGGGTTTAATTACAGTCGGCGGGGACTGGGGTTTAATCACAGTCGGCGGGGACTGTGGTTTAATCACAGTCGGCGGGGACTTGGGTTTAACCACAGTCGGCGGGGACTGGCGTTTAATTATACTCGGCGGGGACTGGCATTTAATTACTGCAGGCGGGGACTGGGGTTTAATTACAGTCGTTGGGGACTGGGGTTTAATTACAGTCGGCGGGGACTGGGGTTTAATTACAGTCGGCAAGGACTGTGGTTTAATTACAGTCGGCGGGAACTGGGGTTTAATTACAGTCGACAGGGACTGGGGTTTAATTAAAATGGGCGGGGACTGAGGTTTAATTACAGTCGGCGTGGACTGTGGTTTAATTACAGTCGGCGGGGACTGTGGTTTAATTACAGTAGGTGGGGACTGGGGTTTACTTACAGTCGGTGGGGACAGGGGTTTAATTACAGTGGGTGGGTACTGGGGTTTAATTACAGTCGGTGGGGACTGGGGTTCAACTACAGTCGGTGGGGACTGGGGTTTAATTTCAGTCGGTGGGAACTGGGGTTTAATTACAGTCGGTGGGGACTGGGGTTTAATTACAGTCGGTGGGGACTGGGGTTTAATTACACTTGGTGGGGACTGGGGTTTAATTACAGTCGGTGGGGACTGGGGTTTAATTACAGTCAGTGGGGACCGGGGTTTAATTACCGTCAGTGGGGACCGGGGTTTAATTACAGTCAGTGGGGACCGGGGTTAATTACACTCAGTGGGGACTGGGGTTTAATTACAGTCGGTGGGGACGGGGGTTTAATTACAATCGGTGGGTACTGGGGTTTAATTGCAATTGGTGGGGGCTGTGGTTTAATTACAGTCGTTGGGGACTGGGGTTTAATTACAGTCGGTGGGGGCTGCGGTTTCATTACAGTGGGTGGGGACTGGGGTTTAATTACACTCAGTGGGGTCTGGGGTTTAATTACGGTCGGTGGGACTGGGGTTTAATTGCACTCAGTGGGGACCGGGGTTTAATTACAGTCGGTGGGGACTGGGTTTAATTACAGTCAGTGGGGAACGGGGTTTAATTACAGTCGGCGGGGACTGGGGTTTAATTGCAGTCAGTGGGGACTTGGTTTAATTACAGTCGGCGGGGACTGGGGTTTAATTACAGTCGGCGGGGGCTGGGGTTTAATTACAGTCGGTGGGAACTGGGGTTTAATTACAGTCGGCGGGGACTGGGGTTTAATTTCAGTCGGTGGCGACTGGGGTTTAATTACAGTCAGTGGGGACTGGGGTTTAATTACACTCAGTGGGGACCGGGGTTTAATTACAGTCGGTTGGGTCTGGGGTTTAATTACAGTTGGTGGGGACTGTGTTTAATTAAAGTCGGTGGCGACTGGGGTTGAATTACAGTGGGTGGGGACTGAGGTTTAATTACAGTCGGTGGGGACTGGGTTTTTATTACAGTCAGTGGGGACTGGGGTTTAATTACAGTCAGTGGGGACTGGGTTTTAATTACAGTCAGTGGGGACTGGGGTTTAATTACAGTCGGTGGGGACTGGGTTTTAATTACAGTCGGTGGGGACCGGGGTTTAATTACAGTCAGTGGGGACCGGGGTTTAATTGCAGTCAGTGGGGACCGTGGTTTAATTACGGTCGGTGGGGACTGGGGTTTTATTACAGTTGGTGGGGACTGGGGTTTAATTACGGTCGGTGGGGACTGGGGTTTTATTACAGTCAGTGGGGACTGGTGTTTAATTACGTTCGGTGGGGTCTGGGGTTTAATTCCACTCAGTGGGGACTGGGTTTTATTACAGTTGGTGGGGACTGGGGTTTAATTACAGTCGGTGTGGACCGGGTTTAATTACAGTCGGTGGGGACAGGGGTTTAATTACAGTCGGTGGGGACTGGGGTTTAATTACAGTCGGCGGGGGCTGGCGTTTAATTACAGTCGGCGGGGACTGGGGTTTAATGACGCTCGGCGGGGACTGGGGTTTACTTACAGTCGGCGGGGACTGGGGTTTAATCACAGTCGGCGGGGACTGTGGTTTAATCACAGTCGGCGGGGACTGGGGTTTAACCACAGTCGGCGGGGACTGACGTTTAATTATACTCGGCGGGGACTGGCATTTAATTACTGTAGGCGGGGACTGGGGTTTAATTACAGTCGTTGGGGACTGGGGTTTAATTACAGTCGGCGGGGACTGGGGTTTAATTACAGTCGGCAAGGACTGTGGTTTAATTACAGTCGGCGGGAACTGGGGTTTAATCACAGTCGGCGGGGACTGGGGTTTAACCACAGTCGGCGGGGACTGACGTTTAATTATACTCGGCGGGGACTGGCGTTTAATTACTGTAGGCGGGGACTGGGGTTTAATTACAGTCGTTGGGGACTGGGGTTTAATTACAGTCGGCGGGGACTGGGGTTTAATTACAGTCGGCAAGGACTGTGGTTTAATTACAGTCGGCGGGAACTGGGGTTTAATTACAGTCGACAGGGACTGGGGTTTAATTAAAATGGGCGGGGACTGAGGTTTAATTACAGTCGGCGTGGACTGTGGTTTAATTACAGTCGGCGGGGACTGTAGTTTAATTACAGTAGGTGGGGACTGGGGTTTAATTACAGTCGGTGGGGACAGGGGTTTAATTACAGTGGGTGGGTACTGGGGTTTAATTACAGTCGGTGGGGACTGGGGTTTAACTACAGTCGGTGGGGACTGGGGTTTAATTTCAGTCGGTGGGAACTGGGGTTTAATTACAGTCGGTGGGGACTGGGGTTTAATTACAGTCGGTGGGGACTGGGGTTTAATTACACTCGGTGTGGACTGGGGTTTAATTACAGTCGGTGGGGACTGGGGTTTAATTACAGTCAGTGGGGACCGGGGTTTAATTACAGTCAGTGGGGACCGGGGTTTAATTACAGTCAGTGGGGACCGGGGTTAATTACACTCAGTGTGGACTGGGGTTTAATTACAGTCGGTGGGGACGGGGGTTTAATTACAGTCGGTGGGTACTGGGGTTTAATTGCAATTGGTGGGGGCTGTGGTTTAATTACAGTCGTTGGGGACTGGGGTTTAATTACAGTCGGTGGGGACCGTGGTTTAATTACAGTCTGTGGGGACTGGGGTTTAATTACAGTCGGCGGGGACTGGGGTTTAATGACGCTCGGCGGGGACTGGGGTTTAATTACAGTCGGCGGGGACTGTGGTTTAATCACAGTCGGCGGGGACTGGGGTTTAACCACAGTCGGCGGGGACTGGCGTTTAATTATACTCGGCGGGGACTGGCATTTAATTACTGTAGGTGGGGACTGGGTTTTAATTACAGTCGGTGGGGACTGGGGTTTAATTACAGTCGTTGGGGACTGGGGTTTAATTACAGTCGGCAGGGACTGGGGTTTAATTACAGTCGGCAAGGACTGTGGTTTAATTACAGTCGGCGGGAACTGGGGTTTAATTACAGTCGGCAGGGACTGGGGTTTAATTAAAACGGGCGGGGACTGAGGTTTAATTACAGTCGGCGTGGACTGTGGTTTAATTACAGTCGGCGGGGACTGTGGTTTAATTACAGTCGGTGGGGACTGGGGTTTACTTACAGTCGGTGGGGACTGGGGTTTAATTACAGTCGGTGGGGACTGGGGTTTAATTACAGTCGGTGGGGACTGGGGTTTAATTACACTCAGTGGGGACTGTGGTTTAATTACAGTCAGTGGGGACTGGGGTTTAATTACACTCAGTGGGGACTTGTGTTTAATTACGGTCGGTGGGGACTGGGTTTTAATTACAGTCGGTGGGGACTGGGTTTTAATTACAGTCGGTGGGGACTGGGTTTTAATTACAGTCAGTGGGGACTGGGGTTTAATTACACTCAGTGGGGACTTGTGTTTAATTACGGTCGGTGGGGACTGGAGTTTAATTACAGTCAGTGGGGACTGGGGTTTAATTACAGTCGGTGGGGACTGGGGTTTAATTACAGTCGGCGGGGAACGGGGTTTAATTTACAGTCGGTGGGGACTGGGGTTTAATTACAGTCGGTGGGGACTGCGGTTTAATTACAGTCGGTGGGGACTGGGGTTTAATTACAGTCGGCGGGGAACGGGGTTTAATTTACAGTCGGTGGGGACTGGGGTTTAATTACAGTCGGTGGGGACCTGGGTTTAATTACAGTTGGCGGGGACTGGGGTTTAATTTACAGTCGGTGGGGTCTGGGGCAATATTCCCTCTAATATTTTCGGCCATGTGCAGAATGAATTTGGGTTTGTCACCGATATAAAGACACTGCGCCACCATAAAAAACCACAACTTCGAATGGAATCTCTTTTTCGAAAACATTATTCAGGGTAAATAACAAACAGAACGAATATACAAAATAATGGATAATTATAACATGGCGAGCTGGCAAGGATTTTTAATTAAACAAAACTAGTTATTGAAATCTCAGAAGTAAACACTGTCACCAGAGGAATGGGGACATCCTGATTGAGACCCAGAGTCTGTAGATGACAGGCCGGATGATGGAGGAGAGGGTGGCTGTCTCTGGTTTGGATGTTTTTTTCTTCTGTCTCTGCCTGTCTTCCAGTATTTATATAATTTGTACAAGTTTACGACTATACCCCTTATCCTGAGACCATGCCTCCTAGTTCTAGACTCTCCAGCCAGGGGAAACAGCCTCTCAGTATCTACCCTGTCAAGCCCCCTCAGAATCTTATATGTTTCAATGAGATCACCTCTCATTCTTCTAAACTCCAGAGAGTATCGGCCCATTCTACTCAATCTCTCCTCATAGGACAACCCTCTCATCCCAGGAATTAATCTAGTGAACTTTTGTTGCACTGCCTCTAAGGCAAGTATATCCTTCCTTAGATCAGGAGAGCAAAACTGTACCCAGTACTCCAGGTGAGGTCTCACCAAAGCCCTGTACAATTGTAGTAAGACTTCCTTACTCTTATACTCCAACCCCCTTCCAATAAAGGCCAACATGCCATTTGCATTCCTAATTGCTTGATGTATCTGCATGTTCACTTCCTGTGACACCCGAGTCTCTCTGAACACCAACATTTAATAATTTCTCATCATTTCAAAAATATTCTGTTTTTCTATTCTTCCCACCAAAGTGAATAACCTCACATTTCCCCACATTTTGTTTTTATTAACTAATTAATTTATCCAGTTTAAGATATTGCTCAAAGCTCCTCGTTAAACCCCCGCCCCGACTTCCACAGAGAGAAAAAAGTGACACTCAGCGACCTGCGGACCTGTGACGTCTCCCCCTCCCCCCCTCCCCCTGCCCCCTCCCCCCTCCCCCTCCCCGCCTCCCCCCACCCCCTTCCCCTCCCCCTCAACCTGCCCCCTCCCCCACCTTCCTCCCGCCTCCTCTCCACCGCCCCTCCTCCCCCTCCCCCTCCTCCCCCTCCCCTCCTCCTGCTCCTCGTTCCGCTCTCCCCCTCCCCCTCCTCCCCTCTCCCCCTCCCCCTCCTCCCCTCTCCCCCTCCCCCTCCTCCCCTCTCCCCCCTCCCCTCCTCCCCTCTCCCCCCTCCCCTCTCCCCCCTCCCCCTCCTCCCCTCCTCCCCTCTCCCCCACCCCCTCCTCCCCTCTCCCCCTCCTCACCCCCTCCCCCTCCTCCCCTCTCCCCCTCCCCCCCCTCCCCCTCCTCCCCTCTCCCCCTCCCCTCCTCGCTCCCCCTCCTCCCTCCTCCCCTCCTCGCTCCCCCTCCCCCCTCCTCCCCTCCTCGCTCCCCCCTCTCCCCTCCTCACTCCCCCTCCTCGCCTCCTCGCTCCACCTGCCCCCTCCTCGCCTCCTCGCTCCCCCTGCCCCCTCCTCACTCTCCCCGGCCCCTCCTCGCCCTCCTCGCCTTCCCCGGCCCCTCCTCGCCCCCTCCTCACCCTGCTCCCCCTCCCCCTCCTCCCCCTCGCCCTCCTCCCCCTGCTTCCTCTCCCCCTCGCCCTCCTCCCCCTGCTCCCCCTCCTCCCCCTCCTCCTCCTCCCCTGTTCCTCCCCCTCCCCCTCCTCCCCCTCCTCCGCCCTCTGCTCCCCCTCCTCCCACTGCTCCTCCTCCTCCCCTCCTCCTCCTCCCCCTCCCCCTCGCCCTCCTCCCCCTCGCCCTCCTCCCCCCTGCCCCTCCTCCCCCTCCCCCTCCTCCCCCTCCCCCTGCCCCTCCTCCCCCTCCCCCTCCCCCTGCCCCTGTCCCTCCTCCCCCTGCCCCTCCTCCCCCTGCCCCCCTCCCCCTCCTCCCCCTCCCCCTCCTCCCCCTCCCCCTCCCCCTCCTCCCCCTGCCCCTCCTCCCCCTGCTCCCCCTCCCCCTGCTCCCCCTCCCCCTCCTCCCCTCCCCCTCCCCCTCCCCATCCCACTCCTCCCCCTGCCCCTCCCCCCTGCCCCTCCACCCCCTGCTCCCCCTCCCCCTCCTCCCCCTGCTCCCCCTCCCCCTCCTCGCCCCTCCTCCCCCTCCCGATCCCACTCCTCCCCCTCCCCCTCCTCCCCCTCCCCCTCCTCCCCCTCCGCCCTCTGCTCCTCCTCCTCCCCCTCCTCCTCCTCCCCCTCCCCCTCGCCCTCCTCCCCCTCGCCCTCCTCCCCCTCGCCCCCTTCGCCCACCTCCCCCTCGCCCTCCCCCTCCTCGCCCTCCCCCTCCTCGCCCTCCCCCTCCCCTCCTCCCCCTCCCCCTCCCCCCTCCTCCCCCTCCCCCTCCTCCCCCTCCCCCTCCCCCTCCCCCTCCTCCCCCTCCGCCCTCTGCTCCCCCCACTGCTCCTCCTCCCCCCTCCTCCTCCCCTCCCCCTCGCCCTCCTCCCCCTCGCCCTCCTCCCCCTCGCCCCCTTCGCCCTCCTCCCACTCGCCCTCCCCCTCCTCGCCCTCCCCCTCGCCCTCCCCCTCGCCCTCCCCCTCCTCGCCCTCCCCCTCCTCGCCCTCCCCCTCCTCGCCCTCCCCCTCGCCCTCCCCCTCGCCCTCCCCCTCCTCGCCCTCGCCCTCCCCCTCCTCGCCCTCGCCCTCCCCCTCCTCGCCCTCGCCCTCCCCTTCCTCGCCCTCCCCCTCCTCGCGCTCGCCCTCCCCCTCCTCGCCCTCCTCGCCCTCCCCCTCCTCGCTCTCTCCCTCTCCCTCCTCGCCCTCGCCCTCCCACTCCTCGCCCTCGCCCTCCCCCTCCTCGCCCTCCCCCTCCTCGCCCTCCTCCTCCCCCTCCCCCCTCCTCCTCCCCCTCTCCCTCCCCTCCCCCTCCCCCTCCCCTTCCCCCTCCTCGCCCTCCCCCTCCCCTTCCCCCTCCTCGCCCTCCCCCTCCCCGCCCTCCCCCGCCCTCCCCCTCCCCGCCCTCCCCCTCCCCGCCCTCCCCCTCCTCGCCCTCCCCCTCCCCACCCTCCCCCTCCTCGCTCACCCTCCTCGCTCTCCATCTCCCCCCCTCCTCGCTCTCCATCTTCCCCCCCTCCTCCTCCCCATCTTCCCCCCCTCCTCCTCCCCATCTTCCCCCCCTCCTCCTCCCCATCTTCCCCCCCTCCTCCTCCCCATCTTCCCCCCCTCCTCCTCCCCATCTTCCCCCCTCCTCCTCCCCACCTTCCCCCCTCCTCCTCCCCACCTTCCCGACCTCCTCCTCCCCATCTTCCCCCCTCCTCCTCCCCATCTTCCCCCCTCCTCCTCCCCATCTTCCCCCCCTCCTCCCCTCCATCTTCCCCTCCTCCTCCCCCTCCACCTCCCGCTCCTACCCCTCCTCCTCCCGCTCCTACCCCTCCTCCTCCCTCTCCTCCCCCTCTCCTCCCCCTCTCCTCTCCCCCTCCTCCCTCTCCTCTCCCCCTCCTCCCTCTCCCCTCCCCCCTCCTCCCTCTCCCCCTCCCCTCTTCCCTCTATCCCGTCCTCCCTCTCCCCCTCCCCTCCTCCCTCTCTCCCTCTCCTCCCTCTCTCCCTCTCCTCCCTCTCCCTCTCCTCCCTCTCCTCCCTCTCCCCCCTCTCCCCTCCTCCCTCTCCCCTCCTCCCTCTCCCTCTCCTCTCTCTCCCTCTCCTCTCCGCTCTCAGGTCTTTAGCTGACCGCGCTTTTTATCCTGGACGGAGTGCCAAAGTGCGCGGCACTCAACAAACTGCTGCGCAGTCGTACAGGGAACGGTGGTCTGGGGTTTAATGACAGTCAGTGGGGAGTAGGGTTTAATTACAGTGTTTGGGGACTGGGGTTTAATTACAGTCGGTGGGGACTGGGGTTTAATTACAGTCGGTGGGGACTGGGGTTTAATTACAGTCGGTGGGGACTGGGGTTTAATTACACTCGGTGGGGAGTGGGGTTTAATTACAGTCGGTGGGGAGTGGGGTTTAATTACACTCGGTGGGGACTGGGGTTTAATTACACTCGGTGGGGACTGGGGTTTAATTACAGTCGGTGGGGAGTGGGGTTTAATTACACTCGGTGGGGACTGGGGTTTAATTACAGTCGGTGGGGACTGGGGTTTAATTACAGTCGGTGGGGACTGGGGTTTAATTACAGTCGGTGGGGACTGGGGTTTAATTACAGTCGGTGGGGACTGGGGTTTAATTACAGTCAGTGGGGACTGGGGTTTAATTACACTCGGTGGGGAGTGGGGTTTAATTACACTCGGTGGGGACTGGGGTTTAATTACACTCGGTGGGGAGTGGGGTTTAATTACAGTGTTTGGGGACTGGGGTTTAATTACACTCGGTGGGGACTGGGGTTTAATTACAGTCGGCGAGGCTGGGGTTTGATTACAGTGTTTGGGGAGTGGGGTTTAATTACAGTCGGTGGGGACTGGGGTTTAATTACACTCGGTGGGGAGTGGGGTTTAATTACAGTGTTTGGGGACTGGGGTTTAATTACACTCGGTGGGGACTGGGGTTTAATTACACTTGGTGGGGAGTGGGGTTTAATTACAGTGTTTGGGGACTGGGGTTTAATTACACTCGGCGAGGCTGGGGTTTGATTACAGTGTTTGGGGAGTGGGGTTTAATTACAGTCGGCGAGGCTGGGGTTTAATTACAGTAGTTGGGGACTGGGTTATTACAGTGGGCGGGCTGTATGGGATGTGACTGGACGATAACCTGTACCCATTTGTTTAAGGTGAGGTGTAACTCTGTTTCTTGTCCCCTGCAGGTACCAGGGGAACTCGGGTGATGTCGGTTGCTATGTCGGTTGCTACGTCGCCTCTCAACCACTGCCCAAATACAACAATTATTTTGAGGTAAGTCGAGGGCACAATATTGGATCGAATTTCTGCTGAGAGTAAAAGATGTTCAGTGGAAAGTTATAATAAGAACAGAAAATGCTGGAAACACTCAGTAGGTCAGGCAGCATCTGTGGTGAGAGAAACAGAGTTAACGTTTCAGGTCGATGACCTTTCATTATTGTTTTTGAATCTGGAGGGATCGATACTCTGTTGTTCCCCAGGGCTCGGTGTTGGGCCCACTGCTCTTTATGATGTATGTTATTGACCTGGACTTGGGTATAGAGGGTATAATTTCAAAGTTTGCAGATGACAGGTTACCTGCAAACTGCATTCTATGTGTGGAGGCGGACAATGTGGGTTTGGTTCTTAATGAATACTTTGCGTCTGTCTTCACAAAAGAGAAGGACGATGCAGAGATTGTAGTTAAGGAGGAGTGTGAAATATTGGATTGGATAAACATAGTGAGAGGGGAAGTAGATAAATCACCAGGCCCGGATGAAATGTATCCCAGACTGTTGAGAAGCCAGGGAGGAAATAACGGAGACTCTGACCATCATTTTCCAATCCTCCCTGGATACAGGCGTGGTGCCGGAGGATTGGAGGACTGCTGATGTTGTACCGTTGTTTAACAAGGGAGCGAGGGATAGACTGAGTAATTACAGGCCAGTCAGTCTAACCTCGGTGGTGGGCAAATTATTGGAATCAATTCTGAGGGACAAGATAAATCGTTATTTAGAAAGGCACGGAGTAATCAAGGACAGTCAGCATGAATTTATTAAAGGAAGGTCGTGTCTGACTAACTTGATTGAATTTTTTGAGGAGGTAAAAAGGAGGGTCGATGAGGGTAATGCAATTGATGTAGTCTACATGGATTTTAGCAAGGCCCCACGTGGCAGATTGGTCAGAAAAGTAAAAACCCATGGGATCCAAGGGAATGTGGCAAATTGGATCCAAAATTGGCTCAGTGGCAGGAAGCAAAGGGTAATGGTTGACGGATGTTTTTGTGACTGGAAGGCTGTTTCCAGTGGGGTTCCGCAGGGCTCAGTACTCGGTCCCTTGCTTTTTGTGGTGTATATTAATGATTTGGACTTGAATGTGGGGGGCATGATCAAGAAGTTTGCAGATGAATCAAAAATTGTCCGTGTGGTTGATAGTGAGGAGGAAAGCTGTAGACTGCAGGAAGATATCAGTGGACTGGTCAGGTGGGCAGAAAAGTGGCAAATGGAATTCAATCCGGAGAAGTGTGAGGTAATGCATTTGGGGAGGGCAAACAAGGCAAGGGAATACACAATAAATGGGAGGATACTGAAAGGTGTAGAGGAAGTGAGGGACCTTGGAGTGCATGTCCACAGATCCCTGAAGGTAGCAGGACAGGTAGATAAGGTGGTTAAAAAGGCATAGGGGATACTTTCCTTTATTAGCCGAGACATAGAATATAAGAGCAGGGAGGTTATGCTGGAACTGTATAAAACACTAGTTAGGCCACAGCTTGAGCACTGTGTACAGTTCTGGTCACCACATTACAGGAAGGATGTGATTGCACTGGAGAGGGTGCAGAGGAGATTTACGAGGATGTTGCCAGGACTGGAGAATTTTAACTATGAGGAAAGATTGGATAGGCTGGGGTTGTTTTCTTTGGAACAGAGGAGGCTGAGGGGAGATTTAATTGAGGTGTATAAAATTATGAGGGGCCCAGATAGAGTGGATAGGGAGGACCTATTTCCCTTAGCAAAGAGGTCAGTGACCAGGGGGCATGGATTTAAAGTAATTGGTAGAAGGATTAGAGGGGAGCTGAGGAGAAATTTTTTCCCCCAGAGGGTGGTGGGGGTCTGGAACTCACTGCCTGAGAGGGTGGGAGAGGCAGAAACCCTCAACTCATTTAAAAAGTACCTGGATGTGCACCTGAAGTGCTGAAACCCACAGGGCTATGGACCAAGTGCTGGAAAGTGGGATTAGGCTGGGTGGCTCGTTTTCGACCGGCACGGACACAATGGGCCGAATGGCCTCTTCCTGCGCCGTAGCTTTCTATGATTCTATGACACAAACTTCGGAAATGTAGTAAACAATGTGGAGGATATTAACAGACTTCAGGAGGACAGAGACAGACTGGTGAAATGGGCAGACACATGGCAGATGTAATTTAACACAGGGAAGTGTGAAGTTATGCATTTTAGTAGGAAAAATGAGGAGAGGCAAAATAAACTAAATGGTACAATTTTAAAGGGGGTGCAGGAACAGAAATACCTCAGGGTGTATGTACACAAATCTTTGAAGGTGGCAGGACAAGTTGAAAAGGCTGTTAAAAGAGCATCTGGGATCCTGGGCTTTATTAATAGAGGCACAGAGTACAAAAACAAGAAATTTATGCGAAACCCTTTATAAAACACTGATTATTGCTGGAGTATTGTCGCCGATTCTGGGCACCGCACTTTAGGAAGGATGTGAAGACCTTAGAGAGGGTGCAGAAGAGATTTACTAGAATGGTTCCAGGGATGAGGGACTTCAGTTATGTGGAGAGACTGGAGAAGCTGAGATTGTTCTCCTTAGAGCAGAGAGGGTTAAGGGGAGATTTGATCGAGATGTTCAAAATGATGAAGGGTTTTAACAGAGTAAATAAGGAGAAACTGTTTCCAGTGGCAGGAGGGTCGGTAACCAGAGGACACAGATTTAAGGTGATCGGCAAAAGAACCAGAGGGGGAGATGAGGAGAATCTTTTTACGCAGCGAGTTGTTCTGATCTGGAATGCGCTGCCTGAAAGGGCGGTGGAAGCAGATTCAATAATAACTTTCAAAAGGGAATTGGATAAATACTTGAAAAGGAAAAATTTACAGGGCTCTGGGGAAAGAGCAGGGGAGTGGGACTAATTGGAGAGCTCTTTCACAGAGCTGGCACAGGCACGATGGGCCGAATGATTATATGATTCTGTGATTCTATCATCAGAACTGGAAGATGTGAAAGATTAATAGCTTTTCAGCAAATACAGAGCCAGGGAGAGATTGAAAGACAAAAGGGATGATGGTGCAAGGCATAGGGGTTGTCATGGGACAAGTAAAGAAACAAAAGATGGGTCCAGAGGAGGTTTAAATGGTTGCAGCTGAAGAACAGAAGGGGTGGAAATCATGAAGAATCAGGAAAGGAGGAGAAGACTCCCGTGTTCTGCGAGTGTAGTGGAGAAAGACAGGTGGACCCCAGGGTAAATATTTCCTTTTCGTGTTTTCTAGAACTCGGAGTGCACCGCACAGTATTTTGATTGGAAGGGGTGGTAAAGCAGGCGGGAGGTATGGCCCATATGTTCCAGTGGGTTTCCTGTGCCCACTGTCGGACCTCGATCACAATTTTACCAAGTGTGCGGAGCCTGCGTTGTTCCCACCCGAGTGCAGAGTGAGCTCCCGCCGTCCCATAAAGAGACCGCTCAGAAAATGGCTGAGCTAACATTTCAGCTTCGAAGGGTCTGCTTCCACGGACCGGTGAAGGTCAGACCTCCCTGGGATCTCCTCCTCTCCCCTCCCCCTTAAACCTCCCCCCCCCCCCCACATCCCAAAGACCCGATCTGCCAGCTGATTCAGCGTGAGAACTGGCCGATCTCTCCCCCCACCTCCTAAAACCAGTGAGCTGCAGTGGGCAGCTTACGGACAGCAGTCAGATGATGACGGGCTGTGACGGGTCCCCTTCCTCCCCTTTATTCGTGCCCCATTTCAGGCAGAGTTCAAATTGCACCCCCCCCCCCCACCCCCCCAGGGTCCAGAAAATAGCACGTGACACCCTGTGAGTGATATTGTATTTATTTCTGGATTATTTCTCCTCGACATGAATTTCTAGCTCGGACGGGTATTGAGAATTTGAAACGGTTCTCCATTGCTGAATTCTAAAAAATAATTCTTCCGTTTTGGGGCCAGAGTTTAACAGATGGTATTTGGGAGGGAGGGTGAACGGGGTGTCGGTTAGCCCGGTCTCCCAAAGAGAAGTGGGAGCATGTTGATCGTGACTCTCTTGTCTGTGAATCACTGGATTCGTGCAATAGCTTGCAGATGTACAAAAGTCTTTTGGGGGGTGGGGGCGGATGTTATTTGCTATTTAAACGCTGGCAGTTCAGGCTGTATCCGTCCGAAAGAAAAAAACGGATTCATAGCACATTTGCAGGCCTAATGTGAAACGCCTGCTTTGACAGAAGACTCGCTGCAACCCCGTCTTACCCACGGCATGGTGAGGAGACGGAGCAGAGGCGTCCGCATTACAATCATCAAAGTCACACTCAAGAAGTTCCTGAAAAAAAAAAGGCTCGGAGAATTTAAACACCGCGTAGTATTTTTAAAGTAGTTTAAAGTGTCGTACTGCCCATCCAGTGCCTGGTGCAAAATACCTTGATTGAAGGGTAATCCGCAGTTTCAGATCATTGCTATTTCTGTTTGCTCTCGGAGGGTGGCAGACACTGGCAAAACTCCCTCACTGCCCTGAGGAGGGGGCAACTGGCCTTCTCCTCAATCCACAGCAGTCTTGGTGGTGACGGAGCTCCCACAACGGTGTTCGGTCTGGGATTCCAGCAACGATGAAGGTAACGGCGGGACATGTCCAAATCAAGATGGAGGTGGTGGTGATCTCAGGACACTGCTGCTCTTGTCCTTCTTGGGACTGGAGGGTCACAGGGGAGGTGAGTTGTTGCTGTGCATCTGGTAAATGATATTTTCTCAATTATTAGTCCAGGCCTCTGCAACAACAGAAAGAAGCAAAGAAAGAATTATATCGCGCCTTTCACCATCTCAGGACGTCCCAAAGCGCTTTACAGCCAATGAAGTACTTTTTGAAGTGTAGTCACTGTTGTAATGTAGGAAACGCGGCAGCCAAGTTGCACACAGCAAGATCCCACAAACAGCAATGTGATTATGACCAGATTATCTGTTTTAGTGGTGTTGGTTAAGGGATAAATTTTGGCCCAGGACACCGGGGAGAACTCCCCTGCTCTTCTTCAAAATAGTGGCCACGGGATCTTTTACATCCACCGAAGAGAGCAGAAGGGGCCTCAGTTGAATGTCTCATCCGAAAGACGGCCCCCCCGACAGTGCAGCACTCCCTCAGTACTGACCCTCCGACAGTGCGGCGCTCCCTCAGTACTGACCCTCCGACAGAGCAGCACTCCCTCAGTACTGACCCTCCGACAGTGCAGCGCTCCCTCAGCACTGACCCTCCGACAGTGCAGCCCTCCCTCAGTACTGACCCTCCGACAGTGCAGCTCTCCCTCATTACTGACCCTCCGACGGTGCAGCGCTCCCTCAGTACTGACCCTCCGACAGTGCAGCGCTCCCTCAGCACTGACCCTCCGACAGTGCAGCCCTCCCTCAGTACTGACCCTCCGACAGTGCAGCTCTCCCTCATTACTGACCCTCCGACGGTGCAGCGCTCCCTCATTACTGACCCTCCGACGGTGCAGCGCTCCCTCATTACTGACCCTCCGACGGTGCAGCGCTCCCTCAGCACTGACCCTCCGACAGTGCAGCTCTCCCTCATTACTGACCCTCCGACGGTGCAGCGCTCCCTCATTACTGACCCTCCGACAGTGCAGCGCTCCCTCAGTACTGACCCTCTGACAATGCAGCGCTCCCTCAGTACTGCACTGGGAGTATAAGCCTAGATTATGTGCTCAAGTCTCTGGAGTGGGGCTCGAACCCCAGTGAGAGTCAGTGTATGGAACTGTACCCCAGTGAGAGTCAGTGTCTGTGAAACTGTACCCCAGTGAGGGTCAGTGTCTGTGGAACTGTACCCCAGTGAGAGTCAGTGTCTGTGGAACTGTACCCCAGTGAGAGCCAGTGTGTGGAACTGTACCCCAGTGAGGGTCAGTGTGTGGAACTGTACCCCAGTGAGAGTCAGTGTGTGGAACTGTACCCCGGTGAGGGTCAGTGTCTGTGGAACTGTACCCCAGTGAGAGTCGGTGTCTGTGGAACTGTACCTCAGTGAGAGTCAGTGTGTGGAACTGTACCCCAGTGAGAGTCAGTGTCTGTGGAACTGTACCCCAGTGAGGGTCAGTGTGTGGAACTGTACCCCAGTGAGAGTCAGTGTCTGTGGAACTGTACCCCAGTGAGGGTCAGTGTGTGGAACTGTATCCCAGTGAGAGTCAGTGTCTGTGGAACTGTACCCCAGTGAGGGTCAGTGTGTGGAACTGTATCCCAGTGAGAGTCAGTGTCTGTGGAACTGTACCCCAGTGAGGGTCAGTGTGTGGAACTGTATCCCAGTGAGAGTCAGTGTCTGTGGAACTGTACCCCAGTGAGAGTCGGTGTCTGTGGAACTGTACCCCAGTGAGAGTCAGTGTGTGCAACTGTACCCCAGTGAGAGTCAGTGTCTGTGGAACTGTACCCCAGTGAGGGTCAGTGTGTGGAACTGTACCCCAGTGAGGGTCAGTGTCTGTGGAACTGTACCCCAGTGAGGGTCAGTGTGTGGAACTGTACCCCAGTGAGAATCAGTGTCAGTGGAACTGTACCCCAGTGAGAGTCAGTGTCTGTGGAACTGTACCCCAGTGAGAGTCAGTGTCTGTGGAACTGTACCCCAGTGAGGGTCAGTGTGTGGAACTGTACCCCAGTGAGAGTCAGTGTCTGTGGAACTGTACCCCAGTGAGGGTCAGTGTGTGGAACTGTATCCCAGTGAGAGTCAGTGTCTGTGGAACTGTACCCCAGTGAGAGTCGGTGTCTGTGGAACTGTACCCCAGTGAGAGTCAGTGTGTGCAACTGTACCCCAGTGAGAGTCAGTGTCTGTGGAACTGTACCCCAGTGAGGGTCAGTGTGTGGAACTGTACCCCAGTGAGAGTCAGTGTGTGGAACTGTACCCCAGTGAGAGTCAGTGTCTGTGGAACTGTACCCCAGTGAGAGTCAGTGTGTGGAACTGTACCCCAGTGAGAGTCAGTGTCTGTGGAACTGTACCCCAGTGAGGGTCAGTGTGTGGAACTGTACCCCAGTGAAAATCAGTGTCAGTGGAACTGTACCCCAGTGAGAGTCAGTGTCTGTGGAACTGTACCCCAGTGAGAGTCAGTGTGTGTGGAACTGTACCCCAGTGAGGGTCAGTGTCTGTGGAACTGTACCCCAGTGAGAGTCAGTGTGTGGAACTGTACCCCAGTGAGAGTCAGTGTGTGTGGAACTGTACCCCAGTGAGGGTCAGTGTCTGTGGAACAATACCCCAGTGAGAGTCAGTGTGTGGAACTGTACCCCAGTGAGAGCCAGTGTGTGGAACTGTACCCCAGTGAGGGTCAGTGTGTGGAACTGTACCCCAGTGAGAGTCAGTGTGTGGAACTGTATCCCATTGAGAGACAGTGTGTGGAACTGTACCCCGGTGAGGGTCAGTGTCTGTGGAACTGTACCCCAGTGAGAGTCGGTGTCTGTGGAACTGTACCCCAGTGAGAGTCAGTGTGTGGAACTGTACCCCAGTGAGAGTCAGTGTCTGTGGAACTGTACCCCAGTGAGGGTCAGTGTGTGGAACTGTATCCCAGTGAGAGTCAGTGTCTGTGGAACTGTACCGCAGTGAGGGTCAGTGTGTGGAACTGTATCCCAGTGAGAGTCAGTGTCTGTGGAACTGTACCCCAGTGAGAGTCGGTGTCTGTGGAACTGTACCCCAGTGAGAGTCAGTGTGTGGAACTGTACCCCAGTGAGAGTCAGTGTCTGTGGAACTGTACCCCAGTGAGGGTCAGTGTGTGGAACTGTACCCCAGTGAGAGTCAGTGTGTGGAACTGTACCCCAGTGAGAGTCAGTGTCTGTGGAACTGTACCCCAGTGAGAGTCAGTGTGTGGAACTGTACCCCAGTGAGAGTCAGTGTCTGTGGAACTGTACCCCAGTGAGAGTCAGTGTCTGTGGAACTGTACCCCAGTGAGGGTCAGTGTGTGGAACTGTACCCCAGTGAGAATCAGTGTCAGTGGAACTGTACCCCAGTGAGAGTCAGTGTCTGTGGAACTGTACCCCAGTGAGAGTCAGTGTGTGGAACTGTACCCCAGTGAGAGTCAGTGTCTGTGGAACTGTCCCCCAGTGAGAGTCAGTGTGTGTGGAACTGTACCCCAGTGAGAGTCAGTGTGTGTGGAACTGTACCCCAGTGAGGGTCAGTGTCTGTGGAACTGTACCCCAGTGAGGGTCAGTGTGTAGAACTATACCCCAGTGAGGGTCAGTGTCTGTGGAACTGTACCCCAGTGAGAGTCAGTGTGTGGAACTGTACCCCAGTGAGAGTCAGTGTCTGTGGGACTGTACCCCAGTGAGAGTCAGTGTGTGTGGAACTGTACCCCAGTGAGAGTCAGTGTGTGGAACTGTACCCCAGTGAGAGTCAGTGTCTGTGGAACTGTACCCCATTGAGGGTCAGTGTGTGGAACTGTACCCCAGTGAGAGTCAGTGTCTGTGGAACTGTACCCCAGTGAGAGTCAGTGTGTGGAACTGTACCCCAGTGAGAGTCAGTGTGTGGAACTGTACCCCAGTGAGAGTCAGTGTGTGGAACTGTGCGCCAATACTACTGCAAGGATAGACATGTTAAAAGAAACAGAACAGAACAACAGTTTCCACTTGCGAAAATGATCTGAAGTTCAGAGCTGTTAATCAAGGAGGGAAAGCTGGATGTGCTCAGACAGTCTGTGGAACGACGGAGGGACAGAAACGGTGAAGGCATGCGAGACTGAGAGTGGAAGCGTGACGGAGAGACAGTGGGTAGTGAGGGGGAGGGGCTGGCGAGGCGGAGAGAGGGAGGGGCTGGTGAGGCAGAGAGGGGTAGAGGCTGGCGAGGGGGAGAAAGGGAGGGGGAGCGAGGCGTAGCGGGTAGGGGGAGCGGGGCGGAGAGGGGTGAGTGAGGCGGGGAGGTTGAGGGGGGGAATGAGGGGGTGGGTGGATCAAGGGGGAGAGAGGGAGCGAGGCAGAGGGGGAGTGGGGAGCGAGGCGGGGAACGAGGCGGAGAGGGGAGCGAGGCGGAGAGAGGGAGGGACTGTTTTTTCTTCTGGTGGTAAGCGGTGATATTTTTTCTGTCTTTTTCTTCCCGTGTGGTTTCGATTATATATTGATGGAAACCTGGTGCTGTGTGCTGTGTTCTGTGCGCTGTGTTCTGTGCTCTGTGTGCAGTGTTCTGTGTGCAGTGTTCTGTGTTCTGTGTGCAGTGTTCTGTGTTCTGTGTGCAGTGTTCTGTGTTCTGTGTGCAGTGTTCTGTGTGCAGTGTTCTGTGTTCTGTGTGCTGTGTGCTGTGTTCTGTGTTCTGTGTTCTGTGTGCTGTGTTCTGTGTTCTGTGTGCAGTGTGCTGTGTTCAGTGTGCTGGCTCCCACGCACATGTTGAACAATATTGACATCATTTAATGGCACCCTCGACCTGTGCCCTTCAATTTGCACCAGCCTGATTGGACAGATCAGTGTGGGCAATGTGCCAGTGGGCAACCAGTGAATCGCTGGGAATGGATTCGGAGAGGTACTGAGACGCGAGGGAGGGAGGGAATAGGTTTTAAAGGTGAGGTGAAGGGAGTGGTTGGGACAGAATCTCTCCAAACACAATCTGGTTGCAGTTACACACCCCTGAGGGACCTGCCTGAGGGGAGTGCCACACACTCGCTGCTCAACAAACTCACAACACTTTAACGGCTGGGTTGCATCTGAGTGATCGTAAATAAAATCTGCCTGCCCGTCCCTGCGGCTGTTGTGAGTTTCACATTATACACTTGACTGCTCTCACAGCGCAGTGCAGAGCAGTACAGCACTACACAGCGCAGCGCAGAGCAGTACAGCACTACACAGCGCAGCGCAGTACAGCATTACACAGCGCAGTGCAGAGCAGTACAGCACTACACAGCGCAGCGCAGTACAGCATTACACAGCGCAGTGCAGAGCAGTACAGCACTACACAGCGCAGAGCAGTACAGCATTGCACAGTGCAGCGCAGAGCAGTACAGCATTGCACAGTGCAGCGCAGAGCAGTACAGCACTACACAGCGCAGCGCAGAGCAGTACAGCATTACACAGTGCAGCGCAGAGCAGTACAGCACAACACAGTACAGCGCAGAGCAGTACAGCACTACACAGCGCAGAGCAGTACAGCACTATACAGCGCAGCGCAGAGCAGTACAGCACTACACAGCGCAGAGCAGAGCAGTACAGCACTATACAGCGCAGCGCAGAGCAGTACAGCACTACACAGCGCAGAGCAGAGCAGTACAGCACTACACAGCGCAGAGCAGTACAGCACTACACAGCGCAGCGCAGAGCAGTACAGCACTACACAGCGCAGCGCAGAGCAGTACAGCACTACACAGCGCAGCGCAGAGCAGTACAGCACTACACAGCGCAGCGCAGAGCAGTACAGCACTACACAGCGCAGCGCAGAGCAGTACAGCATTACACAGTGCAGCGCAGAGCAGTACAGCACTACACAGCGCAGAGCAGTACAGCACTACACAGCGCAGAGCAGTACAGCACTACACAGCGCAGAGCAGTACAGCACTACACAGTGCAGCGCAGTACAGCACTACACAGTGCAGCGCAGAGCAGTACAGCACTACACAGTGCAGCGCAGAGCAGTACAGCATTACACAGTGCAGCGCAGAGCAGTACAGCATTACACAGTGCAGCGCAGAGCAGTACAGCACTACACAGCGCAGCGCAGAGCAGTACAGCACTACACAGCACAGAGCAGTACAGCACTACACAGCGCAGAGCAGTACAGCACTACACAGCGCAGAGCAGTACAGCACGACACAGCGCAGAGCAGTACAGCACTACACAGCGCAGAGCAGTACAGCACTACACAGCGCAGCGCAGAGCAGTACAGCACTACACAGCGCAGAGCAGTACAGCACGACACAGCGCAGAGCAGTACAGCACGACACAGCGCAGAGCAGTACAGCACGACACAGCGCAGAGCAGTACAGCACGACACAGCGCAGCGCAGAGCAGTACAGGGAGCCTGAGGTTAATGCAGCTAATGGTGAGTTAGCCAGCTGGGTAAAACTGTCTTCAAAATAAACAGGGACAATCGATTAGATTCCAGTCTGTAACTCACTCCCGGGTATCTGTTATTCTATATATAAACCCCCCGAACCCCTCGATTAGATTCCAGTCTGTAACTCACTCCCGGGTATCTGTTATTCTATATATAAAACCCCCCGAACCCCTCGATTAGATTCCAGTCTGTAACTCACTCCCAGGTATCTGTTATTCTATATATAAACCCCCCCGAACCCCTCGATTAGATTCCAGCCTGTAACTCACTCCCGGGTATCTGTTATTCTATATATAAACCCCCCCGAACCCCTCGATTAGATTCCAGCCTGTAACTCACTCCCGGGTATCTGTTATTGTATATACAAACCCCCCGAACCCCTCGATTAGATCCCAGTCTGTAACTCACTCCCGGGTATCTGTTATTCTATATACAAACCCCCCGAACCCCTCGATTAGATTCCAGTCTGTAACTCACTCCCGGGTATCTGTTATTCTATATACAAACCCCTCGAACCCCTCGATCAGATTCCAGTCTGTAACTCACTCCCGGGTATCTGTTATTCTATATATAAAACCCCCCGAACCCCTCGATTAGATTCCAGTCTGTAACTCACTCCCAGGTATCTGTTATTCTATATATAAACCCCCCCGAACCCCTCGATTAGATTCCAGCCTGTAACTCACTCCCGGGTATCTGTTATTCGATATATAAACCCCCCCGAACCCCTCGATTAGATTCCAGCCTGTAACTCACTCCCGGGTATCTGTTATTGTATATACAAACCCCCCGAACCCCTCGATTAGATCCCAGTCTGTAACTCACTCCCGGGTATCTGTTATTCTATATATAAACCCCTCGAACCCCTCGATTAGATTCCAGTCTGTAACTCACTCCTGGGTATCTGTTATTCTATATATAAACCCCCCCGAACCCCTCGATTAGATTCCAGCCTGTAACTCACTCCCGGGTATCTGTTATTCGATATATAAACCCCCCCGAACCCCTCGATTAGATTCCAGCCTGTAACTCACTCCCGGGTATCTGTTATTCTAAATATAAACCCCCCGATCCCCTCGATTAGATTCCAGTCTGTAACTCACTCCTGGGTATCTATTATTCTATATATAAACCCCCCGAACCCCTCGATTAGATTCCAGTCTGAAACTCACTCCCGGGTATCTGTTATTCGATATATAAACCCCCCCGAACCCCTCGATTAGATTCCAGCCTGTAACTCACTCCCGGGTATCTGTTATTGTATATACAAACCCCCCGAACCCCTCGATTAGATCCCAGTCTGTAACTCACTCCCGGGTATCTGTTATTCTATATATAAACCCCTCGAACCCCTCGATTAGATTCCAGTCTGTAACTCACTCCTGGGTATCTGTTATTCTATATATAAACCCCCCCGAACCCCTCGATTAGATTCCAGCCTGTAACTCACTCCCGGGTATCTGTTATTCGATATATAAACCCCCCCGAACCCCTCGATTAGATTCCAGCCTGTAACTCACTCCCGGGTATCTGTTATTCTAAATATAAACCCCCCGATCCCCTCGATTAGATTCCAGTCTGTAACTCACTCCTGGGTATCTATTATTCTATATATAAACCCCCCGAACCCCTCGATTAGATTCCAGTCTGAAACTCACTCCCGGGTATCTGTTATTCTATATATAAACCCCCCAAGCCCCTCGGTTCCAGGCTGTAACTCACTCCTGCATGTTGTTGATTCTTTCTATAAATGGGGGGCTTGTGTTGGTGAATTTTGTGCTCAGTGAGTTCTGTGAGTCTGATCCCATCAGTCTGGGCTGGATTTTAGTGCAGAATTTGGAAACCAAGTGTGTGACCCTCGATGTCTCGGCTCAAATCACCTCTCACTAACTGACTCGGGCCAAATCTTCCTTAGGAACAGGAGTAGGCCATTCAGCCCCTCGTGCCTGCTCCGCCATTTGAAAAGATCATGGCTGATCTGTGATCTAACTCCATATACCTGCCTTTGGCCCATATCCCTTAATACCTTTGGTTGCCAAAAAGCTATCTATCTCAGATTTAAATTTAGCAATTGAGCTAGTATCAATTGCCATTTGCGGAAGAGAGTTCCAAACTTCTACAACCCTTTGTGTGTAGAAATGTTTTCTAATCTCGCTCCTGAAAGGTCTGGCTCTAATTTTTAGACTGTGCCCCCTTCTCCTAGAATCCCCAACCAGCGGAAATAGTTTCTCTCTATCCACCCTATCCGTTCCCCTTAATATAATAAACTTCGATCAGATCACCCCTTAACCTTCGAAACTCCAGAGAATACAACCCCAATTTGTGTAATCTCTCCTCGTAACTTAACCCTTGAAGTCCTGGTATCATTCTAGTAAACCTACGCTGCACTCCCTCCAAGGCCAATATGTCCTTCCGAAGGTGCGGTGCCCAGAACTGCTCACAGTACTCCAGGTGCGGTCTAACCAGGGTTTTGTATAGCTGCAGCATAACTTCTGCCCCCTTGTACTCTAGTCCTCTAGATATAAAGGCCAGCATTCCATTAGCCTTATTGATTATTTTCTGCACCTGTTCATGACACTTCAATGATCTATGTACCTGAACCCCTAAGTCCCTTTGGACATCCACTGTTTTTAACTTTTTACCATTTAGAAAGTACCCTGTTCTATCCTTTTTTGATCCGAAGTGGATGACCTCAAGAGAGAGTCTAACCACCTCCCCTTGACATTCAACGGCATTACCATCGCCGAATCCCCCACCATCAACATCCTGGGGGTCACCATTGACCAGAAACTTAACTGGACCAGCCATATAAATACTGTGGCTACGAGAGCAGGTCAGAGGCTGGGTATTCTGCGGCGAGTGACTCACCTCCTGACTCCCCAAAGCCTTTCCACCATCTACAAGGCACAAGTCAGGAGTGTGATGGAATACTCTCCACTTGCCTGGATGAGTGCAGCTCCAACAACACTCAAGAAGCTCGACACCATCCAAGATAAAGCAGCCCGCTTGATTGGCACCCCATCCACCACCCTAAACATTCACTCCCTTCACCACCGGCGCACTGTGGCTGCAGTGTGCACCATCCACAGGATGCACTGCAGCAACTCGCCAAGGCTTCTTCGACAGCACCTCCCAAACCCGCGACCTCTACCACCTAGAAGGACAAGTGCAGCAGGCGCATGGGAACAACACCACCTGCACGTTCCCCTCCAAGTCACACACCATCCCGACTTGGAAATATATCGCCGTTCCTTCATTGTCGCTGGGTCAAAATCCTGGAACTCCCTTCCCAACAGCACTGTGGGAGAACCGTCACCACATGGACTGCAGCGGTTCAAGAAGGCGGCTCACCACCACCTTCTCAAGGGCAATTAGGGATGGGCACTAAATGCCGGCCTTGCCAGCGACGCCCACATCCCGTGAACGAATAAAAAAAAAAAAATTTGTCTGCATTGAATTCCATTTGCCACAATTTTGCCCATTCACCCAATCTATCAATATCGCTTTGTAATTTTATATTTCCATCTATACTGCTTACAATGCCACCAATCTTTGTGTCATCGGCAAACTTAGATATGAGACTTTCTATGCCTTCATCTAAGTCGTTAATAAATATTGTGAATAATTGAGGCCCCAAGACAGATCCCTGCGGGACTCCACTAGTCACATCCTGCCAATGTGAGTACCTACCCATTATCCCTACTCTCTGTCGCCTTTCGCTCAGCCAACTTCCTAACCAAGTCCGTACTTTTCCCTTGATTCCATGGGCTTCCATCTTAGCTAACAGTCTCTTATGTGGGACCTTATCAAACGCCTTTTGGAAGTCCATATAAATAACATCCATTGACATTCCCCTGGCCACTACTTTAGTCACCTCTTCAAAAAATTCAATCATGTTTGTCAGGCACGACCTACCTTTCACAAATCCATGCTGGCTCTCTCTGATTAATTGAAAATTCTCGAGGTGTTCAGTCACCCTATCCTTAATTATAGACTCCAGCATTTTCCCCACAACAGATGTTAGGCTAACTGGTCTATAATTACCCGGTTTCCCTCTCTCTCCTTTCTTAAAAAGCGGAGTGACATGTGCAATTTTCCAATCTGGAGGGACAGTTCCTGAATCTAGAGAACTTTGAAAGATTATAGTTAGGGCATCTGCAATGTGCTCACCTACTTCCTTTAAAACCCTGGGATGGAAACCATCTGGTCCTGGGGATTTGTCACTCTTTAGTGCTATTATTTTCTTCATTACTGTTGTTTTACTTATGTTAATTTTATCGAGTCCCTGTCCCCGATTCAATATTAGTTTTCTTGGGATTTCCGGCATGCTATCCTCTTTTTCTACTGTAAATACTGACGCAAAGTAATTGTTCAACATGTCCGCCATTTCCCCATTGTCAATGACAATATCCCCACTTTCAGTTTTTAAGGGGCCAACACTGCTCCTGACCACCCTCTTTTTCCTAATACAACTATAAAAGTTCTTCGTATTGGTTTTGATATCCCTTGCAAGTTTCTTTTCATACTCTCTTTTTGTAGCCCTTACTATCTGTTTTGTGACCCTTTATTGATCTTTGTATCTTTCCCATTCGCCAGGATCTGTGCCATTTTTTGCCTTTTTGTATGCCCTTTCCTTATGTCTTATACTGTCCCTTACCTCTTTAGTTGTCCATGGCTGTTTTTTTTGGCAAGTAGAGTTCTTGCCCCTCAGGGGTATAAACCGATTCTGTATCACGTTAAATGTTTCTTTAAACATTTCCCACTGATCATCAGTCGTTTTACCCATTAACAGATATGCCCAGTTTCCTTCTCAAACCACAGGGTGGGAACTACATTCAGCCCTCAGCTTGCTGAATTAGACAAAATAAAGTATTGTCAGGCTCTAATCAGGTGCAGCTCGACAACACAAAGTTGCCGGAACTCTGACAGGTTCCATCCCTCCCCCGGAAAACAACGTCCTGTGTCTTCAGTTTTATTCGCAACCCCTCAGATAATGAAGCAGTCCGAGCCCGCATGCAGCAAGACCTGGACAACATCCAGGCTTGGGCTGATAAGTGGCAAGTAACATTCGCGCCAGACAAGTGCAAGGCAATGACCATCTCCAACAAGAGAGAGTCTAACCACCTCCCCTTGACATTCAACGGCATTACGATCGCCGAATCCCCCACCATCAACATCCTGGGGGTCACCATTGACCAGAAACTAAACTGGACCAGCCACATAAATACTGTGGCTACAAGAGCAGGTCAGAGGCTGGGTATTCTGCAGCGAGTGACTCACCTCCTGACTCCCCAAAGCCTTTCCACCATCTACAAGGCACAAGTCAGGAGTGTGATGGAATTCTCTCCACTTGCCTGGATGAGTGCAGCTCCAACAACACTTTTGGGGGAGAGAGTTCCAGATTCCCACTCCCCTTTGTGTGAAGAAATGCTTCCTGATATCACCCCTGAACGGCCTGGCTCTAATTTTAAGGTTCTGCCCCCTTGTTCTGGACTCCCCCCACCAGAGGAAAGAGTTTCTCTCCATCTTCCCTATCAAATCCTTTAATCATCTTAAAATGATGAAGAATTGATGAATGAAATTGTTCCTCTATGTGCTGGTAAATCCTTCATTTTGCACTGAGGAAATGGCCATTCCCCGTCGCCTCACTGCCAGCTTTGGTTCAGGATTGGTGGCCGGATTTCCAACACACCGACTGACCCTCAGACAATACCAATACCACAACAACAATTTGCATTTATATAGCACCTTTAACGTAGTGAAGCATCCCAAGGCACTTCATGGGAGTGTAATCAGATAAAACCGAGCCGATCTCTGTAACCTCCCCCAGCCCTACAACCCTCCGAGATCTCTGCGCTCCACCAATTCTGGCCTCGTGCGCATTCCCCGATTTTCATCCACCATTGGCGGCCGTGCCTTCAGCTGCCTCGGCCCTAAGCTCTGGAATTCCCTCCATAAAACTCTCCGCCTCTCTCTCCTCCTTTAAGACGCTCCTTAAAACCTCCCTCTTTGACCAAGCCTTTGGTCACCTGTCCTAATATCTCCATATGTGGCTCGGTGTCTAATTTTGATAATCGCTCCTGTGAAGCACCCTGGGACGTTTCACGACATTAAAGGCGCAAGATAAATACAAGTTGTTGTTGTACTGTAAATAAATAACGTCCCAAAGACCCCCCTCGATGGGTTAGTTGCACATACTGTCCCAGAGAGCCCCCTCGATGGGTTAGTTACACACACTGTCCCAGAGACCACCCTCGATGGGTTAGTGACACACACTGTCCCAGAGACCCCCCTCGATGGTTTAATTACACACACTGTCCCAAAGACCAGCCTCGATGGGTTATTTACACACACTGTCCCAGAGACCCCCCTCGATGGGTTAGTTACACACACTGTCCGAGAGACCCCCCTCGATGGGTTATTTACACACACTGTCACAGAGACCGCTCCTCGATAGGTTATTTACATACACTGTCCCAGAGACCCCCCTCAATGGGTGAGTTACACACACTGTCCCAGATACCCCCCTCGATGGGTTAGTTACACACACTGTCGCAGAGACCCCCCTCGATGGGTTATTTACACACACTGTCACAGAGACACCCCTCGATGGGTTAGTTACACACACTGTCCCAGAGACCCCCCTCGATGGGTTAGTTACACACACTGTCCCAGAGACCCCCTCGATGGGTTAGTTACACACACTGTCCCAGAGACCCCTCCTCGATGGGTTATTTACACACACTGTCCCAGAGATCCCCCACGATGGGTTAGTTACACGCACTGTCCCAGAGACCCCCCTCGATGGGTTATTTACACACACTGTCCCAGAGACCCCCCTCGATGGGTTATTTATACACACTGTCCCAGAGACCCCCATCGATGGGTTATTTACACACACTGTCCCAGAGACCCCCCTCGATGGGTTATTTACACACACTGTCACAGAGACCCCCCCTCGATGGGTTATTTACACACACTGTCCCAGAGACCCCCCTCGATGGGTTATTTACACACACTGTCCCAGAGAGCCCCCCTCGATGGGTTAGTTACACACACTGTCCCAGAGACCCCCCCTCCCCGATGGGTTATTTACACACACTGTCCCAGAGACCCCCCTCGATGGGTTATTTTCACACACTGACCCAGAGACCCCCCTCGATGGGTTATTTACACACACTGACCCAGAGACCCCCCTCGATGGGTTAGTTACACATACTGACCCAGAGACCCCCCTCGATGGGTTAGTTACACACACTGTCCCAGAGACCCCCCTCGATGGGTTAGTTACACACACTGTCCCTGAGACCCCCCTCGATGAGTTATTTACACACACTGTCCCAGAGACCCCCCTCGATGGGTTAGTTACACACACTGTCCCAGAGACCCCCCTCGATGGGATATTTACACACACTGTCCCAGAGACCCCTCCTCGATGGGTTATTTACACGCACTGTCCCAGAGACCCCCCTCGATGGGTTAGTTACAAACACTGACCCAGAGACCCCCCTCGATGGGTTATTTACACACACTGTCCCAGAGACCCCCCTCATTGGGTGAGCTACACACACTGTCCCAGAGACCCCCCTCGATGGCTTATTCACACACATTGTCTCAGAGACCCCCCTCGATGGGTTAGTTTCACACACTGTCCCAGGGAACCGCCCCCGATGGGTTATTCACACACTGTCTCAAAGCCCCCCCTCGATGGGTTAGTTACACACACTGTCCCAGAGACCCCTCCTCGATGGGTTATTTACACACAATGTCCCAGAGACCCCTCCTCGATGGGTGATTTACACACACTGTCCCAGAGATCCCCCACGATGGGTTAGTTACACGCACTGTCCCAGAGACCCCCCTCGATGGGTTATTTACACACACTGTCCCAGAGACCCCCCTCGATGGGTTATTTATACACACTGTCCCAGAGACCCCCCCTCAATGGGTTATTTACACACACTGTCCCAGAGACCCCCCTCGATGGGTTAGTTACACACACTGTCCCAGAGACCACCCTCGATGGGTTAGTGACACACACTATCCCAGAGAACCCCCTCGATGGGTTAGTTACACACACTGTCCCAGAGACCACCCTCGATGGGTTAGTGACACACACTGTCCCAGAGACCCCCCTCGATGGTTTATTTACACACACTGTCCCAAAGACCAGCCTCGATGGGTTATTTACACACACTGTCCCAGAGACCCCCCTCGATGGGTTAGTTACAAACACTGTCCGAGAGACCCCCCTCGATGGGTTATTTACACACACTGTCCCAGAGACCGCTCCTCGATAGGTTATTTACATACACTGTCCCAGAGACCCCCCTCAATGGGTGAGTTACACACACTGTCCCAGATACCCCCCTCGATGGGTTAGTTACACACACTGTCGCAGAGACCCCCCTCGATGGGTTATTTACACACACTGTCACAGAGACCCCCCTCGATGGGTTAGTTGCACACACTGTCCCAGAGACCCCACTCGATGGGTTATTTACACACACTGTCCCAGAGACCCCCCTCGATGGGATAGTTACACACACTGTTCAAGAGACCCCCTCGATGGGTTAGTTACACACACTGACCCAGAGACCCCCCTCGATGGGTTATTTACACACACTGTCCCAGAGACCCCCCTCGATGGGTTAGTTACAGACACTGACCCAGAGACCTCCCTCGATGGGTTATTTACACACACTGTCCCAGAGAGCCCCCCTCGATGGGTTAGTAACACACACTGTCCCAGAGACACCCCTCCCCGATGGGTTATTTACACACACTGTCCCAGAGACCCCCCTCAATGGGTTATTTTCACACACTGACCCAGAGACCCCCCTCGATGGGTTATTTACACACACTGACCCAGAGACCCCCCTCGATGGGTTAGTTACACATACTGACCCAGAGACCCCCCTCGATGGGTTAGTTACACACACTGTCCCAGAGAACCCCCTCGATGGGTTAGTTACACACACTGTCCCTGAGACCCCCCTCGATGAGTTATTTACACACACTGTCCCAGTGACCCCCCTCGATGGGTTATTTACACACATTGTCCCAGAGACCCCCCTCGATGGGTTAGTTTCACACACTGTCCCAGAGAACCGCCCCCGATGGGTTATTTACACACAATGTCCCAAAGACCCCCCTCGATGGGTTAGTTGCACATACTGTCCCAGAGAGCCCCCTCGATGGGTTAGTTACACACACTGTCCCAGTGACCACCCTCGATGGGTTAGTGACACACACTGTCCCAGAGACCCCCCTCGATGGTTTAATTACACACACTGTCCCAAAGACCAGCCTCGATGGGTTATTTACACACACTGTCCCAGAGACCCCCCTCGATGGGTTAGTTACACACACTGTCACAGAGACCGCTCCTCGATAGGTTATTTACATACACTGTCCCAGAGACCCCCCTCAATGGGTGAGTTACACACACTGTCCCAGATACCCCCCTCGATGGGTTAGTTACACACACTGTCGCAGAGACCCCCCTCGATGGGTTATTTACACACACTGTCACAGAGACCCCCCTCGATGGGTTAGTTGCACACACTGTCCCAGAGACCCCACTCGATGGGTTATTTACACACACTGTCCCAGAGACCCCCCTCGATGGGATAGTTACACACACTGTTCAAGAGACCCCCTCGATGGGTTAGTTACACACACTGACCCAGAGACCCCCCTCGATGGGTTATTTGCACACACTGTCCCAGAGACCCCCCTCGATGGGTTAGTTACAGACACTGTCCCAGAGACCCCCCTCAATGGGTTATTTTCACACACTGACCCAGAGACCCCCCTCGATGGGTTATTTACACACACTGACCCAGAGACCCCCCTCGATGGGTTAGTTACACATACTGACCCAGAGACCCCCCTCGATGGGTTAGTTACACACACTGTCCCAGAGAGCCCCCTCGATGGGTTAGTTACACACACTGTCCCAGAGACCACCCTCGATGGGTTAGTGACACACACTGTCCCAGAGACCCCCCTCGATGGTTTAATTACACACACTGTCCCAAAGACCAGCCTCGATGGGTTATTTACACACACTGTCCCAGAGACCCCCCTCGATGGGTTATTTACACACACTGTCACAGAGACCGCTCCTCGATAGGTTATTTACATACACTGTCCCAGAGACCCCCCTCAATGGGTGAGTTACACACACTGTCCCAGATACCCCCCTCGATGGGTTAGTTACACACACTGTCGCAGAGACCCCCCTCGATGGGTTATTTACACACACTGTCACAGAGACACCCCTCGATGGGTTAGTTACACACACTGTCCCAGAGACCCCCCTCGATGGGTTAGTTACACACACTGTCCCAGAGACCCCCTCGATGGGTTAGTTACACACACTGTCCCAGAGACCCCTCCTCGATGGGTTATTTACACACACTGTCCCAGAGATCCCCCACGATGGGTTAGTTACACGCACTGTCCCAGAGACCCCCCTCGATGGGTTATTTACACACACTGTCCCAGAGACCCCCCTCGATGGGTTATTTATACACACTGTCCCAGAGACCCCCATCGATGGGTTATTTACACACACTGTCCCAGAGACCCCCCTCGATGGGTTATTTACACACACTGTCACAGAGACCCCCCCTCGATGGGTTATTTACACACACTGTCCCAGAGACCCCCCTCGATGGGTTATTTACACACACTGTCCCAGAGAGCCCCCCTCGATGGGTTAGTTACACACACTGTCCCAGAGACCCCCCCTCCCCGATGGGTTATTTACACACACTGTCCCAGAGACCCCCCTCGATGGGTTATTTTCACACACTGACCCAGAGACCCCCCTCGATGGGTTATTTACACACACTGACCCAGAGACCCCCCTCGATGGGTTAGTTACACATACTGACCCAGAGACCCCCCTCGATGGGTTAGTTACACACACTGTCCCAGAGACCCCCCTCGATGGGTTAGTTACACACACTGTCCCTGAGACCCCCCTCAATGAGTTATTTACACACACTGTCCCAGAGACCCCCCTCGATGGGTTAGTTACACACACTGTCCCAGAGACCCCCCTCGATGGGATATTTACACACACTGTCCCAGAGACCCCTCCTCGATGGGTTATTTACACACACTGTCCCAGAGACCCCCCTCGATGGGTTAGTTACAAACACTGACCCAGAGACCCCCCTCGATGGGTTATTTACACACACTGTCCCAGAGACCCCCCTCATTGGGTGAGCTACACACACTGTCCCAGAGACCCCCCTCGATGGCTTATTTACACACATTGTCTCAGAGACCCCCCTCGATGGGTTAGTTTCACACACTGTCCCAGGGAACCGCCCCCGATGGGTTATTCACACACTGTCTCAAAGCCCCCCCTCGATGGGTTAGTTACACACACTGTCCCAGAGACCCCTCCTCGATGGGTTATTTACACACAATGTCCCAGAGACCCCTCCTCGATGGGTGATTTACACACACTGTCCCAGAGATCCCCCACGATGGGTTAGTTACACGCACTGTCCCAGAGACCCCCCTCGATGGGTTATTTACACACACTGTCCCAGAGACCCCCCTCGATGGGTTATTTATACACACTGTCCCAGAGACCCCCCCTCAATGGGTTATTTACACACACTGTCCCAGAGACCCCCCTCGATGGGTTAGTTACACACACTGTCCCAGAGACCACCCTCGATGGGTTAGTGACACACACTATCCCAGAGAACCCCCTCGATGGGTTAGTTACACACACTGTCCCAGAGACCACCCTCGATGGGTTAGTGACACACACTGTCCCAGAGACCCCCCTCGATGGTTTATTTACACACACTGTCCCAAAGACCAGCCTCGATGGGTTATTTACACACACTGTCCCAGAGACCCCCCTCGATGGGTTAGTTACAAACACTGTCCGAGAGACCCCCCTCGATGGGTTATTTACACACACTGTCCCAGAGACCGCTCCTCGATAGGTTATTTACATACACTGTCCCAGAGACCCCCCTCAATGGGTGAGTTACACACACTGTCCCAGATACCCCCCTCGATGGGTTAGTTACACACACTGTCGCAGAGACCCCCCTCGATGGGTTAGTTGCACACACTGTCCCAGAGACCCCACTCGATGGGTTATTTACACACACTGTCCCAGAGACCCCCCTCGATGGGATAGTTACACACACTGTTCAAGAGACCCCCTCGATGGGTTAGTTACACACACTGACCCAGAGACCCCCCTCGATGGGTTATTTACACACACTGTCCCAGAGACCCCCCTCGATGGGTTAGTTACAGACACTGACCCAGAGACCTCCCTCGATGGGTTATTTACACACACTGTCCCAGAGAGCCCCCCTCGATGGGTTAGTAACACACACTGTCCCAGAGACCCCCCCTCCCCGATGGGTTATTTACACACACTGTCCCAGAGACCCCCCTCAATGGGTTATTTTCACACACTGACCCAGAGACCCCCCTCGATGGGTTATTTACACACACTGACCCAGAGACCCCCCTCGATGGGTTAGTTACACATACTGACCCAGAGACCCCCCTCGATGGGTTAGTTACACACACTGTCCCAGAGAACCCCCTCGATGGGTTAGTTACACACACTGTCCCTGAGACCCCCCTCGATGAGTTATTTACACACACTGTCCCAGTGACCCCCCTCGATGGGTTATTTACACACATTGTCCCAGAGACCCCCCTCGATGGGTTAGTTTCACACACTGTCCCAGAGAACCGCCCCCGATGGGTTATTTACACACACTGTCTCAAAGCCCCCCCTCGATGGGTTAGTTACACACACTGTCCCAGAGACCCCTCCTCGATGGGTCAGTTACACACACTGTCCCAGAGACCCCCCTCGATGGGTTATTTACAAACACTGACCCAGAGACCCCCCTCGATGGATTATTTACACACACTGTCCCAGAGACCCCCCTCATTGGGTGAGCTACACACACTGTCCCAGTGACCCCCTCGATGGGTTATTTACACACATTGTCCCAGAGACCCCCCTCGATGGGTTAGTTTCACACACTGTCCCAGAGAACCGCCCCCGATGGGTTATTTACACACACTGTCTCAAAGCCCCCCATCGATGGGTTAGTTACACACACTGTCCCAGAGACCCCTCCTCGATGGGTTATTTACACACAATGTCCCAGAGACCCCTCCTCGATGGGTTATTTACACACACTGTCCCAGAGACCCCCCCTCGATGGGTTAGTTGCACACACTGTCCCAGAGACCCCCCCTCGATGGGTTAGTTACACACACTGTCCCAGAGACCCCCCTCAATGGGGTTTTACACACACTGTCCCAGAGACTCCCAACGATGGGTTAATTACGCACACTGTCCCAGAGACCCCCCCTCGATGGGTTATTTACACACACTGTCCCAGAGACCCCCCTCGATGGGTGTGTTACACACACTGTCCCAGAGACCCCTCCTCGATGGGTTATTTACACACACTGTCCCAGAGACCCCTCCTCGATGGGTTATTTACACACACTGTCCCAGAGATCCCCCACGATGGGTTAGTTGCACGCACTGTCCCAGAGACCCCCCTCGATGGGTTATTTACACACACTGTCCCAGAGACCCCCCTCGATGGGTTATTTATACACACTGTCCCAGAGACCCCCATCGATGGGTTATTTACACACACTGTCCCAGAGACCCCCCTCCATGGGTTAGTTACAGACACTGACCCAGAGACCCCCCTCGATGGGTTATTTACACACACTGACCTAGAGACCCCCCTCGATGGGTTAGTTACACACACTGTCCCTGAGACCCCCCTCGATGAGTTATTTACACACACTGTCCCAGAGACCCCCCTCGATGGGTTAGTTACACACACTGTCCCAGAGACCCCCCTCGATGGGATATTTACACACACTGTCCCAGAGACCCCTCCTCGATGGGTTATTTACACACACTGTCCCAGAGACCCCCCTCGATGGGTTAGTTGCACACACTGTCCCTGAGACGCCCCTCGATGGGTTATTGACACACACTGTCCCAGAGACCCCCCTCGATGGGTTATTTACAAACACTGACCCAGAGACCCCCCTCGATGGGTTATTTACACACACTGTCCCAGAGACCCCCCTCATTGGGTGAGCTCCACACACTGTCCCAGAGACCCCCCTCGATGGGTTATTTACCCACATTGTCCCAGAGACCCCCCTCGATGGGTTAGTTTCACACACTGTCCCAGAGAACCGCCCCCGATGGGTTATTTACACACACTGTGTCAAAGCCCCCCCTCGATGGGTTAGTTACACACACTGTCCCAGAGACCCCTCCTCGATGGGTTATTTACACACAATGTCCCAGAGACCCCTCCTCGATGGGTTATTTGCACACACTGTCCCAGAGATCCCCCACGATGGGTTAGTTACACACACTGTCCCAGAGACCCCCCTCGATGGGTAATTTACACACACTGTCCCAGAGACCCCCTATCGTTGGGTTATTTATACACACTGTCCCAGAGACCCCCATCGATGGGTTATTTACACACACTGTCACAGAGACCCCCCCTCGATGGGTTATTTACACACACTGTCCCAGAGACCCCCCTCGATGGGTTAGTTACAGACACTGACCCAGAGACCCCCCTCGATGGGTTATTTACACACACTGACCCAGAGACCCCCCTCGATGGGTTAGTTACAGACACTGACCCAGAGACCCCCCTCGATGGGTTAGTTACACACACAGTCCCAGAGACCCCCCTCGATGTGTTAGTTACACACACTGTCCCTGAGACCCCCCTCGCTGAGTTATTTACACACACTGTCCCAGAGACCCCCCTCGATGGGTTAGTTACACACACTGTCCCAGAGACCCCCCTCGATGGGATATTTACACACACTGTCCCAGAGACCCCTCCTCGATGGGTTATTTACACACACTGTCCCAGAGACCCCCCTCGATGGGTTAGTTGCACACACTGTCCCTGAGACCCCCCTCGATGGGTTATTGACACACACTGTCCCAGAGACCCCCCTCGATGGGTTATTTACAAACACTGACCCAGAGACCCCCCTCGATGGGTTATTTACACACACTGTCCCAGAGACCCCCCTCATGGGGTGAGCGACACACACTGTCCCAGAGACCCCCCTCGATGGGTTATTTACACACATTGTCCAAGAGACCCCCCTCGATGGGTTAGTTTCACACACTGTCCCAGAGAACCGCCCCCGATGGGTTATTTACACTCACTGTGTCAAAGCCCCGCCTCGATGGGTTAGTTACACACACTGTCCCTGAGACCCCCCTCGATGAGTTATTTACACACACTGTCCCAGAGACCCCCCTCGATGGGTTAGTTACACACACTGTCCCAGAGACCCCCCTCGATGGGTTATTTACACACACTGTCCCAGAGAGCCGCCCTCGATGGGTTATTTTCACACACTGACCCAGAGACCCCCCTCGATGGGTTAGTTACACATACTGACCCAGAGACCCCCCTCGATGGGTTAGTTACACACACTGTCCCAGAGACCCCCCTCGATGGGTTCGTTACACACACTGTCCCTGAGACCCCCCTCGATGGGTTATTTACACACACTGTCCCAGAGACCCCCCTCGATGGGTTAGTTACACACACTGTCCCAGAGACCCCTCCTCGATGGGTTATTTACACGCACTGTCCCAGAGACCCCCATCGATGGGTTAGTTGCACACACTGTCCCTGAGACCTCCCTCGATGGGTTATTTACACATACTGTCCCAGAGACCCCCCTCGATGGGTTATTTACAAACACTGACCCACAGAACCCCCTCGATGGGTTATTTACACACACTGTCCCAGAGACCCCCCTCATTGGGTGAGCTACACACACTGTCCCAGAGACCCCCCTCGATGGGTTATTTACACACATTGTCCCAGAGACCCCCCTCGATGGGTTAGTTTCACACACTGTCCCAGAGAACCCCCCCAGATGGGTTATTTACACACACTGTCTCAAAGCCCCCCGTCGATGGGTTAGTTACACACACTGTCCCAGAGACCCCCATCGATGGGATTTTTACACATTGTCCCAGAGACCCCCCTTGATGGGTTTTTTACACACACTGACCCAGAGACCCCCCTCGATTGGTTATTTACACGCACTGACCCAGAGACCCCCCTCGATGGGTTATTTACACACACTGACCCAGAGACCCCCCTCGATGGGCTATTTACACACACTGACCCAGAGTCCCCCCTCGATGGGTTAGTTACGCACACGGACCCAGAGACCCCTCTCGATGGGTTAGTTGCACACACTGTCCCAGAGAACCCCCTCGATGGGTTATTTACGCACACTGTCCGAGAGACCCCCCTTGATGGGTTATTTACACACACTGTCCCAGAGACCCCCCTCGATGGGTTATTTACAAACACTGACCCAGAGACCCCCCTCGATGGGTTATTTACACACATTGTCCCAGAGACCCCCCTCGATGGGTTAGTTTCACACACTGTCCCAGAGAACCCCCCCCGATGGGTTATTTGCACACACTGTCCCAGAGACCCCCCTCGATGGGTTAGTTGCACACACTGTCCCAGAGACCCCCCCCCTCGATGGGTTATTTACACACACTGTCTCAAACTCCCCGTCGATGGGTTAGTTACACACACTGTCCCAGAGACCCCAATCGATGGGATTTTTACACATTGTCCCAGAGACCCCCCTCGATGGGTTATTTACACACACTGACCCAGAGACCCCCCTCGATGGGTTATTTACACTCACTGACCCAGAGACCCCCCTCGATGGGTTATTTACACACACTGACCCAGAGACCCCCCTCGATGGGTTAGTTACGCACACTGACCCAGAGACCCCCCTCGATGGGTTGGTTGCACACACTGTCCCAGAGAACCCCCTCGATGTGTTATTTACACACACTGACCCAGAGACCCCCCTCGATGGGTTAGTTCCACACACTGACCCAGAGACCCCCCTCGATGGGTTATTTACACACACTGACCCAGAGACCCCCCTCGATGGGTTATTTACACACACTGACCCAGAGAGCCCCCTCGATGGGTTAGTTACGCACACTGACCCAGAGACCCCCCTCGATGGGTTAGTTGCACACACTGTCCCAGAGACCCCCCTCGATGGGTTATTTACACACACTGTCCCAGAGACCCCCCACGATGGGTTATTTACACACACTGTCCCAGAGACCCCTCCTCGATGGGTTATTTACACACACTGTCCCAGAGACCCCCCTCCATGGGTTAGTTACACGCACTGTGCCAGAGACCCCCCTCGATGGTTATTTACACACACTGTCCCAAAGACCCCCCTCGATGGGTTATTTACACACACTGTCCCAGTGACCCACCCTCGATGGGTTATTTACACACACTGTCCCAGAGACCCCCCACTCGATTGGTTAGTTACACACACTGTCCCAGCGACCCCCCTCCCCGATGGGTTATTTACACACACTGTCCCTAAGCCCACCCTCGATGGGTTAGTTACACACATTGTCCCAGAGACCCCCCTCGATGCGTTGGTTACACACACTGTCCCAGAGACCCCCGTTGATGGGTTTGTTACGCACACTGACCCAGAGACCCCCCCTCGATGGGTTAGTTACACACACTGTCCCAGAGACCCCCCTCGATGGGTTATTTACACACACTGTCCCAGAGACCCCCCTCGATGGGTTAGTTACACACACTGTCCCAGAGACCCCCCTCAATGGGTTATTTACACACACTGTCCCAGAGACCCCCCTCAATGCGTTATTTGCACACACTGTCCCAGAGACCCCCCTCGATGGGTTATTTACACACACTGACCGAGAGACCACCCTCGTTGGGTTATTTACACACACTGTCCCAGAGACCCCCCTCGATGGGTTATTTACACACACTGTCCCAGAGACCCCCCTCGATGGGTTATTTACACACACTGACCCAGAGACCCCCCTCGATGGGTTATTTACACACACTGATCCAGAGACCCCCCCTCGATGGGTTATTTACACACACTGTCCCAGAGACCCCCCTCGATGGGTTAGTTACACACACTGTCCCTGATACACCCCTCGATGGGTTATTTGCACACTTTCCCAGAGACCCCCCCCGATGGGTTATTTACACACACTGTCCCAGAGACCCCCCTGGATGGGTTATTTACACACACTGTCCCAGAGACCCCCCTCGATGGGTTATTTACACACACTGACCCAGAGACCCCCCTCGATGTGTTATTTACACACACTGTCACATAGACCCCCCACGATGGGTTATTTACACACACTGTCCCAGAGACCCCCCTCAATGGGTTATTTACACACACTGACCCAGAGACCCCCCTCGATGGGTTATTTACACACACTGTCCCAGAGACCCCCCTGAATGGGTTATTTACACACACTGACCCAGAGACCCCCCTCGATTGGTTATTTACACACACTGTCCCGGAGACCCCCCTCGATGGGTTATTTACACACACTGTCCCGGAGACCCCCCTCGATGGGTTATTTACACACACTGTCCCAGAGACCCCCCCTCAATGGGTTAGCTACACACACTGTCCCAGAGACCCCCCTCGATGGGTTAGTTACGCACACTGTCCCAGAGACCCCCCCTCGATGGGTTATTTACACACACTGTCCCAGAGACCCCCTTCGATGGGTTATTTACACAAACTTTCCCAGAGACCCCCCTCGATGGGTTAGTTACGCACACTGTCCCAGAGACCCCTCCTCGATGGGTTATTTACACACACTGTCCCAGAGACCCCCCCGGACGGGTTCGTTTCACACACTGTCCCAGAGACCCCCCCTCGATGGGTTATTTACACACACTGTCCCAGAGACCCCCCTTCCACCCTCAATGGGAGAGAGTGGGATCTTTGCTCCTGTCCTATGATTCGAGGTTGGGACACTGGTGAGGACCAGGGCCTTTAGATGAACCCTGAAGAGTCAGTGAATTGTTAAGTTGTCGGTTGGCATTGGATGGAACAGTAACAGAGACCTCTGGGAAATGCCGGATTTATTATATTAACCCTCTGCTCTCCTGAGCTGGTTTTAATCGCAGTGTTGTTGGACAGCGAGCACATCTTTCTCACGACAGGAGCTCTTAGTGTTTTAATGCATTTTGATTGATGCTTCATCTACCTGTTCACATCTGTTTATTAACCATGTCACTCTGCTCAATAAGTCCCTTTCATTGATTGAGAAAACAGGTCTTTAAAGCTATTCTTCACATGGTGAAACCGCTTTCTCGGCAATGGAACAGAAATAGCAAAACATACCTGGCTGTTTTCCATTATGTTCTATTTCTGGAAATACACATACAACCTCACCTCTCGATTGGAGGAGGGAAACCATTTGAGTGACTGCATTGCTGTAATATTAGTGTCTCTTTCAGTGTTAATATCCCAGTTATAAATCTATCTCTGTTGATTGATTGGATTTATTACTGTAATATTAGTGTCTGTTTTAGGATTAATATCCCAGTAATAAATTTGTCCCTGATGATTGAGTAGGTTTGTTTCACTTGTTCAGTGTTGATCTCTCGGTAATAAATGTATCAGTGATGATTTATTAGATTTATTAATGTCAGAATTGTTTGAATATCGTGGTGTTTAAGCTTTAGACTGGATCAGATTGGATCGGTGGATGAAGGGAAAGGGGGTCGATGGGATATTTGAGCAGGGCAAGTAAATGTGATGGGGATTCACTTTCTCGTGTGGAGGGTAAACATCGACAGGGACTGAATGGGCTGAATGGCCTGTTTCAGTGTTGCAACTTCTGTATATTTCGAAGTATAACAAGAACAGTCATGACTGGAAGAGAAGGGGTTTTCCTGAGCCCGACAGCGTTGCAAGGGATAATAGAATTTTGCTCTTGCAGATGCTCTGTTTTTGCTAAAATGCACAAACCACACGTCTGGTGAAAGACAGCCTGGGAGTTACGATGGATGACACAATGTTGGATGTACAATTCCCACTTCGAATGAGTCATTTGTGGCTGGTGCAGGATTGCATCACACATGTGGTTCAGATAGTTCACCATTCATTACATCCCAATGACAGAGACCAGAATGGTCCCAGGGTCGATCCCTGATCTGTGCTGATCTTTGCCAGGTGAGCAGTGCGAGAATTGGACTCATTGCCCCCGGGTTAGGAACAGGCGAAAATGCAGGGCTATGGGGAAAGAGCAGGGGAGTGGGATTAATTGGAGAGCTCTTTCAAAGAGCCGGCACAGGCACGATGGGCTGAATAGCCTCCTCCTGTGCTGTATGATTGATTCTATGAACACAGAAGATAGGGTGTGTTTTCCACAGGATAATGCACAGGATGAAGTGTATTATACACAGGATAATGCACAGGATGGAGTGTATTATACACAGGATAATGCACAGAATGAAGTGTATTATACACAGGATAATGCACAGGATGGAATGTATTGTACACAGGATAATGCACAGGGTGGAGTGTATTAAACACAGGATAATGCACAGGATGGAGTGTATTATACACAGGATAATGCACAGGATGGATTGTACTATACAAAGGATAATGCACAGGATGGAGCATATTATAGACAGGATAATGCACAGGCTGGAGTGTATTATACACAGGATAATGCACAGGATGGAGTGTATTATACACAGGATAATGCACAGGATGGAGTGTATTATACACAGGATAACGCAGAGGATGGAGTGTATTATACACAGGATAACTTACAGGATGGAGTGTATTATACACAGGATAACGCAGAGGATGGAGTGTATTATACACAGGATAACGCAGAGGATGGAGTGTATTATACACAGGATAATGCACAGGATGAAGTGTTTTCCCCCTGATTCCCACTGATTTCAATTTTACTAGGGCTCCTTGGTGCCACACTCGGTCAAATGCTGCCTTGATGTCAAGGGCAGTCACTCTCACCTCACCTCTGGAATTCAGCTCTTTTGTCCATGTTTGGCCCAAGGCTGTAATGAGGTCTGGAGCCAAGTGGTCCTGGTGGAGTTGAGGTCGAAGATCAGCCATGATCTTATTGAATGGCGGAGCAGGCTCGAGGGGTCGTATGGCCTACTCCTGCTCCTGTTTCTTATGTCCTTATGGATGAAGTGTATTATACACAGGATAATGCACAGGATGGAGTACATAAGAACATAAGAAATAGGAGAAGGCCATACGGCCCCTTGATCCTGCTCCGCCATTCAATCAGATCATGGCTGATCTTCGACCTCAACTCCACTTTCCCGCCTTATCCCCATATCCCTTGATTCCCCCAGAGTCCAAAAATCTATTGATCTCAGCCTTGAATATACTCAATGACTCAGCATCCGCAGGCCTCTGGGGGAGAGAATTCCAAAGATTCACAACCCTCTGAGTGAAGAAATTCCTCCTCATCTCAGTCTTAAATGGCCGACCCCTTATCCTGAGACTATACCCCCCTAGTTCTAGACTCTCCAGCCAGGGGAAACAACCTCTCAGCATCTACCCTGTCAAGTCCCCTCAGAATCTTATATGTTTCAATGAGATCACCTCTCATTCTTCTAAACTCCTGAGAGTATCGGCCCATTCTACTCAATCTCTCCTCAAAGGACAACCTTCTCATCCCAGGAATTAATCCAGTGAACCTTCGTTCCACCGCCTCTAAGGCAAGTATATCCTTCCTTAGATAAGGAGACCAAAACTGTACACAGTACTCCAGGTGAGGTCTCACTAAAGCCCTGTCTAATTGCAGCAAGACTTCCTTACTCTTGTACTCCAACCCCCTTCCAATAAAGGCTAACATGTCACTTGCCTGCCTAATTGCTTGCTGTACCTGCATGCTAACTTTTTGTGTTTCTTGTAGGAGGACACCCAAGTCTCTCTGAACACCAACATTTAATAGTTTCTCACCATTTAAAAAATATTCTGTTTTTCTATTCTTCCTACCAAAGTGAATAATCTCACATTTCCCCACATTATACTCCATCTGCCACCTTCTTGCCCACTCACTTAACCTGTCGATATCCCTTTGCAGTCTCTTTGTGTCCTCCTCACAGCTTACTTTCCCACCTAGCTTTGTATCGTCAGCAAACTTGGATACATTACACTCGGTCTCTTCATCTAAGTCATTAATATAGATTGTAAATAGCTGAGGCCCAAGCACTGATCCTTGCGGCACCCCACTATTACAGCCTGACAACCTCAAAATCCTGTTTATCCCTACACTCTGTTTTCTGTCCGTTAACCAATCCTCAATCCATGCTAATATATTACCACCAACCCCATGAGCCCTTATCTTGTGTAACAACCTTTTATGTGGCACCTTATCAAATGCCTTTTGAAAATCCAAATATACGACACCCACTGGTTCCCCTTTGTTGTGGGAAAAAATCACCACTCGGAGTCAGACTTAAAGATTCAACATGCAGTTTATTGGACAAAGCTTTGGGAGAAGACTGGACAATCCACGCTAACACCCTTTATCTACCCTGCTAGTTACAGCCTCAAAAAACTCTAATAAATTTGTCAAACACGATTTCCCTTTCATAAAACCATGTTGACTCTTTCTAATCATATTATGATTTTCTAAGTGCCCTGTTACTACTTCCTTGTAGTGTATTGTGCACAGGATAATGCGCACGTTGGAGTGTATTATACACAAAGTAATGCACAGGATGGAGTGCGTAATACACAGGATAATGCACAGGATTGAGTGTATAAATACAGGATAATGCCCAGGATGGAGTGTATTATACACAGGATAATGCACAGGATGGAGTGTTTTATACACTGGATTATACACAGGATGGAGTGTATTATACACAGGATAATGCCCAGGATGGAGTGTATTATACACAGGATAATGCACAGGATTGAGTGTATAAATACAGGATAATGCCCAGGATGGAGTGTATTATACACAGGATAATGCACAGGATGGAGTGTTTTATACACTGGATTATACACAGGATGGAGTGTATTATACACAGGATAATGCCCAGGATGGAGTGTATTATACACAGGATAATGCACAGGATGGAGTGTATTATACATAAGATAATGCACAGGATGGAGTGTATTAAACACAGGATAATGCACAGGATGGAGTGTATTATACACAGGATAATGCACAGGATGAAGTGTATTATACACAGGATAATGCACAGGATGAAGTGTATTATACACAGGATAACTTACAGGATGGAGTGTATTATACACAAGATAATGCACAGGATGGAGTGTATTATACACAAGATAATGCACAAGATGGAGTGTTTTATACACAGGATTATACACAGGATAATTTACAGGATGGAGTGTATTAAACACAGGATAACTTACAGGATGGAGTGTATTAAACACAGGATAATGCACAGGATGGAGTGTATTAAACACAGAATAATGCACAGGATGGAGTGTATTATACACAGGATAATGCACAGGATGAAGTGTATTATACACAGGATAACTTACAGGATGGAGTGTATTATACACAAGATAATGCACAGGATGGAGTGTATTATACACAAGATAATGCACAAGATGGAGTGTTTTATACACAGGATTATACACAGGATAATGCACAGGATGAAGTGTATTATACACAGGATAATTTACAGGATGGAGTGTATTAAACACAGGATAATGCACAGGATGGAGTGTATTAAACACAGAATAATGCACAGGATGGAGTGTATTATACACAGGATAATGCACAGGATGAAGTGTATTATACACAGGATAACTTACAGGATGGAGTGTATTAAACACAGGATAATGCACAGGATGGAGTGTATTAAACACAGAATAATGCACAGGATGGAGTGTATTATACACAGGATAATGCACAGGATGAAGTGTATTATACACAGGATAACTTACAGGATGGAGTGTATTATACACAAGATAATGCACAGGATGGAGTGTATTATACACAAGATAATGCACAAGATGGAGTGTTTTATACACAGGATTATACACAGGATAATGCACAGGATGAAGTGTATTATACACAGGATAATTTACAGGATGGAGTGTATTAAACACAGGATAATGCACAGGATGGAGTGTATTAAACACAGAATAATGCACAGGATGGAGTGTATTATACACAGGATAATGCACAGGATGAAGTGTATTATACACAGGATAACTTACAGGATGGAGTGTATTAAACACAGGATAATGCACAGGATGGAGTGTATTAAACACAGAATAATGCACAGGATGGAGTGTATTATACACAGGATAATGCACAGGATGAAGTGTATTATACACAGGATAACTTACAGGATGGAGTGTATTATACACAAGATAATGCACAGGATGGAGTGTATTATACACAAGATAATGCACAAGATGGAGTGTTTTATACACAGGATTATACACAGGATAATGCACAGGATGAAGTGTATTATACACAGGATAATTTACAGGATGGAGTGTATTAAACACAGGGTAATGCACAGGATGGAGTGTATTAAACACAGAATAATGCACAGGATGGAGTGTATTATACACAGGATGAAGTGTATTATACACAGGATAACTTACAGGATGGAGTGTATTAAACACAGGATAATGCACAGGATGGAGTGTATTAAACACAGAATAATGCACAGGATGGAGTGTATTATACACAGGATAATGCACAGGATGAAGTGTATTATACACAGGATAACTTACAGGATGGAGTGTATTAAACACAGGATAATGCACAGGATGGAGTGTATTAAACACAGGATAATCCACAGGATGGAGTGTATTATACACAGGATAATGCACAGGATGGAGTGTATTAAACACAGAATAATGCACAGGATGGAGTGTATTATACACAGGATGAAGTGTATTATACACAGGATAACTTACAGGATGAAGTGTATTATACACAGGATAACTTACAGGATGAAGTGTATTATACACAGGATAATGCACAGGATGAAGCGTATTATACACAGGATAATGCACAGAATGAGATGTTTTCTATACAGGATAATGCACAGAATTGAGTCTGTTGGGCGCAGGTTAATGCGCAGTCCTGGAGTGTGTTATACACAGGATAACGTGCAGGCTGTGGTTTTGCAGATCAGAAAGCACACAGGCCCAGAGGCTTCGCACGCAGGATAAATCTCAGGATGTAATTCCTGGCAGGGTGGGCGAGGAGAATCCCATCAGCTGGTCTCCTGCCTGTCTCTGTGCCCCAGTGTTGTGACACACACTGCAACACACTCGCATCAAAATAGCTCCCAATTTTAAACCAGTTTGTTCGACAAAAAAGCACCTCACCTCCTCCATATTCAGGAGTCTCACCTTACAAGATCTTTGAATTGGTGCAATTATCATCAACAAGGTATGATTGAGGCCTCCCAGGGGCAGAGCAGGTAACCCAGGAGTCCGCAGGGCTGTGTGGGAAGGCGTTTTGGCCTCCAGGCAGCAGATTGTAATTCCAGATGTGAAATATACACCAAAACGAATGACTCATTTGTGGAGCCTGAGGCAGATAAAATGAATAGTGTCACTTTAAACAATGCAACTTGTCCCAGTTTAAGTTTGTTGTTTTTAAAAAATACAGTTTTTTTTCTAATCTTGACGTGTTAGATCTCAGTGAGCTGTGAACAGGTAATCTCACAGGTTCATTACCCTCTCATGACTATCATGGTGCAGGATGATGTGGAGATGGCGGTGATGGACTGGGGTTGACAATTGTAAACAATTTTACAACACCAAGTTATAGTCCAGCAATTTTATTTTAAATTCACAAGCTTTCGGAGGCTTCCTCCTTCGTCAGGTGAACGATGTGAAAATCACATCGTTCACCTGACGAAGGAGGAAGCCTCCGAAAGCTTGTGAATTTAAAATAAAATTGCTGGACTATAACTTGGTGTTGTAAAATTGTTTACAATGGTGCAGGATGTTCGAGTCAACCCTGTCCCATCAAACACTCCCAGGGCAGGTACAGCACGGGTTAGATACAGAGTGAAGCTCCCTCGACCTGTTTGTTGAGTGTATTCAGGAGGAATTTCTCATTCAGTATGTGGATGGCCCGACTAGAGAGGGGGCAAAACATGACCTCCTCTTGGGAAATAAGGAAGGGCAGGTGACAGAAGTGTTAGTGAGGGATCACTTTGGGACCAGTGATCATAATTCCATTAGTTTTAAGATAGCGATGGAGAATGATAGGTCTGGCCCAAAAGTTAAAATTCTAAATTGGGAAAAGGCCAATTTTGATGGTATTAGACAGGAACTTTCAGAAGTTGATTGGGAGAGTCTGTTGGCAGGCAAAGGGACGTCTGGTAAGTGGGAGGCTTTCAAAAGTGTGTTAACCAGGGTTCAGGGTAAGCACATTCCTTATAAAGTGAAGGGCAAGGCTGGTAGAAGTAGGGAACCTTGGATGACTCGGGAGATTGAGGCCCTAGTCAGAAAGAAGAAGGAGGCATATGACATGCATAGGCAGCTGGGATCAAGTGGATCCCTTGAAGAGTATAGAGATTGCTGGAGTAGAGTTAAGAGATAAATCAGGAGGGCAAAAAGGGGACATGAGATTGCTTTGGCAGATAAGGCAAAGGAGAATCCAAAGAGCTTCTACAAATACATAAAGGGCAAAAGAGTAACTAGGGAGAGAGTAGGGCCTCTGAAGGATCAACAAGGTCATCTATGTGCGGAACCACAAGAGATGGGTGAGATCCTAAATGAATATTTCACATCGGTATTTACGGTTGAGAAAGGCATGGATGTGAGGGAACTTAGGGAAATAAATAGTGATGTCTTGAGGAGTGTACATATTACAGAGAGGGAGGTGCTGGAAGTCTTAACACGCATCAAGTTAGATAAATCTCCGGGACCTGATGAAATGTATCCCAGGACGTTATGGGAGGTTAGGGAGGAAATTGCGGGTCCCCTAGCAGAGATATTTGAATCATCGACAGCTACAGAAGGGCGGCAGGGAAAAGCCTGGGAACTACAGACCGGTGAGCCTGACATCTGTAGTGGGTAAGTTGTTAGAGGGTATTCTGAGAGGCAGGATCTACAGGCATTTGGAGATGCAGGGACTGATTAGGAACAGTCAGCATGGTTTTGTGAGTGGAAAATCATGTCTCACGAATTTGATTGAGTTTTTTGAAGGGGTAACCAAGAAGATAGATGAGGGCTGTGCAGTAGACGTGGTTGACATGGACTTTAGCAAAGCCTTTGACAAGGTACCGCATGGTAGGTTGTTACATAAGGTTAAATCTCACGGGATCCAAGGTGAGGTAGCCAATTGGATACAAAATTGGATTGACGACAGAAGACAGAGGGTGGTTGTAGAGGGTTGTTTTTCAAACTGGAGGCCTGTGACCAGCGGTGTGCCTCAGGGATCGGTGCTGGGTCCGCTGTTATTTGTTATTGATATTAATGATTTGGATGAGAATTTAGGAGGCATGGTTAGTAAGTTTGCAGATGACACCAAGATTGGTGGCATTGTGGACAGTGAAGAAGGTTATCTAGGATTGCAACGGGATCTTGATAAATTGGGCCAGTGGGCCGATGAATGGCAGATGGAGTTTAATTTAGATAAATGTGAAGTGATGCATTTTGGTAGATCGAATCGGGCCAGGACCTACTCCGTTAATGGCAGGGCGTTGGGGAGAGTTATAGAACAAAGAGATCTAGGAGTACAGGTTCATAGCTCCTTGAAAGTGGAGTCACAGGTGGATAGGGTGGTGAAGAAGGCATTCAGCATGCTTGGTTTCATTGGTCAGAACATTGAATACAGGAGTTGGGATGTCTTGTTGAAGTTGTACAAGACATTAGTAAGGCCACACTTGGAATACTGTGTACAGTTCTGGTCACCCTATTATAGAAAGGATATTATTAAACTAGAAAGAGTGCAAAAAAGATTTACTAGGATGCTACCGGGACTTGATGGTTTGACTTATAGGGAGAGGTTGGATAGACTGAGACTTTTTTCCCTGGAGAGTAGGAGGTTAAGGGGTGATCTTATAGAAGTCTATAAAATAATGAGGGGCATAGATAAGGTAGATAGTCAAAATCTTTTCCCAAAGGTAGGGGAGTCTATAACGAGGGGGCATAGATTTAAGGTGAGAGGGGAGAGATACAAAAGGGTCCAGAGGGGCAATTTTTTCACTCAAAGGGTGGTGAGTGTCTGGAACGAGCTGCCAGGGGCAGTAGTAGAGGCGGGTACAATTTTGTCTTTTAAAAAGCATTTGGACAGTTACATGGGTAAGATGGGTATAGAGGGATATGGGCCAAGTGCAGGCAATTGGGACTAGCTTAGTGGTATAAACTGGGTGACATGGACATGTTGGGCCGAAGGGCCTGTTTCCATGTTGTAAACTTCTATGATTCTATGATTCTATACACTGTCCCATCAAACACTCCCAGGGCAGGTACAGCACGGGTTAGATACAGAGTAAAGCTCCCTCTACACCGTCCCATCAAACACTCCCAGAGCAGGTAAAGCATGGGTTAGATGCAGAGTAAAGCTCCCTCTACACTGTCCCATCAAACACTCCCAGGGCAGGTACAGCACGGGTTAGATACAGAGTAAAGCTCCCTCTACACTGTCCCATCAAACACTCGCAGGGCAGGTACAGCACGGGTTAGATATAGAGTAAAGTATACTGTGCCATCAAACACTCCCTGGGCAGGTACAGCACGGGTTAGATACAGAGTAAAGCTCCCTCTACACTGTCCCATCAAACACTCCCAGGGCAGGTATAGCACGGGTTAGATACAGAGTAAAGCTCCCTCTCCACTGTCCCATCAAACACTCCCAGGGCAGGTACACCACGGGCTAGATACAGAGTAAAGCTCCCTCTGCACTGTCCCATCAAACACTCGCAGGGCAGGCACAGCACGGGATTAGATACAGAGTAAAGCTCCCTCTACACTGTCCCATCAAACACTCCCAGGGCAGGTACAGCACGGGTTAGATACAGAGTAAAGCTCCCTCTACACTGTCCCATCAAACACTCCCAGGGCAGGTACAGGGTTAGATACAGAGTAAAGCTCCCTCTACACTGTCCCATCAAACACTCCCAGGGCAGATACAGGGTTAGATACAGAGTAAAGCTCCCTCTACACTGTCCCATCAAACACTCCCAGGACAGGTACAGGGTTAGATACAGAGTAAAGCTCCCTCTACACTGTCCCATCAAACACTCCCAGGGCAGGTACAGGGTTAGATACAGAGTAAAGCTCCCTCTACACTGTCCCATCAAACACTCCCAGGGCAGGTACAGGGTTAGATACAGAGTAAAGCTCCCTCTACACTGTCCCATCAAACACTCCCAGGACAGGTACGGGGTTAGATACAGAGTAAAGCTCCCTCTACACTGTCCCATCAAACACTCGCAGGGCAGGTACAGGGTTAGATACAGAGTAAAGCTCCCTCTACACTGTCCCATCAAACACTCCCAGGGCAGGTACAGGGTTAGATACAGAGTAAAGCTCCCTCTACACTGTCCCATCAAACACTCGCAGGGCAGGTACAGGGTTAGATACAAAGTAAAGCTCCCTCTTCACTGTCCCAACAAACACTCGCAGGGTAGGTACAGCACGGGCTTGGATCTGTAATGTTTGGTTACAGAGATTGATTCTTTGTTAAATGACAAGTGGAGCGCTGGGAATGAAAATGGGAAATCAGTCACTGTGTGCCCTTTGATTTCCAGAATTGTGTCAGCACTGCCGTGCTCTGGGAATCCTCGATTGGAGAATTATCCTAACTTTCCGTGCGGTACATTTTTTTCTTGAAATCAACACTAGTTACGTGACTCGGCTGAATGTCCCTGATTTAATATTTCATTGGTCTTTCAGGAGTGCCGTGCGTATCTACGGTTTAGTTGGATGTGTGCGTGCGAGGCAGCACTCCCTTCCATTTGGCCCCAGTCTCCATCAAGGGCACTGAAGAGGAAAATGAGAGATTGCATTCTCTGACACGCACAGTTTAATACAGTGGCAGGAGCTGCATTGAATGCTTGGAGAAGTGTTAACACCAGCTTTTCTTGCTGTGACTCTGCTTTGTGTCGTTTTTATGGTATTTTGTTATTGGATGACAATCAGCTTCCCCAATTCCGCAGTTGGTAAAGGAAATTTGTAACCAACCCTCTCAGACCAGCAGTTCCCAGTTTGATTTCCCATTTTTAAAGGGGGAGCAGGAACAGAGAGACCTGGGGGTGTATGTACACAAATCTTTGAAGGTGGCAGGACAAGTCGAGAAGGCTGTTAAAAAAACATATGGGATCCTGGGCTTTATTAATCGAGGCACAGAGTACAAAAGCAAGGAAGTTATGCTAAACCTTTATAAAACACTGGTTAGGCCTCAGCTGGCGTATTGAAAACTCTCCAGTGGCTGGAGTCATACCTAGCACAAAGGAAGATGGTAGTGGTTGTTGGAGGCCAATCATCTCAGCCCCAAGACATTGCTGCAGGAGTTCCTCAGGGCAGTGTCCTAGGCCCAACCATCTTCAGCTGCTTCATCAATGACCTTCCCTCCATCATGAGGTCAGAAATGGGGATGTTCGCTGATGATTGCACAGTGTTCAGTTCCATTCGCAACCCCTCAAATAATGAAGCAGTCCGAGCCCACATGCAGCAAGACCTGGACAACATCCAGGCTTGGGCTCATAAGTGGCAAGTAACATTCGCGCCAGACAAGTGCCAGGCAATGACCATCTCCAACAAGAGAGAGTCTAACCACCTCCCCTTGACATTCAACGGCATCACCATCGCTGAATCCCCCACCATCAACATCCTGGGGGTCACCATTGACCAGAAACTTAACAGGACCAGCCATATAAATACTGTGGCTACAAGAGCAGGTCAGAGGCTGGGTATTCTGCGGCGAGTGACTCACCTCCTGACTCCCCAAAGCCTTTCCACCATCTACAAGGCACAAGTCAGGAGTGTGATGGAATACTCTCCACTTGCCTGGATGAGTGCAGCTCCAACAACACTCAAGAAGCTCGACACCGTCCAGGACAAAGCAGCCCGCTTGATTGGCACCCCATCCACCACCCTAAACATTCACTCCCTTCACCACCGGTGCACTGTGGCTGCAGTGTGTACCATCCACAGGATGCACTGCAGCAACTCGCCAAGGCTTCTTCGACAGCACCTCCCAAACCCGCGACCTCTACCACCTAGAAGGACAAGGGCAGCAGGCACATGGGAACAACACCACCTGCACGTTCCCCTCCAAGTCACACACCATCCCGACTTGGAAATATATCGCCGTTCCTTCATCGTCACCGGGTCAAAATCCTGGAACTCCCTTCCTAACAGCACTGTGGGAGAACCTTCACCACACGGACTGCAGCGGTTCAAGAAGGCGGCTCACCACCACCTTCTCAAGGGCAATTAGGGATGGGCAATAAATACCAGCCTCGCCAGTGACGCCCACATCCCATGAACAAATAATTTTAAAAAATTGTGTCCAATTCTGGGCACCGCACTTTAGGAAGGATGTGAAGGCCTTAGACAGGGTGCAGAAGAGATTTACTAGAATGATTCCAGGGATGAGAGACTTCAGTTATGTGGAGAGACTGGAGAAGCTGGAGAAGACAGAGAAGGTTAAAAGGAGATTTGATAGGTGTTCAGAATTATGAGGGGTTTTGAAGATTGAATAAGGAGAAACTGTTTCCAGTGGCAGAAGGGTCGGTAACCAGAGGACACAGATTTAACCAGGGGGGAGATGAGGAGAATTTTTACTCAGCGAGCTGTGATGATCTGGAATGCGCTGCCTGAAAGGGCGGTGGAAGCAGGTCCAGTCATATCTGCAGATTGTATCAGGGTTTCTCAGCCCGCCTGTTTGCGGTTGTAACGAGCTGGACCCCACAGTGGGACCGGTCTCTGCGGGAACCAATCACTCCACATCTTTCCATCTGACCGCCTTGCTCTAACAAGCTGGACTGGTGCCAGATCATTGTCGGGGCTTCTCCCTCGGCTGTGCTTGGAACTCTTGCCCTTTCTGTTTCCAGTGTGCACGTTGGACTCGTTCCAGCCCATTGTGGCACCCTCTGGTTGTCTCACTAATTTCTCTTCTCTCTCGTACACCCCCCTTCTCTCTCTCTCTCTCTCTCTCTTTCTCACCTGTCTCTCTCTCTCTCTCTACTCTCTCTCTCTCTCGCATCTGTCTCTCTCTCTCTGTCTCTGTCTTTCTCTCTGTCTGTCTCTCTCTCTCTGTCTCTGTCTCTCTCTACTCTCTCGCATCTGTCTCTCTCTGTCTGTCTGTCTCTCTCTCTCTGTCTCTCTGTCTCTGTCTCTCTCTGTCACTGTCTCTCTGTCTGTCTGTCTGTCTCTCTGTCTCTCTCTCTGTCTGTCTGTCTGTCTCTCTCTCTGTCTCCCTCTGTGTCTCTGACTGTCTCTCTATGTCCCTATGTCTCTCTCTGTCTCTCCCTGTCTGTCTGTTTCTCTCACTCTGTCTCTCTCTGTGTCTCTGACTGTCTCTCTCTGACTGTCTCTCTATGTCGCTCTCTCTCTCTCTCTGTCTGTCACTCTGTCTCCCTCTATGTCTCTCGTTCTCGGTGAGGCCTGTTCCTCGTTCTTATACCAGTTCACCCAACCCTCAGGTGCATTAACACTAAATGCAGAATGAAACCTGTTGAATTGGAAGATGTGGGGCTTCCTTAATTGACTGAACATTCAATCCCATAGCCGTCAAGATCGATTTGGTGTCACTCATCGACCGACTGACGGTGTCCTGCATCAATATTTATCCCTCAACCAACATCACTGAAACAGATTATCTGGTTATTTATCACATTGCTGTTTGTGGGATCTTGCTGTGCGCAAATTGGCTGCTGCTTTTCCTACATTACAACAGTGACGACACTTTAAAAGTACTTCATTAACTGTAAAGTGCTTCGGGACGTCCTGAGGTGGTGAAAGGCGCTGGAGAAATGCAAGTCTTTCTTTCACTGCAGCATTGTTTCTTCACCTCCCCTCCCTCAGTCTCCCCTCAAACTGTGGGACTCCTCCCCTCCCTCAGTCTCCCCTCAAACTGTGGGTCTCCTCCCCTCCCTCAGTCTCCCCTCAAACTGGGGGACTCCTCCCCTCCCTCAGTCTCCCCTCAAATTGGGGGACTCCTCCCCTCCCTCAGTCATAGAATGATACAGCACAGAAGAGGCTATTTGGCCCATCGTGTCTGTGCCGGCCCTTTGCTGGAGCAATCTCAAACTAATCCCATTGCCCCGCTCGCTCTCCATAGCCCTGTATCAATCCCAAACTGGAATCATAGAAAGGTTACAACATGGAAGGAGGCCATTCAGCCCATTGAATCCGTGCCGGCTCTTTGCAAGAGCAATCCAACTAGTCCCACTCCCCCGCCCTTTCCCCGTAGCCCTGCAAATTTTTTCCTTTCAAGTACTTATCCAGTTCCCTTTTGAAGGCCATGATTGAATCTGCCTCCACCACCCCCTCGGGCAGTGCATTCCAGATCCTAACCACGCGCTGTGTAAAAAAGTTTTTCCTCATGTCACCTTTGGTTCTTTTGCCAATCACCTTAAATCTGTGTCCTCTGGTCCTTAACCCTTCCACCAATGGGAACAGTTTCTCTCTATCTACTCTGTCTGGACCCTTCATGATTTTGAACACCTCGATCAAATCTCCTCTCAACCTTCTCTGTTCCAAGGAGAACAATCCCAGCTTCTCCAGTCTATCCACGTAACTAAAGTCCCTCATCCCTGGAATCATTCTAGTAAATCTTTTCTGCACCCTGTCAAAGGCCTTCACATCTTTCCTAAAGTGCGGTGCCCAGAACTGGACACAATACTCCAGTTGTGGTCGAACCAGTGTTTTATAAAGGTTCATCATAACTTCCTTGCTTTTGTACTCTATGCCTCTATTTATAAAGCCCAGGATCCCGTATGCTTTTTTAACCACTTTCTCAACCTGCCCTGCCACTTTCAATGATTTGGGCACATATACCCCCAGATCTCTCTGTTCCTGCACTTCCTTTAGAGTTGTGCCCTCTAGTTGATATTGCCTCTCCTCATTCTTTGTACCGAAATATATCACCACACATTTTTCTTCATTAAATTTCATCTGCCACATCTCCGCCCATGCCACCAGCCTGTCTGTATCCTCTTGAAGTCTATCACTAGTCTATCACACAACTAATCCCACTGCCCCGCTCTCTCCCCATAGCCCTGTATCAATCCCAAACTAATCCCACTGCCCCGCTCTCTCCCCACAGCCCTGTATCAATCCCAATCTAATCCCACTGCCCCGCTCTCTCCCCATAGCCCTGCATCAATCCCAAACTAATCCCACTGCCCCGCTCTCTCCCCATAGCCCTGTATCAATCCCAAACTAATCCCACTGCCCTGCTCTCTCTCCATAGCCCTGTATCAATCCCAAACTAATCCCACTGCCCCGCTCTCTCCCCATAGCCCTGTATCAATCCCAAACTAATCCCACTGCCCTGCTCTCTCTCCATAGCCCTGCATCAATCCCAAACTAATCCCACTGCCCCGCTCTCTCCCCACAGCCCTGTATCAATCCCAATCTAATCCCACTGCCCCGCTCTCTCCCCATAGCCCTGTATCAATCCCAAACTAATCCCACTGCCCCACTCTCTCCCCTTAGCCCTGTATCAATCCCAAACTAATCCCACAGCCCCACTCTCTCCCCTTAGCCCTGTATCAATCCCAAACTAATCCCACTGCCCCGCTCTCTCCCCATAGCCCCCAAGAATGAATAAAAAATAATGGTGAAGGTGGATGTGGGGTTGGGAAGGAGTGAGAGAGATTGTCCTGACCTGTGACTTGGAATGCAACTCCTCTCCGAATTTTAAAATTATTATTACTTATTAAAGAGGTTTATTTTTCCCCGTCCTCTGGGCCATACCTTGGAATAGCAACTTTAGGAAAGATGTGAAGGCCTTAGAGAGGGTGCAGAAGAGATTTACAGGGATGAGGGACTTTAGTTACGTGGATAGACTGGAGAAGCTGGGGTTGTTCTCCTTGGAACAGAGAAGGTTGAGAGGAGATTTGATCGAGGGAGACTCTCCTGGCAATGTGGGGTGGGCTATGGGGGCTGATCCAACCCATCGTCAGGCAGAAGATTAATGTTTTCGATTCTTTTATTAAGAGGGAAAGTCGAGACCGCCAACCAAAACAGACCAACACTTCAAATCTGAGAGTTAGGGATACGGACTGCCAGGGATTGGGGAGAATGGGCCAGTGCCAGACAATGACCCTCCTTTCCCCCGATTTATGTCTGCATGTTACTCGAGTCAGTTCCTGCTCTCTGTTTACAAATGTCTCGAATAAAATCTAACATAAACTTCATGAACACTGAGAAGGAAACAATTTTCTGATCTCACCACCGTGCTGAGCTGCGTTACCAACATAATTGGCCGCCTCGTTACAACACATCTTAAACTCACCATACATTTCAAAACCTCAACCAGCTGCTTTCCCTGTTTCTCCAAAATGTTATTTTGATCTTCAATCTAAGGAGCTCGGTAATCTCTTTTAATACTGGCTGTAGACACAGTTCGAGTCTTTGTCCTTCGAATCTGCTGTCCTGAGGGTTTCTGAGTTGCTAGGACAGCGGAAGTGTCACTTCGGAACAGGAGGAGGCCATTCAGCCCCTCGAGCCTGTCACTTAGGAACAGGAGGAGGCCATTCTGCCCCTCGAGCCTGTCACTTAGCAACAGGAGGAGGTCATTCAGCCCCTCGAGCCTGTTACATTGGAACAGGAGGAGGCCATTCTGCCCCTCGAGCTTGTCACTTAGGAACAGGAAGAGGCCATTCTGCCCCTCGAGCCTGTTACATTGGAACAGGAGGAGGCCATTCTGCCCCTCGAGCCTGTCACTTAGGAACAGGAGGAGGCCATTCTGCCCCTCAAGCCTGTTACATTGGAACAGGAGATGGCCATTCTGCCCCTCGAGCCTGTTACATAGGAACAGGAGGAGTCCATTCTGCCCCTTGAGCCTGTTACATTGGAACAGGAGGAGGCCATTCAGCCCCTAGGGCTTGTTACATAGGAACAGGAGGAGGCCATTCAGCCCCTCGAGTCTTTTACATTGGAACAGGAGGAGGCCATTCAGCCCCTCGAGCCTGTTCTGCCATTCAATCAGATCATGGTTGATCTGTCCCTCAACCCCATTTTCCCGCCTTTGCTCCGTATCCCTCGATACCCTCACCCAACAAAAATCCATCGATCTCAGTTTTGAAAGTTCCAATTGACCCCCAGCCTCCACGGCCTTTTGGGGGGAGAGAGTTCCAGATTCCCACTCCCCTTTGTGTGAAAAAGTGTTTTCTGATTTCACTCCTGAAGGGCCCAGCTCTAATTTAGAGATTATGTCCCAGAGTTCTTGTTTCCCCCGCCAGAGGAAACTGTTTCTCCCGAAGCTGCTGAGTCATTCTGAACTGAACTAGTAACCCAGAGGCCTCAACTAAATCCAGAGAACGTGAGTTCAAATCCCACCCTGGGCAGTTTGAGGAATTGAATTCAGTTCAAAAAAAATCTGGAAATAAAAATCTGGTCTCAGTAAAGGTGACCCTGAAACTGTCGGATTGTCGTAAAAACCCATCTGGTTCACGAATGTCCTTTAGGGAAGGAAACCTGCCATCCTGACCCGGTCTGGGCCTATATGTGATTCCAATCCCACACAAACCTGATTATCCCTTAACTGCGCTCTGAAGGGGCCCCTCAGTTGCATCAAACCCGCTATAAAAAAGAACAAGAAGTACAAAATGGGACAAACCTCGAGGCTACGACCCAGGCATTGAGTGAGGACACGCCGAAGGCACGCAAAGTCGGAGAATCGTAGGAATCATACAGCACAGAAGGAGGCCATTCGGCCCATCGTGCCTGTGCCGGCTCTTTGAAAGAGCTATCCAATTAGTCCCACTCCCCCCTGCTCTTTCCCCACAGCCCTGTAAATGTTTTCCCTTCAGATATTTATCCAATTCCCCTTTTGAAAGTTATTATTGAATCTGCTTCCACCGTCCTTTCAGGCAGCGCATTCCAGATCAGAACAACTCGCTGTGTAAAAAAATTCTCCTCATCTCCCCTCTGGTTCTTTTGCCGATCACCTTAAATCTGTCTCCCCTGGTTACCGACCCTCCTGCCACTGGAAACAGTTTCTCCTTATTTACTCTATCAAAACTGTTCATGATTTTGAACACCTCGATCAAATCTCCTCTTAACCTTCTCTGCTCTAAGGAGAACAATCCCAGCTTCTCCAGTCTCTCCGCATAACTGAAGCTCCTCATCCCTGGAATCATTCCAGTTATTAAGTCCTCCTCACTAACATCAGGGGACTGGGGCCAAAATTGGGAGAGCTGTCACACAGACTAGTCAAGCAACAGCCTCACATGGTCATTCTCACAGAATCATATCTATCAGCCAATGTCCCCGACTCCTCCATCACCATCCCTGGGTATGTCCTGTCCAACAGAGGTGGGGGCACAGTGGGATACAGTCCAGTGGTGCGAGTGGCCCTGGGAGTCCTCAACATTGACTCCGGACCCCATGAAATCTCATGGCTTCGGGTCAAACAACAGGAAGGAAACCTCCTGCTGATTACCACCTACCGTCCTCCCTCAGCTGATGAATCAGTCCTCCTCCATGCTGAGCACCACTTGGAGGAAGCACTGAGGGTAGCAAGGGCACAGAATGTACTCTGGGTGGGGGACTTCAATGTCCATCACCAAGAGTGGCTCGTAGCACCACTACTGACCGAGTTGGCCGAGTCCTGAAGGACCTGGCACATGATTTACAAGAATGTTGCCAGGGCTTGAAAATTGCAGCTACGAGGAGAGATTGGATAGGCTGGGGTTGTTTTCCTTGGAGCAGAGGAGGCTGAGGGGAGACTTGATTGAGGTGTACAAAATTATGAGGGGCCCAGATAGAGTAGACAGGAAGTACCTGTTTCCCCTAGCAGAGAGTTCAAGAACTAGAGGACATAGATTTAAGCTGATTGACGGAAGGATTAGAGGGGACATGAGGAAAAACTTTTTTACCCAGAGGGTGGTGGGTGTACGGAATTCGCTGCCTGAATTGGTGGTAGAGGCAGGGACCCTCAACTCTTTTAAAAAGTACCTGGACCTGCACCTAAAGTGCTGTAAGCTGCAGGGCCTCGGACCGGGTGCTGGAAAGTGGGATTAGAATGGGCACATGGTTGTTCTTCGAGCCGGCGCGGACACGATGGGCCGAATGGCCCCCTTCTGTGCTGTATCTTTTCTATGGTTCTATCTATTGCTGCCAGACTGGGCCTGCGGCAGGTGGTGAGCGAACCAACACGAGGGAAACACCTACTTGACCTTGTCCTCACCAATCTCCCTGTCGTAGATGCATCTGTCCATGACAGTATTGGTAGGAGTGACCACCGCACAGTCCTCGTGGAGATGACATGGCTAAATGGGATAGATTCAGAACAGATCTAGCAGCTCAAAACTGGGCATCCATGAGGCGCTGTGGGCCACCAGCAGCAGCAGAATTGTATTCCAGCACAATCTGTAACCTCATGGCCCGACATATTCCTCACTCTACCATTACCAACAAGGCAAGGGATCAACCCTGGTTCAATGAGGAGTGTAGAAGAGCATGCCAGGAGCAGCACCAGGCGTACCTAAAAATGAGGTGCCAACCTGTTGAGGCTACAACTCAGGACTACATGCATGCTAAACAGCGGAAACAACATGCTATAGACAGAGCTAAGCGATTCCACAACCAATGGATCAGATCAAATCTTTGCAGTCCTGCCACATCCAGTCGTGAATGGTGGTGGACAATTAAACAACTAACGGGAGGAGGAGGCTCCGTGAACATCCCCATCCTCAATGATGGCAGAGTCCAGCACGTGAGTGCAAATGACAAGGCTGAAGCTTTTACAACCATCTTCAGCCAGAGGTGCCGACTGGATGATCCATCTCGGCCTCCTCCCGAGATCCCCACCCACAGATTCCAGCCTTTAACTTGATTGAATTTTTTGAGGAGGTAACAAGGAGGGTCGATGAGGGTAGCACGTTTGATGTAGTCTACATTTTAGCAAGGCTTTTGACAAGGTCCCATATGGCAGACTGGTCAAAAAAGTAAAAGCCCATGGGATCCAAGGGAAAGTGGCTAGTTGGATCCAAAATTGGCTCAGTGGCAGGAATCAAAGGGTAATGGTTGATGGGTATTTTTGTGACTGGAAGGCTGTTTCCAGTAGGGTTCTGCAAGACTCAGTACTCGGTCCCTTGCTTTTTGTGGTATGTATTAATGATTTGGTCTTTAATGTAGGGGGCTTGCTCAAGAAGTTTGCAAATGATACAAAAATTGGCCGTGTGGTTGATAGTGAGGAGGAAAGCTGTAGACTGCAGGAAGATATCAATGGACTGGTCAGGTGGGCAGACAAGTGGCAAATGGAATTTAATCCAGAGAAGTGTGAGGTAATGCATTTGGGGAGGGCAAACAAGGCAAGGGAGTACACAATAAATGGGAGGATACTGAGAGGTGTAGAGGAAGTCATAGAGTCATAGAGTCATAGAGTTATACAGCACGGATAGAGACCCTTCGGCCCATCGTGTCCGCGCCGGCCATCAAGCCCTGTCTACTCTAATCCCATATTCCAGCATTTGGTCCGTAGCCTTGTATGCTATGGCATTTCAAGTGCTCATCCAAATGCTTCTTGAATGTTGTGAGGGTTCCTGCCTCCACAACCCTTTCAGGCAGTGAGTTCCAGACTCCAACCACCCTCTGGGTGAAAAAGTTCTTTCTCAAATCCCCTCTAAACCTCCCGCCTTTTACCTCGAATCTATGTCCCCTTGTTATAGAACCCTCAACGAAGGGAAAAAGCTCCTTAGTATCCATCCTATCTGTGCCCCTCATAATTTTGTACACCTCAATCATGTCCCCCCTCAGCCTCCTCTGCTCCAAGGAAAACAAACCCAATCTTCCCAGTCTCTCATCATAGCTGAAGCGCTCCAGCCCTGGTAACATCCTGGTGAATCTCCTCTGCACCCTCTCCAAAGCGATCACATCCTTCCTGTAGTGTGGCGACCAGAACTGCACACAGTACTCCAGCTGTGGCCTAACCAGTGTTTTATACAGCTCCATCATAACCTCCTTGCTCTTATATTCTATGCCTCGGCTAATAAAGGCAAGTATCCCATATGCCTTCTTTACCACCTTATCTACCTGTTCCGCCGCCTTCAGGGATCTGTGAACTTGCACACCAAGATCCCTCTGACCCTCTGTCTTGCCTAGGGTCCTCCCATTCATTGTGTATTCCCTTGCCTTGTTAGTCCCTCCAAAGTGCATCACCTCGCACTTTTCCGGGTTAAATTCCATTTGCCACTGTTCCGCCCATCTGACCAACCCATCTATATCGTCCTGAGGGACCTTGGAGTGCATGTCCACAGATCCCTGAAGGTAGCAGGACAGGTAGATAAGGTGGTTAAAAAGGCAGACGGGATACTTTCCTTTATTAGCCGAGGCATAGAATGTAAGAGCAGGGAGGTTATGCTGGAACTGTATAAAACACTAGTTAGGCCACAGCTTGAGTACTGTGTACAGTTCTGGTCACCACATTACAGGAAAGATGTGATTGCACTAGAGAGGGTACAGAGGAGATTTACGAGGATGTTGCCAGGACTGGAGAATTTTAGCTATGAGGAAAGATTGGATAGGCTGGGGTTGTTTTCTTTGGAACAAAGGAGGCTGAGGGGAGATTTAATTGAGGTGTATAAAATTATGAGGGGCCTAGATAGAGTGGATAGGGAGGACCTATTTCCCTTAGCAGAGGGGTCAGTGACCAGGGGGCATAGATTTAAAGTAATTGGTAGAAGGATTAGAGGGGAGCTGAGGAGAATTTTTTTCACCCAGAGGGTGGTGGGGGTCTGGAACTCACTGCCTGAGAGGGTGGGAGAGGCAGAAACCCTCAACTCATTTAAAAAGTACCTGGATGTGCACCTGAAGTGCCGAAACCTACAGGGCTACGGACCAAGTGCTGGAAAGTGGGATTAGGCTGGGTGGCTCATTTTCAGCCGGCGTGGACACGATGGGCCGAATGGCCTCCTTCTGTGCAGTAAATTTTCTATGATTCTACGATTTAGCCAATTTGATTCACTCCACGTGATATCAAGAAATGGCTGACTGCACTGGATACAGCAAAGGCTATGGGCCCCGAAAACATCCCAGCTGTAGTGCTGAAGACTTGTGCTCCAGAACTAGCTGCGCCTCTAGCCAAGCTGTTCCAGTACAGCTACAACACTGGCATCTACCCGACAATGTGGAAAATTGCCCAGGTATGTCCTGTCCACAAAAAGCAGGACAAATCCAATCCGGCCAATTACCGCCCCATCAGTCTACTCTCGATCATCAGCAAAGTGATGGAAGGTGTCGTTGACAGTGCTATCAAGCGACACTTACTCACCAATAACCTGCTCACCAATGCTCAGTTTGGGTTCCGCCAGGACCACTCGGCTCCAGACCTCATTACAGCCTTGGTCCAAACATGGACAAAAGAGCTGAATTCCAGAGGTGAGGTGAGAGCGACTGCCCTTGACATCAAGGCAGCATTTGACCAAGTGTGGTACCAAGAAGCCTTAGTAAAATTGAAGTCAATGGGAATCAGGGGGAAAACTCTCCAGTGGCTGGAGTCATACTGAGCACAAAGGAAGATGGTAGTGGTTGTTGGAGGCCAATCATCTCAGCCCCAGGACATTGCTGCAGGAGTTCCTCAGGGCAGTGTCCTGGACCCAACCATCTTCAGCTGCTTCATCAATGACCTTCCCTCCATCATAAGGTCAGAAATGGGGATGTTTGCTGATGATTGCACAGTGTTCAGTTCCATTCGCAACCCCTCAAATAATGAAGCAGTCCGTGCCCACATGCAGCAAGACCTGGACAACATCCAGGCTTGGGCTGATAAGTGGCAAGTAACATTCGCACCAGATAAGTGCCAGGCAATGACCATCTCCAACAAGAGAGTGTCTAACCCCCTCCCCTTGACATTCAATGGCATTACCATCGCCGAATCCCCACCATCAACATCCTGGGGGTCACCATTGACCAGAAACTTAACTGGACCAGCCACATAATTACTGTGGCTACAAGAGCAGGTCAGAGGCTGGGTATTCTGCATCGAGTTTTCCCATTGGCAGAAGGGTCGAGAATCAGAGGACACAGATTTTAGGTAATTGGCAAAAGAACCAAAGCCGACATGAGGAAGAATGTTTTTACGCAGCGAGTTATTATGATCTGGAATGTGTTGCGTAAAAGGGTGCTTGAGGCAGATTCAACCATGGCTTTCAAAAAGAAATTGTATAAATCATAGAATCATAGAAAATTTACGGCTCAGAAGGAGGCCATTTGGCCCATCGTGTCTGTGCCGACCGAAAATGAGCCATCCAGCTTAATCCCACTTTCCAGCACTTGGTCCGTAGCCCTGTAGGTTTCGGCACTTCAGGTGCACATCCAGGTACTTTTTAAATGAGTTGAGGGTTTCTGCCTCTCCCACCCTCTCAGGCAGCGAGTTCCAGACCCCCACCACCCTCTGGGTGAAAAAATTTCTCCTCCGCTCCCCTCTAATCCTTCTACCAATCACTTTAAATCCATGCCCCCTGGTCACTGACCCCTCTGCTAAGGGAAATAGGTCCTCCCTATCCACTCTATCTGGGCCCCTCATAATTTTATATGCCTCAATTAAATCTCCCCTCAGCCTCCTTTGTTCCAAAGAAAACAACCCCAGCCTATCCAATATTTCCTCAGAGCTAAAATTCTCCAGTCCTGGCAACATCCTCGTAAATCTCCTCTGTACCCTCTCTAGTGCAATCACATCTTTCCTGTAATGTGGTGACCAGAACTGTACACAGTACTCAAGCTGTGGCCTAACCAGTGTTTTATACAGTTCCAGCATAACCTCCCTGCTCTTACATTCTATGCCTTGGCTAATAAAGGAAAGTATCCCGTATGCCTTTTTAACCACCTTATCTACCTGTCCTGCTACCTTCAGGGATCTGTGGACATGCACTCCAAGGTCCCTCACTTCCTCTACACCTCTCAGTATCCTCCCATTTATTGTGTATTCCCTTGCCTTGTTTGCTCTCCCCAAATGCATCACCTCACACTTCTCTGGATTGAATTCCATTTGCCACTTTTCTGTCCACCTGACCAGTCCATTGATATCTTCCTGCAGTCTACAGCTTTCCTCCTCACTATCAACCACATGGCCAATTTTTGTATCATCTGCAAACTTCTTGATCAAGCCCCGAACATTTAAGTCCAAATGTATTAATATTATGCATTAATATATACCGCAAAAAGAATGGGACCCAGTACTGAGCCCTGCAGAACCCCACTAGAAACAGCCTTCTAGTCACAAAAACACCCATCGCCTATTACCCTTTCCTTCCTGCCACTGAGCCTATTTTGGACCCAACTTGCCACTCTCCCTTGGATCCCATGGGCTTTTACTTTTCTGACCAGTCTGCCATGTGGGACCTTGTCAAAAGCCTTGCTAAAATCCATGTAGACTACATCAAATGTATTGCCCTCATCGACCCTCCTTGTTACCTCCTCAAAAATTTCAATCAAGTTAGTCAGACACGAACTTCCCTTAACAAATCCATGCTGACTGTCCTTGATTAACCCGTGCCTTTCCAAATGGATGGTTTATCCTGTCCTTCAGAATTGATTCCAATAATTTGCCCACCACCGAGGTTGGAGTAACTGACCCATAATTACTCGGTCTATCTCTTTCTCCCTTTTTAAACAACGGTACAACATCAGCAGTCCTCCAATCCTCCGGCACCACGCCTGTATCCAGGGAGGATTGGAAAATGATGGTCAGAGTCTCCGCTATTTCCTCCCTGGCTTCTCTTAACAGCCTGGGATACATTTCATCCGGGCCTGGCGATTTATCTACTTTCAAAAGAGGCTAAACCCCTTAATACTTCCTCTCTCACTGTGTTTATCCCTGATGTGGAGATGCCGGTGATGGACTGGGGTTGACAATTGTAAACAATTTTGCAACACCAAGTTATAGTCCAGCAATTTTATTTTAAATTCACAAGCTTTCGGAGGCTTCCTCCTTCCTCAGGTGAACGATGTGGAAATGAAATCCTCGAAATGAAAACGCATTTATAATTCACAGAACGATGCTTGGTGATTACAGACAGTTTTTTCAACTGCCCGTTGTGTTTATCCCATCCAATATTTCACACTCCTCCTCCTTTACTACAATCTCTACATCGTCCCTCTCTTTTGTGAAGACAGAGGCAAAGTATTCATTAAGAACCAGACCCACATCTTCCGCCTCCACACATAGGTTACCTTTTTGGTCTCTAATAGGCCCTGCTCTTTCCTTAGTTATCCTCTTGCTCTTGATGTATTTATGAAACATTTTTGGGTTTTCCTTCATTTTACCTGCCAGTATTTTTTCATGCCCTCTCTTTGGTTTCCTAATTTCCTTTTTAATTTCACCCTTGCACTTTCTATATACTCCTCTAGGCTTTCTGCAGTATTGAGCTCTCGGTATCTGACATAAGCTTCTCTTTTTTACCTTATCTTACCCTGTATGCTCCTTGTCATCCAGGGGGCTGTAGATTTGGCAGTCCCACCCTTTTTCTTTGTGGGAACATATTTGCTCTGAACTCTCACTATCTCCCCCTTGAATGCCTCCCACTGCTCTGACACTGATTTACCTTCGAGTAGCTGTTTCCAGTCCACTTTTGCTAAATCACTTCTCAGCTTAGTAAATTTGGCCTTTCCCCAATTGAGAACTTTAACTCCTGTTCTATCTTTGTCCTTTTCCATAACAAACCTAACTGAATTATGACACTACCAGCAAAATGCTCTCCCACTGATACTCCTTCCACCTGCCCGAGTACTTGAAGGAAACATTTTTGCAGCCTACGGGGAAAGCACGGGGGAGTGGGTATGGCTGGATTCCTCTTGCAGAGAGCTAGCACGAGCTCAACAGGCCGAATGACCTCCTTCTGTGCTGCAACCATTCTATGTTTCTATGAGTAACTCTCCTCCCGACTCCCCAAAACCTCTCCACCACCTACAAGGCACAAGTCAGGGGTGTGATGGAATACTCCCCACTTGCCTGGATGAGTTTAGCTCCAACAACACTCAAGAAGCTCGACACCATCCAGGACAAGGCAGCCCGCTTGATTGGCACCCCATCCACCACCCTAAACATTCACTCCCTTCACCACCGGTGCACTGTGGCTGCAGTGTGTACCATCCACAGGATGCACTGCAGCAACTCGCCAAGGCTTCTTCGACAGCACCTCCCAAACCCGTGACCTCTACCACCTTGCTGCTACTCAACCAGAGGCCCGCTCTTGAGAAAGTTAATACCAAAGTACAGGAGCAGTGACCCCTTTCACATCTGGTCCAAAACCTCAAGACCCACAGGCCATGTATTTAATTTCCATCCCAGACAGGGATAGTGGTTGCAGCTGGTGAGTGTTGTCACAGACACACATAATTAGGTGACATGGTTATGTTGAAATATAGAGTTACAGGACTGAATAAACAAATCGGAATTGGGGTTTGGGGTTTGTGGCTCTGTTCTCAAGCAGCAGTAGCTTACCAGTCATCGGGAGAGTGATGGAGAGAATCCTTCAGCTCAGAAATTTTATTTCTGCTTCTGTGGCATCTGTCCTGTGCTCTGAACATGCTGCTATGTGTTACCTTTAACAGTGAACAAATCAGGTGGAACTGGAGTGCATGCACGCTGAGTGTTTTTCAGGATTCAAAGGGGGATGGTTGAACTGATCCTTTATCAGGTGTTCTTTTATACTTGTGTGTTTGGGCGAGTATTTATTGCCCATTCCCGAGTTGCCTTGAGGACGAGGAGGCAGAGACTCTGCTCTGAATTAACTCCCGTTTTTGGGTGGATTTGCGGGAAGTAAACGGAGGAGAACGGGACCTTAAAGGTCATTGCCTCCAACACACGCCCGAAAAAACACCCGAACTCTCCCACAAACTGCCAGAGGTCCGTCCTCCAGCTGCAAGGCCAGGAACAGGATGGACGGGCTGAAGGGTTTCGTTCAGAGCACCCTGAGCGAAGAGATAGTCGGTATGGGCTGAGCCAGGGCTGTTTCACCCCCTGTGCTCACTGACCTACATCGGCTCCCGGTCCGGGAACGCCTCGATTTTAAAATTCTCATCCTTGTTTTCAAATCCCTCCATGGCCTCGCCCCTCCCTATCTCTGTAACCTCCTCCAGCCCTACAACCCTCCGAGATCTCTGCGCTCCTCCAATTCTGGCCTCTTGCGCATCCCCAATTTTCATCGCTCCACCATTGGCGGCCGTTCCTTCAGCTGCCTGGGCCCTAAACTCTGGAATTCCCTCCCTTAACCTCTCCATCTCTCCACCCCCCTCCTATAAGACGCTCCTTAAAACCTACCTCTTTGACCAAGCTTTTGGTCACCTGTCCTAATATCTCCTGATGTGGATCGGTGTCAAATTTTTGTTTGATAATCGCTCCTTGGGATATTTCACTATGTTGAAGGCATGAAATAAATGCAAGTTGTGGTTTCTTCATGTGAACCCTGAGAAGCATCATGTTCCATCGTAGCCTTGCTACGAATTCTGCCCCTCATAAAGATACTTCCTTGTGTTCAGTGGTGTCAGTCGCTCCCAGAGAATCTTATGGCACGTTGTGCCTGTGCCAGACTCTTTGAAAGAGCTATCCAATTAGTCCCACTCCCCTGCTTTTTCCCCAGAGCCCTGTAAATTTTTCCCTTCAAGTATTTATCGAATTCCCTTTTGAAAGTTATTATTGAATCTGCTTCCAGGCAGCGAATTCCAGATCATCACAACTCGGTGAGTAAAAAAATGTTTCCTCATCTCCCCTCTGGCTCTTTTTTGCCAATTACCCTAAATCTGTGTCCTCTGGTTACTGACCCTCCTGCCACTGGAAACAGTTTCTTATTTACTCTGTCAAAATCCCTCATGATTTTGAACACCTTGATCAAATCTTCCCTTAACCTTCTCTGTTTTAAGGAGAACAATCCCAGCTTCTCCAGTCTCTCCACATAACTGAAGTCCCTCATCCCTGGAATCATTCTAGTAAATCTCCTCTGCACCCTCTCTAAGGCCTTCACATCCTTCCTAAAGTGCGGTGCCCAGAATTGAACACAATACTCCAGTTGAGGCCTAACCAGTGTTTTATAAACGTTTAGCATAACTTCCTTGCTTTTGTACTCTGTGCCTCTATTAATAAAGTCTAAGATCCCATATACTATTTTTAACAGCCTTCTCAACTTGACCTTCAAAGTAGTCTGAGCATCTTACTTTTATTGGAGTTGACTCACATTAGCCTAAATCTACTGGTATTAAAGCAGGACCTGGGGGTGTAACGACAGACCCCCTTCTGACCTGAACCGGATATCAGTGGTCTTTTGCAAGTGTATTACTTCACTATTTCTGAAGATGTCTGAGGTGAATATAAAGAGCAACAGTTATGTTCAGATCCACTACAATTTATTTTTGTGTAATTATATGAAATTAATGAACACGCTACTCTATCCCACTTCCATGGGTCGTTTTGCAAGACTTGAACAGACCAACTCCTTTGCATCCTGACTTTTTGAGCCTGCTGCCCTGGAACCATCTCTGAAACATATAACATATAAGATTCTGAGGGGGCTTGACAGGGTAGACGCTGTGTGAGGCTGGAGAGTCTAGAACTATGGGGCAAAGTCTCAGGATAAGGGGTCGGCCATTTAAGACTGAGCTGAGGAGGAATTTCTTCACTCAGAGGGTTGTGAATCTTTGGAATTCTCTACCCCAGAGGGATGTGGATGCTGAGTCATTGAATATAGAATCATAGAATCATAGAAGTTTACAACATGGAAACAGGCCCTTCGGCCCAACATGTCCATGTCGCCCAGTTTATACCACTAAGCTAGTCCCAATTGCCTGCACTTGGCCCATATCCCTCTATACCCATCTTACCCATGTAACTGTCCAAATGCTTTTTAAAAGACAAAATTGTACCCGCCTCTACTACTGCCTCTGGCAGCTCGTTCCAGACACTCACCACCCTTTGAGTGAAAAAATTGCCCCTCTGGACCCTTTTGTATCTCTCCCCTCTCACCTTAAATCTATGCCCCCTCGTTATAGATTCCCCTACCTTTGGGAAAAGATTTTGACTATCTACTTTATCTATGCCCCTCATTATTTTATAGACTTCTATAAGATCACCCCTTAACCTCCTACTCTCCAGGGAAAAAAGTCTCAGTCCATCTAACCTCTCCCTATAAGTCAAACCATCAAGTCCCGGTAGCATCCTAGTAAATCTTTTCTGCACTCTTTCGAGTTTAATAATATATCCTTTCTATAATAGGGTGACCAGAACTGTACACAGTATTCCAAGTGTAGACTTACTAATGTCTTGTACAACTTCAACAAGACATCCCAACTCCTGCATTCAATATTCTGACCAATGAAACCAAGCATGCCGAATGCCTTCTTCACCACCCTATCCACCTGTGACTCCACTTTCAAGGAGCTATGAACTCCTAGATCTCTTTGTTCTATAACTCTCCCCAATGCCCTACCATTAACGGAGTAGGTCCTGGCCCGATTCGATCTACCAAAATGCATCACCTCACATTTATCTAAATTAAACTCCATCTGCCATTCATCAGCCCACTGGCCCAATTTATCAAGATCCCGTTGCAATCCTAGATAACCTTCTTCACTGTCCACAATGCCACCAATCTTGGTGTCATCTTCAAACTTACTAACCATGCCTCCTAAATTCTCATCCAAATCATTAATATAAATAACAAATAACAGCGGACCCAGCACCGATCCCTGAGGCACACCGCTGGTCACAGGCCTCCAGTTTGAAAAACAGCCCTCTGCAACCACCCTCTGTCTTCTGTCGTCAATCCAATTTTGTATCCAATTGGCTACCTCACCTTGGATCCCGTGAGATTTAACCTTATGTAACAACCTACCATGCGGTACCTTGTCAAAGGCTTTGCTAAAGTCCATGTAGACCACGTCTACTGCACAGCCCTCATCTATCTTCTTGGTTACCCCTTCAAAAAACTCAATCAAATTCGTGAAACATGATTTTCCACTCACAAAACCATGCTGACTGTTCCTAATCAGTCCCTGCCTCTCCAAATGCTTGTAGATCCTGTCTCTCAGAATACCCTCGAACAACTTACCCACTACAGATGTCAGGCTCACCGGTCTGTAGTTCCCAGGCTTTTCCCTGCCGCCCTTCTTAAACAAAGGCACAACATTTGCTGCCCTCCAATCTTCAGGCACCTCACCTGTAGCTATCGATGATTCAAATATCTCTGCTAGGGGACCCTCAATTTCCTCCCTAACCTCCCATAACGTCCTGGGATACATTTCATCAGGTCCCCGAGATTTATCTAACTTGATGTGCGTTAAGACTTCCAGCACCTCCCTCTCTGTAATATGTACACTCCTCAAGACATCACTATTTATTTCCCCAAGTTCCCTAACATCCATGCCTTTCTCAACCGTAAATACCGATGTGAAATATTCATTTAGGATCTCACCCATCTCTTGTGGTTCCGCACATAGATGACCTTGTTGATCCTTCAGAGGCCCTACTCTCTCCCTAGTTACTCTTTTGCCCTTTATGTATTTGTAGAAGCTCTTTGGATTCTCCTTTGCCTTATCTGCCAAAGCAATCTCATGTCCCCTTTTTGCCCTCCTGATTTATCTCTTAACTCTACTCCGGCAATCTCTATACTCTTCAAGGGATCCACTTGATCCCAGCTGCCTATGCATGTCATATGCCTCCTTCTTCTTTTTGACTAGGGCCTCAATCTCCCGAGTCATCCAAGGTTCCCTACTTCTACCAGCCTTGCCCTTCACTTTATAAGGAATGTGCTTACCCTGAACCCTGGTTAACACACTTTTGAAAGCCTCCCACTTACCAGACGTCCCTTTGCCTGCCAACAGACTCTCCCAATCAACTTCTGAAAGTTCCTGTCTAATACCATCAAAATTGGCCTTTTCCCAATTTAGAATTTTAACTTTTGGGCCAGACCTATCATTCTCCATCGCTATCTTAAAACTAATGGAATTATGATCACTGGTCCCAAAGTGATCCCTCACTAACACTTCTGTCACCTGCCCTTCCTTATTTCCCAAGAGGAGGTCAAGTTTTGCCCCCTCTCTAGTCGGGCCATCCACATACTGAATGAGAAATTCCTCCTGAATGCACTCAACAAATTTCTCTCCATCCAAGCCCCTAATGCTATGGCTGTCCCAGTCAATGTTGGGAAAGTTAAAGTCCCCTACTATTACCATCCTATTTTTCTTGCAGCTGTCTGTAATCTCGTTACATATTTGCTCCTCAATTTCCCGTTGACTATTTGGGGGTCTGTAGTACAATCCTATCAGAGTGATCTCTCCCTTCTTATTTTTCAGTTCTACCCAAATGGACTCAGTGGGCGAACCCTCGGATATATCCCCTCTCACTACTGCCGTGATGTTCTCCCTAATCAAGAACGCAACTCCCCCTCCTCTCTCACCTCCTGCTCTATCTTTCCTATAGCATCTGTACCCTGGAACATTGAGCTGCCAGTCCTGCCCCTCCCTTAGCCATGTTTCAGTAATAGCTATAACATCCCAGTCCCATGTACCCATCCATGCCCTGAGTTCATCTGCCTTGCCCATCAGACTTCTTGCATTGAAATAAATGCAGTTTAATCTAGATTTCCCTTGGTCTTTGCCCTGCTTTCTCAGACCATCTGTCCAGTCATGTTTTGTACACTCTCCCTTACTGCTTTTTGTTCCTGTCACCACTTTACTTCCCACTGACTTCCTGCATCGGTTCCCATCCCCCTGCCACATTAGTTTAAACCCTCCCCAACAGCACTAGCAAACACTCCCCCTAGGACATTGGTTCCAGTCCTGCCCAGATGCAGACCGTCCAATTTGTATTGGTCCCACCTCCCCCAAAATCGGTTCCAATGTCCCAGGAATTTGAATCCCTCCCTCTTGCACCATCTCTCAAGCCACGTATTCATCCTAGCTATCCTGTCATTCCTACTCTGACTAGCCCGTGGCACTGGTAGCAATCCTGAGATTACTACCTTTGAGGTCCTACTTTTTAGTTTAACTCCTAACTCCCTATATATATTCACGACTGCGATCGATAGATTTTTGGACTCTGGGGAATCAAGGGATATGGGGATCGGGCGGGAAAGTGGAGTTGAGGTCGAAGATCAGCCATGATCTGATTGAATAGCGGAGCAGGATCGAGGGGCCGAATGGCCTCCTTCATGCTACTTTATGCTTCTATCTCATACGTTCTTATGGAACCACTTTGCCCGCACTCTTAAAAACATTCATTTGGTCTTGGGATGTGTCACAGTCAGAAAGAGATCAAAAAACATTTTTACTACACTTTAAAAACCAACTTTATTGTTATTTTTATGTTCAATAAGCACATCCACTGTAAATAAGGTTTGCTATACCTCTGGTAAAGGACTGCCGATGATGATATAATCAACAAAGGGGACTGAGAGGCCTATTGATTGCAGGGGAAACCAACAAATTGCATATTGTTTACAGACTATGAGGAAACAGCATCATCGGCAGCTCATTAGCATCTTAACTAAGAATGGCTCATCCACCGTTCCTTTTTCACTTGCGGGAATACACTGATTTTAAAACACAGTTTAAAAAGTAACTTTTTTCAAATCTTTTCTGTGCCACAAACGGTGAATAAAACCTGCACTTCAATCTCCTGAGGGCAGCTTCTGTGTAGATACCCATTGATCTATATAGGATACACTGAAATCCAGGGGCACGGGGGGTTTATAGAAGAACAGATACCCGGGAGTGAGTTACAGGCTGGAATCTAATCGAGGGGTTCGGGGGGTTTATATATAGAATAACAGATACCCGGGAATGAGTTACAGGCTGGAATCAAATCGAGGGGTTCGTGGGGTTTATATATAGAATAACAGACAGCCGGGAGTGAGTTACAGGCTGAAATCTAATCGAGGGGTTCGAGGGGTTTATATAGAGAATAACAGATATCCGGGAATGAGTTACAGGCTGGAATCTAATCGAGGGGTTCGGGGGGGTTTATATATAGAATAACAGATACCCGGGAATGAGTTACAGGCTAGAATCTAATCGAGGGGTTCGGGGGGGTTTATATATAGAATAACAGATGCCCGGGAATGAGTTACAGGCTGGAATCTAATCGAGGGGTTCGGGGGGGTTTATATATAGAATAACAGATGCCCGGGAATGAGTTACAGGCTGGAATCCAATCGAGGGGTTCAGGGGGGGTTATATATAGAATAACAGATACCCGGGAGTGAGTTACAGGCTGGAATCTAATCGAGGGGATCGGGGGGTTTATATTTAGAATAACAGATACCCGGGAGTGAGTTACAGACTGGAATCTAATCGAGGGTTCAGGGGGTTTATATATAGAAAATTCAGATACCCGGGAGTGAGCTACAGGCTGGAATCTAATCGAGGGGTTCGTGGGGGTTGAAATATAGAATAACACATACCCGGGAGTGAGTTACAGACTGGAATCTAATCGAGGGGTTCGGGGGGTTTATATATAGAATAACAGATACCCGGGAGTGAGTTACAGACTGGAATCTAATCGAGGGGTTCGGGGGGTTTATATATAGAATAACAGATACCCGGGAGTGAGTTACAGACTGGAATCTAATCGAGGGGTTCAGGGGGTTTATATATAGAATAACAGATACCCGGGAGTGAGTTACAGGCTGGAATCTAATCGAGGGGTTCGGGGTTTTTTTTATAGAATAACAGATACCTGGGAGAGAGTTCAGCTTCGAATCTAATCGAGAGGGTCACATTGTTTACATGGTCCTGACACCAGTCATCGGGAAAATGCTGGAATCCATTGTTAAGATCATGGTAACAGGGCACTGAGAAAATCACAATATGATTAGGCAGAGTCAACATAGTTTTATGAAAGGGAAATCATTTTTGTCAAATTTATTAGAGTTTTTTGAGGATGTAACTAGCAGGGTAGATAAAGGGGAACCAGTGGATGTCATATATTTGGATTTTCAAAAGGCATTCGATAAGGTGCCACATAAAAGGTTGTTACACAAGATTAGGGCTCATGGGATTGGGGGTAATATATTAGCATGGATAGAGGATTGGTTAACGGACAGAAAACAGAGAGTAGGGATAAACGGGTCATTCTCAGGTTGTCAGGCTGTAACTAGTGGGGTGCCGCAAGGATCAGTGCTTGGGCCTCAGCTATTTACAATCTACATTAATGACTTAGATGAAGGGACCGAGTGTAATGTATCCAAGTTTGCTGATGATACAAAGCTAGATGGGAAAGTAAGCTGTGAGGAGAACACAAAGAGTCTGCAAAGGGATATCGACAGGTTAAGTGAGTGGGCAAGAAGGTGGCAGATGGAGTATAATGTGGGGAAATGTGAGATTATTCACTTTGGTTGGAAGAATAGAAAAACAGAATATATTTTAAATGGTGAGAAACTATTAAATGTTGTTGTTCAGAGAGATATTAATGACTTGGACTTGGGTGTACAGGGCACAATTTCCAAATTTGCAGATGACACAAAGCTTGGAAGTGTAGTGAACAGTGAGGAGGATAGTGATAGACTTCAAGGGCATAGACAGGCTGGTGGAATGGGCAGACACGTGTCAGATGAAATTTAACGCAGTAAAATACGAAGTGATGCAATTGGGTAGGAAAAACGAGGAGAGGCAATGTAAACTGGAGGGCACAACTCTAAAAGGGGTACAGGAACAGAGAGATCTGGGGGTATATGTACACAAATCGTTGAAGGTGGCAGGGCAGGTTGAGAAAGTGGTTAAAAAAGCATACGGGATCCTGGGCTTTATAAATAGAGGCATAGAGTACAAAAGCAAGGAAGTCATGATGAACCTTTATAAAACACTGGTTCGGCCACAACTGGAGTATTGTGTCCAGTTCTGGGCACCGCACTTTAGGAAGGATGTGAAGGCCTTAGAGAGGGTGCAGAAGAGATTTACGAGAATGATTCCAGGGATGAGGGACTTTAGTTACGTGGAGAGACTGGAGAAGCTGGGGTTGTTCTCCTTGGACCAGAGACAGTTTCGAGGAGATTTGATTGAGGTGTTCAAAATCATGAAGGGTCCAGACAGAGTAGATAGAGAGAAACTGTTTCCATTGGCAGAAGGGTCGAGAACCAGAGGACATAGATTTAAGGTGATTGGCAAAAGAACCAAAGGTGACATGAGGAAAAACTTTTTTACACAGCGAGTGGTTAGGATCTGGAATGCACTGCCCGAGGGGGTGGTGGAGGCAGATTCAATCATGGCCTTCAAAAGGGAACTGGACAAGTACTTGAAAGGAAAAATTTGCAGGGCTATGGGGAAAGGGCGGGGGAGTGGGACCAGCTGGATTGCTTTTGCAGAGAGCCGGCATGGACCCGACTGGCCGAATGGCCTCCTTCCGTGCTGTAACCTTTCTATGATTCTATGATTTGGGAGTCCTCATACAAGAAACATAGTAAGTTAACATGCAGGTACAGCAAGCAATTCGGAAGGCAAATGGTATGTTGACTTCCTTGGCAAGGGGGTTGGAGTATAAGAGTAAGGAAGTCTTGCTACAATTGTACAGGGCTTTGGTGAGACCTCATCTGGAGTACTGCGAACAGTTTTGGTCTCCTTATCTAAGGAAGGATATACTTGCCTTCGAGGTGGTGCAACGAAGGGTCACTAGATTAATTCCTGGGATGAGAGGGTTGTCCTATGAGGAGAGATTGAGTAGAATGGGCCCATACTCTCTGGAGTTTAGAAGAATGAGAGGTGATCTCATTGAAACATATAAGATTATGAGGGGGCTTGACAGGGTAGATGCTGAGAGGCTGTTTCCCTGGCTGGAGGGTCTAGAACTAGGGGGGCATAGTCTCAGGATAAGGGGTCGGCCATTTAAGACTGAGATGAAGAGGAATTTCTTCACTCAGAGGGTTATGAATCTTTGGAATCCTCTACCCCAGAGGGCTGTGGATGCTGAGTCATTGAGTTTATTCAAGACTGAGATCGATAGAATTTTGGACTCTGGGGGAATCAAGGGATATGGGGATCGGGCGGGAAAGTGGAGTTGAGGTCGAAGGTCAGCCATGATCTGATTGAATGGCGGAGCAGGATCGAGGGGCCGGATGGCCTACTCCTGCTCCTATTTCTTATGGTCTTATGTTCTTCTGTAGAATAACAGATACTTGTGAGTGAGTTATAGGCTGTGATCGAAACGAGGGGGTCAGGTGGTTTATATATAGAGTAACTGATTGGAATGTAATCGTGGAGTAATTGAAACATTGCAGAGGGAGCTTTACTCTGCATCTAACCCGTGCTGTACCTGCCCTGGGAGTGTTTGATGGGACAGTGTTGAGGGAGCTTTACTCTGTATCTAACCCTGTACCTGCTCTGGGAGTGTTTGATGGGACAGTATAGAGGGAGCTTTACTCTGTATCTAACCCGTACTGTACCTGCCCTGGGAGTGTTTGATGGGACAGTGTAGAGGGAGCTTTACTCTGTATCTAACCCGTACTGTACCTGCCCTGGGAGTGTTTGATGGGACAGTGTAGAGGGAGCTTTACTCTGTATCTAACCCGTACTGTACCTGCCCTGGGAGTGTTTGATGGGACAGTGTAGAGGGAACTTTACTCTGTATCGAACCCGTGCTGTACCTGCCCTGGGAGTGTTTGATGGGACAGTGTAGAGGGAGCTTTACTCTGTATCTAACCTGTGCTGTACCTGCCCTGGGAGTGTTTGATGGGACAGTGCAGAGGGAGCTTTACTCTGTATCTAACCCGTGCTGTACCTGCCCTGGGAGTGTTTGATGGGACAGTGTAGAGGGTGCTTTACTCTGTATCTAACCCGTGCTGTACCTGCCCTGGGAGTGTTTGATGGGACAGTGTAGAGGGAGCTTTACTCTGCATCTAACCCGCACTGTACCTGCCCTGGGAGTGTTTGATGGGACAGTGTAGAGGGAGCTTTACTCTGTAGCTAACCCGTCCTGTAACTGCCCTGGGAGTGTTTGATGGGACAGTGTAGAGGGAGCTTTACTCTGTATCTAACCCATGCTGTACCTGCCCTGGGAGTGTTTGATGGGACAGTGTAGAGGGAGCTTTACTCTGTATCTAACCTGTGCTGTACCTGCCCTGGGAGTGTTTGATGGGACAGTGTAGAGGGTGCTTTACTCTGTATATAACCCGTGCTGTACCTGCCCTGGGAGTGTTTGATGGGACAGTGTAAAGGGAGCTTTACTCTGTATCTAACCCCGTGCTGTGCCTGCCCTGGGAGTGTTTGATGGGACAGTGTAGAGGGAGCTTTACTCTGTATCTAACCCGTGCTGTACCTGCCCTGGGAGTGTTTGATGGGACAGTGTAGAGGGAGCTTTACTCTGTATCTAACCCGTGCTGTACCTGCCCTGGGAGTGTTTGATGGGACAGTGTAGAGGGAGCTTTACTCTGTATCTAACCCGTGCTGTACCTGCCCTGGGAGTGTTTGATGGGAGAGTGTAGAGGGAGCTTTACTCTGTATCTAACCCGTGCTGTACCTGCCCTGGGAGTGTTTGATGGGACAGTGTAGAGGGAGCTTTACTCTGCATCTAACCCGCACTGTACCTGCCCTGGGAGTGTTTGATGGGACAGTGTAGAGGGAGCTTTACTCTGTATCTAACCTGTGCTGTACCTGCCCTGGGAGTGTTTGATGGGACAGTGTAGAGGGAGCTTTACTCTGTATATAACCCGTGCTGTACCTGCCCTGGGAGTGTTTGATGGGACAGTGTAGAGGGAGCTTTACTCTGTATCTAACCCCGTGCTGTGCCTGCCCTGGGAGTGTTTGATGGGACAGTGTAGAGGGAGCTTTACTCTGTATCTAACCCGTGCTGTACCTGCCCTGGGAGTGTTTGATGGGACAGTGTAGAGGGAGCTTTACTCTGTATCTAACCCGTGCTGTACCTGCCCTGGGAGTGTTTGATGGGACAGTGTAGAGGGAGCTTTACTCTGTATCTAACCCGTGCTGTACCTGCCCTGGGAGTGTTTGATGGGAGAGTGTAGAGGGAGCTTTACTCTGTATCCAACCCGCACTGTACCTGCCCTGGGAGTGTTTGATGGGACAGTGTAGAGGGTACTTTACTCTGTATCTAACCCGTGCTGTACCTGCCCTGGGAGTGTTTGATGGGACAGTGTAGAGGGAGCTTTACTCTGTATCTAACCTGTGCTGTACCTGCCCTGGGAGTGTTTGATGGGACAGTGTAGAGTGAGCTTTACTCTGTATCTAACCCGTGCTGTACCTGCCCTGGGAGTGTTTGATGGGACAGTGTAGAGGGAGCTTTACTCTGTATCTAACCCTGTACCTGCCCTGGGAGTGTTTGATGGGACAGTGTAGAGGAAGCTTTACTCTGTATTTATCCAGAACACAAAGGCTCTGTTTTTTATCTTGTCCTCGACCACTGACTGGTTGAAATCCTAGAAACACTTTGTTGATGTTCTTTGATGCTTTGTTTGCTGTGATTCCTCGGTGTCCCTCTGACAGGAGCCCGGTGTAACTGCCCCGCAATTGCATAACCAAAAAAATTAAGCAAGACACAAAATTCCACATTATGTAGGCACTGGCTCCACTGATGCAGCTCCCTTATGTCACAGGCCTGATGGTGTTTTGGACGAGCTGTTAGCTTGATAACTTCACCTGGACTATAACTCTCTCTGGTCAACAGGTCCTGATCACAGACAGTGGAGTGCGAGGGTCCATCGCGGTGGGGGTCGTCCCGTACGACTATAACCTGAGCCAGCAGCTCGGGTGGGTCTCCTGCTCTGCCGCCTTCCATGCAGACGATGGAAAGTAAGTGAAAATCACACCACTCCTGTTTTTTATGGCGGTTTTCCGAATATTTATTGGTGTTGGAGGCTTGCAAGGGGGTTCAGAGGAGATTTACCAGAATTGTACCAGGGATGAGGGACTTCAGTTATCTGGAGAGACTGGAGAAGCTGGGATTGTTCTCCTTGGAACAGAGAAGGTTAAGGAGAGATTTGATCGAGGTGTTAAAAATCATGAAGGGTTTTGAGAGAGTAAATAAGGAGAAACTGTTTCCAGTGGCAGGAGGGTCGGTAACCAGAGGACACAGATTTAAGGTGATCGGCAAAAGAACCAGAGGGGAGATGAGGAGAAATTTTTTTATTCAGCGAGTTGTTCTGATCTGGAATGCGCTGCCTGAAAGGGCGGTGGAAGCAGATTCAATAATAACTTTCAAAAGGGAATTGGATAAATACTTGAAGGGAAAAATTTACAGGGCTCTGGGGAAAGGGCGGGAGAGTGGGACTGATTGGAGAGCTCTTTCAAAGAGGCAGCACAGGCACAGTGGGCCGAATGATTCTATGAACTAATCTGCTTGGTCAGCACCCAGACTTTGGTTTCGTGATAGCCATTCCCGCCTCTGAAGGTGCAGGTTTCGAATCCCACTCCAGACAATGGAGACCGGAGCTTCAGACAGTCCCGGGGAGTGGAGACCGGAGCTCCAGACAGTCCCGGTGAGTGGAGACCAGAGCTCCAGACAGTCCTGGTGAGTGGAGACCAGAGCTCCAGACAGTCCCGGGGAGTGCAGACCGGAGCTCCAGACAGTCCCGGGGAGTGCAGACCGGAGCTTCAGACAGTCCCGGGGAGTGGAGACTGGAGCTCCAGACAGTCCCGGGGAGTGCAGACCGGAGCTCCAGACAATCCCGGGGAGTGCAGACCGGAGCTTCAGACAGTCCCGGGGAGTGGAGACTGGAGCTCCAGACAGTCCTGGGGAGTGGAGACCAGAGCTCTGGCTCTGAATGCTGGGTTGATATCCAGCAGGAGACTCATGTCTGGTGGGTGTGGTTGGCCCCCCCCTCATCATACAGGTTGTGGGAGCCCATACAACAATCCCGCCGTTTAAGACTAACCCCCCTATCGGCTGGTATAAAGATGATTACGGCCGTGGAAGAAGCGTTCATGTCACGGCCTGTCAGACTGAAAATCAGCCTGCGAATCCTTGCACTACTTCATATGATTCTCCAAGGGAAGAGTGTGAAGATAAGAAATCACAGCGATGATCTATCTGGGTGGGTTTAAGAAATGTGGCAAGATTGATCAGGATCTGAATAATTAAGGAAACTGGGGCCAGTAGAATGCAAATGCAGCCCAATGCAAAAATAATTACCATAGGAGCAAGGAACCAAAGTAAGACTGTTACTGGGTGGAACAGACGTGGAAGAAGGTCGTCAGGTGATGGATCTGAGGGGTTTGTGGAAGAATTGTTGAGACGTCCAGCTGACAGGTGACTGCTATATAGAAGGCAAACAATGTGTTGGGCCGGACTGAGTGACGGGTTGAGTGATATTGAGCTGCACCGTGTGGGATCATGAGCACAGGGATCACTGGATGAGAAAAGACCAGGGTCCATGTAGTTCACCATCTCCCGCCCTGGCCGTCTCATGGTACAACGATAATGGAGTGATTGACTAATCACAACAATCAATCTCTATCACTGAGTCTCCAACAGACCCAGACATGAGGTGAGGAAAACCCCCAGTGGGGGAAGAGCTTTGGGAACCAGAGGTCCAAAGTCCCCTGTTCCTCCTGAGCCTGTTACACTCGCCACACATCATGTCTCAAATTCCTCACATACTGGATCCCAAAGTGTTATTTTCAGAAAGAAATTGATTTAATTTGCAATTGAACCAATGCTAATTTATTCCACCGTCAGAATTGTGACCAGAGTCAAGAGTAAAATATCGCCGCTCAGGCAAACTCCTGCCTCTACTACAACAACAGCAACAAGTTGCATTTATTTTGCGCCTTTAACGTAGTGAAACGTCCCAGGGTGCTTCACAGGAGCGATTATCAAACAAAATTAGACACCGAGCCAAATAAGGAGATATTAGGACAGGCGACCAAAAGCTTGGTCAAAGAGGTAGGTTTTTAAGGAGCGTCTTAAAGGAGGAGAGAGAGGCAGAGAGGTTTAGGGAGGGAATTCCAGAGCTTCGGGCCCAGGCAACTGAAGGCACGGCCGCCAATGGTGGGGCGAAGGGAGTGGAAGACTCGAGGCCAGGATTGGAGGAACTCAGATTACACGCACCATCATCAAACAATCTGAGTTGTAACAACCTCAAACTTTTTGCCTTGGTTACCCAGCCTACCAGACAATTCCAAACATTTATGGCTGTTTTTGGGGGTGCAAGGGGCAGATGGGGTTAATTTTCTGCTCTGGCCTTGGCACCATGGAACTGTTGGTGCCATTTTCCCATCCGCGCTGCATTGGGTGATCTCCCACTCCACCCCTCCCCCTCCCTGCCACAACGACTCCTTTTCACTATAGATTTTCCTGCCGGTTCTAAATTTGCTTTTCCTTGGTTTCCAGTTGTCCTCTCTCGTTCCCTCGTTTGCTTTGCGGTGAAAATCTTGGGTTTCCTTGTGGGTCCCACTTTACATTACGTATCCATCTTTCGGATGAGATGTTAAACCGAGGCCCCGTCTGCCCTCTCAGGTGAATGTAAAAGATCTCATGGCCACTGTTTCGAAGAAGAGCAGGGGAGTTCTCCCCGGTGTCCTGGGCCAATATTTATCCCTCAACCAACACCTAACAATAGATGAACTGGTCATTTATCCCATTGCTGTTTGTGGGATCTTGCTGTGCGCAAATTGGCTGCCGCGAAGCCTACATTACACCAGTGACTACACTTCAAAAGTACATCATTGGCTGTAAAGCGATTTGGGACCTGTGTGGATGAGAACAAGGACTGCAAGGAGGATGGGCAAACTGAGCACAGCACCGCCGTACAGGAGGCCGTTCAAGTAGGGGGAGTAAAAAGGAATGTAGTAGCGGTAGGGGACAGTATAGTCAGGGGGACAGACACTGTTCTCTGCAGCCGCGACCGGGAGTCCCGAAGGCTGTGCTGCCTGCCCGGTGCCAGGGTTAAGGACATCTCCTCGCGGCTGGAGAAGAACTTGGAGGGGGAGGGGGAGGATCCAGTTGTCGTGGTTCTCGTAGGAACCAACGAAATAGGAAGAACTAGGAATGAGGTTCTGCTGAGGGAGTTTGAGGAGCTCAGGTCCAAATTAATAAGCAGAATCTCAAAGGTGATAATCTCTGGATTATTACCTGAGCCACGAGCAAATTGGCATCGGGACAAACAGTTCAGAGAGTTAAATGCGTGGTTTAAAGAGTGGTGTGGGAGACAGGGGTTTCGATTCATGGGGCACTGGCACCAGTACTGGGGAAAGAGGGAGCTGTTCCACTGGGACAGGCTTCACTTAAACAGGGCTGGGTCCAGAGTCCTGGCAAATCGAATAACTCGGGCTGTAGACAGGGCTCTAAAATAAAAAGGTGGTGGGGGGAGGGTTCAGGTAAGGGTAAATTTATAAAACTAAAGAGGAAAGTGAAGTCCACAGAGCCGTGTAGTGATTTGGGTAAAGATAATCAGAGTGAGACAGGGAGGGACAGAGAGTTTAACGGTAATAATGCATCAGCGAATAACGTCAAATCAGAGAAAAATGGTAAAAAGTCAAAATAAAGGTGATTTATCTGAATGCACAAAGCATTCGTAACAAGATAGACGAATTAATGGCACAAATAGAGAGAAATGGGTTTGATCTAGTGGCCATCACTGAGACGTGGTTGCAGGGTGACCAAGGTTGGGAACTAAATATTCCAGGGTACTTGACTTTTCGAAAAGACAGACAGAATGGAAAAGGAGGAGGGGGGAGGGGGGTGGGGAATAGCCCTGATAATAAAGGATGAGATAAGGACAGTAGTGAGAAAGGATCTTGGCTCAGAAAATCAGGATGTGGAATCAGTGTGTGTGGAGATAAGAAATAACCAGGAGCAGAAAATACTGGTGGGAGTAGTTTACAGGCCGCCTAATAGTAGTTAAACTTTTGGACAGAGTATAAATCAAAAAAATAAGAGGAGCTTGTAACAAACGTAATGCAGTAATCGTGGGGGGACTTTAATCTTCATATAGACTGGACAAATCAAATTGGCAAAAGTAGTTTGGAGGACGAGTTCATGGAATGCATTCGAGTCAGTTTGTTCACTTAGAGTGTGGTGAATTCTCTATCCCAGAGGGCTGTGGAGGCTCAGTCATTGAGTACATTCAAAACAGAGATCGATAGATTTCTCGATATTGAAGGCATCAAGGGATATGGGGATAGTGCAGGAAAATGGCATTGAGGTAGAAGACCAGCCATGATCTTGTTGAATAGCGGAGCAGGCTCGAGGGGCCGGATGGCCCACTCCTGCTCTTATTTCTTATGTTCTTCTTATCTTCTCATGTAGAACAATACGTCGTGGAACCTACCAGAGAACAGTCTATTTTAGATCTTGTCTTGTGTAATGAGAGAGGGTTAATTAGTAATCTCATAGTAAGGGATCCTCTGGGGAAGAGTGATCATAATATGATGGAATTTTACATTGAATTCGAGAGTGATGTACATTAAGTCCGAAACTAGAGTCTTAAACTTAAACTAGGCCAATTACATAGATATGAGGGGCGAGTTGGTTAAGGTTGATTGGGAAATTAGATTAAAAGATAAGACGGTTGATAAGCAATGGCGAACATTTGAAGAAATATTTCATAATTCTCAACGAATATACATTCCATTGAGAAATACAAACTCCATGGGAAAAGTGATCCATCCGTGGCTAACTAAAGAAGTTAAGGATAGTATTAGATTAAAAGAAGAGGCTTATAATGTTGCCAAGAAGAGTAGTAAGCCTGAGGATTGGGAGAGTTTTAGAAACCAGCAAAGGACGACCAAAAAATTGATAAAAAGGGAGAAAATAGAATATGAAAGTAAACTAGCAAGAAATATAAAAAGGATTGTCAGAGCTTCTACAAGTACGTAAAAAGGAAGAGATTAGCGAAAGTAAACATTGGTCCCTTAGAGGCTGAGGCAGGAGAAATTATAATGGGGAATCAGGAAATGACAGAGATGTTAAACAAATATTTGTTTAAACTTCACAGTAGAAGACACAAAAAGCATACCACAAATAGTATGGAATTGAAGGGTAAATGAGAGTGAGGAACTTAAAACAATTAATATTACCAGAGAAAAAGTACTGGAGAAACTAATGGGACTAAAAGCTGATAAATCCCCTGGACCTGATGACCGACATCCTGGGGTTCTAAAAGAGGTGCCTGCAGAGATAGTGGATGCATTGGTTGTGATCTTCCAAAATTCTCCAGATTCTAGAACGGTCCCTGTGGATTGGAAGGTAGCAAATGTAACCCCGCTATTCAAGAAAGGACGGAGAGAGAAAACAGGGAACTACAGGCCAGTTAGCCTGACATCAGTCATTGGGAAAATGTTGGAATCCATTATTAAGGAAGTGGTAACAGGGCACTTAGAAAATCATAATATGATTAGACAGAGTCAACATGGTTTTATGAAAGGGAAATCGTGTTTGACAAATCTATTAGAGTTTTTTGAGGATGTAACTAGCAGGGTAGATAAAGGGGAACCAGTGGATGTCGTATATTTGGATTTTCAAAAAGCATTTGATAAGGTGTCACACAAAAGGTTGTTACACAAGATAAGGGCTCATGGGGTTGGTGGTAATATATTAGCATGGATAGAGGATTGATTAACGGACAGAAAACAGAGAGTAGGGAAAAACAGGTCATTCTCGGGTTGTCAGGCTGTAACTAGTGGGGTGCCGCAAGGATCAGTGCTTGGGCCTCAGCTATTTACAATCTATATTAATGACTTTGATGAAGCGACCAAGTGTAATGTATCCAAGTTTGCTGATGATACAAAGCTAGGTGGGAAAGTAAGCTGTGAGGAGGACACAAAGAGTAGCATAGTGGTTATGTTACTGGGCTAGTAATCCAGAGGCCTGGACTAAAATCCAGAGTCATGAGTTCAAATCCCGCCACGGCAGCTGGCGAATTTAAGTTGAATTAATTAAATAAAAATCTGGAATTAAAATACTAGTATCAGTAATGATGGCCATGAAACTACCGGATTGTCGTAAAAACCCATCTGGTTCACTAACGCCCTTTAGGGAAGGAAGCCTGCCGCCCTTACCCGGTCTGGCCTATATGTGACTCCAGACCCACAGCAATGTGGTTGATTCTTAATTGCCCTCTGAAATGGCCCAGCAAGACACTCAGTTGTAAAATCTCGCTACGAAAAGTCATAATAAGAATAAAACCGGACGGACCACCCGGCATCGGACCACCAGGCACCGGACACGACAACGGCAAAACACCAAGCCCAGTCGACCCTGCAAGGTCCTCCTCACTAACATCTGGGGACTTGTGCCAAAATTGGGAGAGCTGTCCCACAGACGAGTCAAGCAACAGCCTGACATAGCCATACTCACAGAATCATATCTTTCAGCCAACGTCCCAGACTCTTCCATCACCATCCCTGGGTATGTCCTGTCCCACCGGCAGGACAGACCCACCAGAGGTGGCGGTACAGTTATATACAGTCAGGAGGGAGTGGCCCTGGGAGTGCTCAACATTGACTCTGGACCCCACGAAATCTCATGGCATCAGGTCAAACATGGGCAAGGAAACCTCCTGCTGATCACCACCTACCGTCCTCCCTCAGCTGATGAATCAGTCCTCCTCCATGTTGAACACCACTTGGAGGAAGCACTGAGGGTAGCAAGGGCACAAAATGTACTCTGGGTGGGGGACTTCAATGTCCATCACCAAGAGTGGCTCGGTAGCACCACTACTGACCGAGCTGGCCGAGTCCTGAAGGACATAGCTGCTAGACTGGGCCTGCGGCAGGTGGTGAGCGAACCAACACGAGGGAAAAACTAACTTGACCTCGTCCTCACCAATCTACCTGTCGCAAATGCATCTGTCCATGACAGTATTGGTAGGAGTGACCACCGCATAGTCCTCGTGGAGATGAAATCCCGTCTTCGCACTGAGGACACCATCCAATGTGTTGTGTGGCACTACCACCGTGCTAAATGGGATAGATTCAGAACAGATCGAGCAGCTCAAAACTGGGCATCCATGAGGCGCTGTGGGCCATCAGCAGCAGCAGAATTGTATTCCAGCGCAATCTGTAACCTCATGGCCCGGCATATTCCTCACTCTACCATTACCAACAAGCCAGGGGATCAACCCTGGTTCAATGAGGAGTGTAGAAGAGCATGCCAGGAGCAGCACCAGGCGTACCTAAAAATGAGGTGCCAACCTGGTGAAGCTACAACTCAGGACTACATGCATGCTAAACAGCGGAAGCAACATGCTATAGACAGAGCTAAGCGATTCCACAACCAACGGATCAGATCAAAGCTCTGCAGTCCTGCCACATCCAGTCGTGAATGGTGGTGGACAATTAAACAACGAACGGGAGGAGGAGGCTCTGCAAACATCCCCATTCTCAATGATGGCGGAGTCCAGCACGTGAGTGCAAAAGACAAGGCTGAAGCGTTTGCAACCATCTTCAGCCAGAAGTGCCGAGTGGATCATCCATCTCAGCCTCCTCCCGATATCCCCACCATCACGGAAGCCAGTCTTCGGCCAATTCGATTCACTCCACGTGATATCAAGAAACGGCTGAGTGCACTGGATACAGCAAAGGCTATGGGCCCCGACAACATCCCAGCTGTAGTGCTGAAGACTTGTGCTCCAGAACTAGCTGCGCCTCTAGCCAAGCTGTTCCAGTACAGCTACAACACTGGCATCCACCCGACAATGTGGAAAATTGCCCAGGTATGTCCTGTCCACAAAAAGCAGGACAAATCCAATCCGGCCAATTACCGCCCCATCAGTCTACTCTCAATCATCAGCAAAGTGATGGAAGGTGTCGTCGACAGTGCTATCAAGCGGCACTTACTCACCAATAACCTGCTCACCGATGCTCAGTTTGGGTTCCGCCAGGACCACTCGGCTCCAGACCTCATTACAGCCTTGGTCCAAACATGGACAAAAGAGCTGAATTCCAGAGGTGAGGTGAGAGTGACTGCCCTTGACATCAAGGCAGCATTTGACCGAGTGTGGCACCAAGGAGCCCGAGTAAAATTGAAGTCAATGGGAATCAGGGGGAAAACTCTCCAGTGGCTGGAGTCATACCTAGCACAAAGGAAGATGGTAGTGGTTGTTGGAGGCCAATCATCTCAGCCCCAGGGCATTGCTGCAGGAGTTCCTCAGGGCAGTGTCCTAGGCCCAACCATCTTCAGCTGCTTCATCAATGACCTTCCCTCCATCATGAGGTCAGAAATGGGGATGTTCGCTGATGACTGCACAGTGTTCAGTTCCATTCGCAACCCCTCAGATAATGAAGCAGTCCGAGCCTGCATGCAGCAAGACCTGGTCAACATCCAGGCTTGGGCTGATAAGTGGCAAGTAACATTCGCGCCAGATAAGTGCCAGGCAATGACCATCTCCAACAAGAGAGAGTCTAACCACCTCCCCTTGACATTCAACGGCGTTACCATCGCCGAATCCCCCACCATCAACATCCTGGGGGTCACCATTGACCAGAAACTTAACTGGACCAGCCATATAAATACTGTGGCTACGAGAGCAGGTCAGAGGCTGGGTATTCTGCATCGAGTGACTCACCTCCTGACTCCCCAAAGCCTTTCCACCATCTACAAGGCACAAGTCAGGAGTGTGATGGAATACTCTCCACTTGCCTGGATGAGTGCAGCTCCAACAACACTCAAGAAGCTCGACACCATCCAAGATAAAGCAGCCCTCTTGATTGGCACCCCATCCACCACCCTAAACATTCACTCCCTTCACCACCGGCGCACTGTGGCTGCAGTGTGCACCATCCACAGGATGCACTGCAGCAACTCGCCAAGGCTTCTTCGACAGCACCTCCCAAACCCGCGACCTCTACCACCTAGAAGGACAAGGGCAGCAGGCGCATGGGAACAACACCACCTGCACGTTCCCCTCCAAGTCACACACCATCCCGACTTGGAAATATATCGCTGTTCCTTCATTGTCGCTGGGTCAAAATCCTGGAACTCCCTTCCTAACAGCACTGTGGGAGAACCGTCACCACATGGACTGCAGCGGTTCAAGGCGGCGGCTCACCACCACCTTCTCGAGGGCAATTAGGGATGGGCAATAAATGCCGGCCTTGCCAGCGACGCCCACATCCCGTGAACGAATAAAAAAAATGACAGGTTATGTGAGTGGGTAAGAAGGTGGCAGATGGAGTATAATGTGGGGAAATGTGAGGTTATTCACTTTGGTCGGAAGAATAGAAAAAGAGAATATTTTTTAAATGATGAGAAACTATTAAATGTTGGTGTTCAGAGAGACTTGGGTGTCCTCATAAACACAGAAAGTTAACATGCAGGTACAGCAAGCAATTAGGAAAGCAAATGTTATCTTGGCCTTTATTCCAAGGGGGTTGGAGTACATGAGTGAGGAAGTCTTGCTACAATTGTACAGGGCTTTGGTGAGACCTCACCTCTTGAGTACTGTGTACAGTTTTGGTCTTCTTATCAAAGGAAGGATATACTTGCCTTGGAGGCGGTGCAACAAAGTTCACTAGATTGATTCCTGGGATGAGAGGGTTGTCCTATGAGGAGAGATTGAGTAGAATGGGCCTTTACTCTCTGGAGTTTAGATGAATGAGAGGTGATCTCATTGAAACATATAAGATTCTGAGGGGGCTTGACAGAGTCGATGCTGAGAGGCTGTTTCCCCGGGCTGGAGAGTCTAGAACTAGGGGGCATAGTCTCAGGATAAGGGGTCGGCCATTTAGGACTGAGATGAGGAGAAATTTCTTCACTCAGAGGGTTGTGAATATTTGGAATTCTCTCCCCCAGAGGGCTGTGGATGCTGAGTCATTGAATATATTCAAGGCTGAGATCGATAGATTTTTGGAATCAAGGGATATGGGGATAAGGCGGGAAAGTGGAGTTGAGGTAGAAGATCAGCCATGATCTGATTGAATGGCAGAGCAGGCTCGAGGGGCCGGATGGCCTACTCCTGCTCCTATTTTTTATGTTCTTATGGGACGTCCTGAGGTTGTGGAAGGCACTGTATAAATGCAAGGTCCCTCTTTTCTTGTAAGTATTTGAAAGCCAGAAATGAACGTGAGTCAGTATTGCAGTCCAGTCTGGGAATCCAGGAAGCAGTGTCAAATTTAGCTGAGTACAGTCAAGCATGAGGCTGATTGCAGTGTAATGGCACAGTCCCAGACAAGGCGAACAATACACTGGAGATTATCGAACACACCGCAGACTTGCTAACTCTTTCATACTCCCGGGCCACACACAATCCTGCAGTTACAGTTTCACGCCAAATCGCACAAATCCAAATTCCAAGTGGCTCAATTGGTACCACACTCTCTCTCCTCCAGTTACAAGCTTGATAGCTTCAAACTCCACTCCAGGAGTTGAACCCAATAATCCAGGCTGACACTCCTAGTGTATGTACAGGACACAGAGCGAGTACACACCTGTACTGTACCCCAGTGAGGAGTCTGTGTACAGGACACAGAGCGAGTACACACCTGTACTGTACCCCAGTGAGGAGTCTGTGTACAGGACACAGAGCGAGCACACACCTGTACTGTACCCCAGTGAGGAGTCTATGTACAGGACACAGAGCGAGCACACACCTGTACTGTACCCCAGTGAGGAGTCTGTGTACAGCACAGAGCGAGTACACACCTGTACTGTAGCCCAGTGAGGAGTCTGTGTACAGCACAGAGCGAGTACACACCTGTACTGTACCCCAGTGAGGAGTCTGTGTACAGCACAGAGCGAGCACACACCTGTACTGTAGCCCAGTGAGGAGCCTGTGTACAGCACAGAGCGAGCACACACCTGTACTGTAGCCCAGTGAGGAGTCTGTGTACAGGACACAGAGCGAGCACACACCTGTACTGTAGCCCAGTGAGGAGTCTGTGTACAGGACACAGAGCGAGCACACACCTGTACTGTAGCCCAGTGAGGAGTCTATGTACAGGACACAGAGCGAGTACACACCTGTACTGTACCCCAGTGAGGAGTCTGTATACAGCACAGAGTGAGCACACACCTGTACTGTACCCCAGTGAGGAGTCTGTGTACAGGACACAGAGCGAGCACACACCTGTACTGTACCTCAGTGAGGAGTCTGTGTACAGGATACAGAGCGAGTACACACCTGTACTGTACCCCAGTGAGGAGTCTGTGTACAGCACAGAGCGAGCACACACCTGTACTGTAGCCCAGTGAGGAGTCTGTGTACAGCACAGAGCGAGCACACACCTGTACTGTACCCCAGTGAGGAGTCTGTGTACAGCACAGAGCGAGCACACACCTGTACTGTAGCCCAATGCGGAGTCTGTGTACAGGACACAGAGCGAGTACACACCTGTACTGTAGCCCAGTGAGGAGTCTGTGTACAGGACACAGAGTGAGCACACACCTGTACTGTACCCCAGTGAGGAGTCTGTGTACAGCACAGAGCGAGTACACACCTGTACTGTACCCCAGTGAGGAATCTGTGTACAGGACACAGAGCGAGCACACACCTGTACTGTAGCCCAGTGAGGAGTCTGTGTACAGGATACAGAGCGAGTACACACCTGTACTGTACCCCAGTGAGGAGTCTGTGTACAACACAGAGCGAGCACACACCTGTACTGTAGCCCAGTGAGGAGTCTGTGTACAGCACAGAGCGAGCACACACCTGTGCAGAAGGAAAGGCAAAATAATAAAGAAAAGCGAGAGCTGGAAATACACAGCAGGTCCGTCAGCATTGTAACAGGTTAACGATTAAAGTGGGACAACCTCATCAGAACTGGAGCAGTTGGATTGGGGGGTGGGGAGGAGAAATCAGGACAGGGGCAAGAGTAACTCGGAGGAAAGAATTAATGATGGAGATTATTACCTCAACCTGCTGCCTCTCCTCCTTCCCCTCCTCTCCTCCTCCCTTCCCCCTCCCCCTCCTCCTCTCCTCCTCCCTTCCCCCTCCCCCTCCTCCTCTCCTCCTCCCTTCCCCCTCCCCCTCCTCCTCTCCTCCTCCCTTCCCCCTCCCCCTCCTCCCCCCTTCCACCTCCTCTCCTCCTCCCTTCCCCCTCCTCCTCCCCTCCTCTCCTCCTCCCTTCCCCCTCCCCCTCCTCCTCCTCTCCTCCTCCCTTCCCCCTCCCTCTCCTCTCCTCCTCCCTTCCCTCTCCTCCTCTCCTCCTCCCTTCCCCCTCCCCCTCCCCCTCCCTTCCCCCTCCCCCTCCTCCTCTCTTCCCCCTCCCCCTCCTCCTCCCTTCCCCCTCCCCTTCCCCTCCTCTCCTCCTCCCTTCCCCCTCCCCTCCCCCTCCTCTCCTTCTCCCTTCCCCCTCCTCCTCCCCTCCTCTCCTCCTCCCTTCCCCCTCCCCCTCCTCCTCCTCTCCTCCTCCCTTCCCCCTCCCCTTCTCCTCCTCTCCTCCTCCCTTCCCCCTCCCCCTCCTCCTCCTCCTCTCCTCCTCCCTTCCCCCTCCTCCTCCCCTCCTCTCCTCCTCCCTTCCCCCTCCCCCTCCCCCTCCTCTCCTCCTCCCTTCCCCCTCCTCCTCCCTTCCCCCTCCTCCTCCTCCTCTCCTCCTCCCTTCCCCCTCCTTCTCCCCCTCCCACTCCTCTCCCTTCCCCTTCCCTCCTCCCCTTCTCTCCCTCTCCCCTCCCTCCTCCTCCCCTCCCCCTCCTCTCCTCCTCCTTTCCTCCTCCTCTCCACCTTCCCTCTCCCTCCTCTCCACCTTCCCTCTCCCTCCTCTCCTCCTCCCTTCCCCCTCCCCCTCCCCTTCTCTCCCTCACCTTCTCCCCCTCCTCACTATGACTCTACCCCTCCCCCTCCCACTCCCCCTCCAACTCCCACTCTCTCTCCCCCACACTCTTCCCCTCCCACTCCATCTCCTGCTCCCCTTCCCTCCTCTCCCCCTCCCTCTCCCACTCCCCCTTCCACCTCCCACTCCCCCTCCCTCTCCCACTCCCCATCCACCTCCCACTCCCCCTGCCCCTCCCCCTCCCCCTCTCACTCCGCCTCCAACTCCTACTCTCCCACCCCCACACTCTTCCCCCTCCCACTCCATCTCCTGCTCCCCTTCCCTCCTCTCCCACTCCCCCTCCACCTCCCTCTCCCCCTGCCCCTCCCCCTCCTCTCCCACTCCCCCTCCCTCTCTCACGCCCCCTCCCTCTCCCATTCCCCTTCCCCTTCCACCTCCCACTCCTCCTCCTCTCCCACTCCCCCTCCCCTTCCACCTCCCACTCCCCCTCCTCTCCCACTCCCCCTCCTCTCCCACTCCCCCTCCTCTCCCACTCCCCCTCCTCTCCCACTCCCCCTCCCTATCCACCTCCCACTCCCCCTGCCCCTCCCCCTCCTCTCCCACTCCCCCTCCCTCTCTCACGCCCCCTCCCCCTCCCATTCCCCTTCCCCTTCCACCTCCCACTCCTCCTCCTCTCCCACTCCCCCTCCTCTCCCACTCCCCCTCCCCTTCCACTTCCCACTCCCCCTCCTCTCAAACTCCCCCTCCCTCTCCCACTCCCCCTCCCCTTCCACCTCCCACTCCCCCTCCTCTCCCACACCCCCTCTCTCTCCCACTCCCCCTCCCTTCCACCTCCCCCTCCCCCTCCCCCTGACACTCCACTCCCCTCCCCTCCCTCTCCTCTCCCTCTCTTCTCCCTCTCCTCTCCCCCCACCCTACAAAGCCCATGTCTGCTGCTGTGCAGGTGCTTGGTGGAGCTTAACATGAAGCCCTCAGTAAACTACCTGGGAAGATGACCAGAACTGTGCTCTGACCAGCCTGCCAGCTGTCTTCACATCAGGAATGTGAGAGTCAGATGGTTCCTTCAGGCACCTTCACACGGAGGCTGCAGCGTATCGGGGCAATGAGTGATCGCAACTCGGGAATCTTTCACCACCGTCCCGAATACTCGGTGATACCACCCTGATTCCAATAACAGATGTCGGCCGTGGCCCATTGGGTGTCAGTCTCGTCTCTGAATCAGAAGGTCGTGGGTTTGAGTCCCCACCCCAGAGACTTCAGCGCATAATCCAGGCTTACACTCGCAGTGCAGAACTGAGGGAGCACTGCACTGTCGGAGGGTCAGTACTGAGGGAGTGCTGCACTGTCGGAGGGTCAGTACTGAGGGAGCGCCGCACTGTCGGAGGGTCAGTACTGAGGGAGGGCTGCACTGTCGGAGGGTCAGTACTGAGGGAGCGCTGCACTGTCGGAGGGTCAGTACTGAGGGAGCGCCGCACTGTCGGAGGGTCAGTACTGAGGGAGGGCTGCACTGTCGGAGGGTCAGTACTGAGGGAGGGCTGCACTGTCGGAGGGTCAGTACTGAGGGAGTGCTGCACTGTCGGAGGGTCAGTACTGAGGGAGCGCTGCACTGTCGGAGGGTCAGTACTGAGGGAGTGCTGCACTGTCGGAGGGTCAGTACTGAGGGAGTGCTGCATTGTCGAAGGGTCAGTACTGAGGGAGTGCTGCACTGTCGGAGGGTCAGTACTGAGGGAGGGCTGCACTGTCGGAGGGTCAGTACTGAGGGAGCGCTGCACTGTCGGAGGGTCAGTACTGAGGGAGCGCTGCATTGTCAAATTTCTGTGAAACCTAACTTGTCACACCAATCGAACGGGGTAATTCAGAGCCACGGACCCCAACGATATGGTGAATCCACCTTCGCCAGATTAGTACTGAAGAGGACGACAGATGTCAAAAGTAAGTCCAAGAGTAAGGTCAAAGCAGGAAAAAATGGTAAAAGGTCATCATTAAAGGGTCTTTATCTGAATGCACGGAGCATTTGTAACAAGATAGACAAATTAATTGCACAAATAGAGATAAATGGGTTTGATCTGATAGCCATTACAGAGACATGGTTGCAAAATGACCAAGGTTTGGAACTAAATATTCCAGAGTACATGATGTTTAGAAAAGACAGACAGAATGGAAAGGGAGGGGGTGTAGCCCTGATAATAAAGGATGAGATAAGGACAGTAGTGAGAAAGGATCTTGGCTCAGAAGATCAGGAAGTAGAATCAGTCAGGGAGGAAACAAGAAATAACAAGGGGCAGAAAACACTGGTGGGAGTAGTTTATAGGCCCCCTAATAGAAGCAGTACCATTGGATAGCGTATTAATCATGAAATGATAGGAGCTCGTAACAAAGGAAATGCAGTAATCATGGGGGCCTTTAATCTGCATATAGACTGGGCAGATCAAATTGGCAAAGGTAGTTTGGAGGATGAGTTCATGGAATGTATTCGAGACGGTTTCCTGGAGCAATACGTCATGGAACCAAACAGGGAACAGGCTATTTTAGATCTTGTATTATGTAATGAGATCGGGTTAATTAGTAATCTCACGGTAAAAGAACCTCTGGGGAAGAGCGATCATAATATGATACAATTTCACATTGAGTTGGAAAGTAACGTACTTAAGTCAGAAACTCGAATCTTAAACTTAAATAAAGCCAATTACATCAGTATGAGGGGTGAGTTGGCTAAGGTATATCGGGAAATTAAATTAAAGGGTTTGACAGTTGAAAAGCAATGGCGAACATTTGAAGAAATATTTCAATATTCTCAGCAAATATACATTCCATTGAGAAATAAAATCTCCACAGGAAAAGTGATCCATCAGTGGCTGACTAAAGAAGTTAAGGATAGTATTAGATTAAAAGAAGAGGCTTATAATGTTGCCAAGAAGAGTAATAAGCCTGAGGATTGGGAGAGTTTTAGAAACCAGCAAAGGACGACCAAAAAATTGATAAAAAGGGAGAAAATAGAATATGAAAGTAAACTAGCAAGAAATATAAAAACGGATTGTAAGAGCGTCTACAAGTACGTAAAAAGGAAGAGATTAGCGAAAGTAAACATTGGTCCCTTAGAGGCTGAGACAGGAGAAATTATAATGGGGAATAAGGAAATGGCAGAGACATTAAGCAAATATTTTTTATCTGTCTTCAGAGTAGAAGACACAAAAAGCATTCCAGAAATAGTGGGGAACCAAGGGGTAAATGAGAGGGAGGAACTTAAAGTAATTAATATCAGTAGAGAAAAAGTACTGGAGAAACTAATGGGACTAACTGCCGATAAATCCCCTGGACCTGATGGCCGACATCCCAGGGTTCTAAAAGAGGTGGCTGCAGAGATAGTGGATGCATTGGTTGTGATCTTCAAAATTCCCGAGGTTCTGGAACAGAACCAGTGGATTAGAAGGTAGCAAATGTAACCCTGCTATACAAGAAAGGAGAGAGAGAGAAAACAGGGAATTATAGGCCAGTTAGCCTGATATCGGTGGTCGGGAAAATGCTGGAATCCATTATTAAGGAAGTGGTAACAGGGCACTTAGAAAATCATAATATGATTAGGCAGAGTCAATATCGTTTTATGAAAGGGAAATCGTGTTTGACAAATCTATTAGAGTTTTTTGAGGATGTAACTAGCAGGGTAGATAAAGGGGAACCAGTGGATGTCGTATATTTGGATTTTCAAAAGGCATTCGATAAGGTGCCACATAAAAGGTTGTTACACAAGATAAGGGCTCATGGGATTGGGGGTAATATATTAGCATGGAGAGAGGATTGGTTAACGGACAGAAAACAGAGAGTAGGGAAAACGGGTCATTCTCGGGTTGTCAGGCTGTAACTAGTGGGGTGCCGTAAGGATCAGTGCTTGGGCCTCAGCTATTTACAATCTCTATTAATGACTTAGATGAAGGGACCAAGTGTAATGTATCCAAGTTTGCCGACGCTACAAAGCTAGGTGGGAAAGTAAGCTGTGAGGAGGACACAAAGAGTCTGCAAAGGGATATAGACAGGTTAAGTGAGAGGGCAAGAAGGTGGCAGATGGAGTATAATGTGGGGAAATGTGAGGTTATTCACTTTGGTCGGAAGAATAAAAAAACAGAATATTTTTTAAATGATGAGAAACTATTAAATGTTGGTGTTCAGAGAGATTTGGGTGTCCTTGTACAAGAAACACAAGAAGTTAGCATGCAGGTACAGCAAGCAATTGGGAAAGTAAATGGCATGTTGGCATTTATTGGAAGGGGGTTGGAGTACAAGAGTAAGGAAGTCTTACTACGGTTGCACAGGACTTTAGTGAGACCTCACCTGGAGTACTGTGTACAGTTTTGGTCTCCTTATCTAAGGAAGGATATACTTGCCTTAGAGGCAGTGCAACAAAGGTTCACTGGACTGATTCCTGGGATGAGAGGGTTGTCCTATGAGGAGAGGTTGAGTAGAATGGGCCTATACTCTCTGGAGTTTAGAAGAATGAGAGGTGATCTCATTGAAACATATAAGATTCTGAGGGGGCTTGACAGGGTAGATGCTGAGAGGTTGTTTCCCCTGGCTGGAGAGTCCCTCAGCCCTACCATAGAACCATAGAAAGATACAGCACAGAAGGGGGCCATTCGGCCCATCGTGACCACGCTGGCTCGAAGAACAACCAGGTGCCCATTCTAATCCCACCTTCCAGCACCCTGTCCGTAGCCCTGCAGCTTACAGCACTTTAGGTGCAGGTCCAGGTACTTTTTAAAAGAGTTGAGGGTCCCTGCCTCGACCACCAATTCAGGCAGTGAATTCCACACACCCACCACCCTCTGGGTAAAAAAGTTTTTCCTCATGTCCCCTCTAATCCTTCCACCAATCAGCTTAAATCTATGTCCTCTAGTTCTTGAACTCTCCGCTAGGGGAAACAGGTACTTCCTGTCTACTCTATCTGGGCCCCTCATAATTTTGTACACCTCAATCAAGTCTCCCCTCAGCCTCCTCTGCTCCAAGGAAAACAACCCCAGCCTATCCAATCCAATCCAGCTGCAATTTTCAAGCTCTGGCAACATTCTTGTAAATCTTCTCTGCACTCTCTCCAGAGCAATTAAGTCCTTCCTGTAATGTGGTGACCAGAACTGCACACAATACTCCAGCTGTGGCCTTACCAGCGTTTTATACAGTTCCATCATTAGATCCCTGCTTTTGTATTCTATACCTCGGCTAATAACAGAGAGCATTCCGTATGCCTTCTTCAAAACCTTATCTACCTGTACTGCCACCTTCAGGGACCTGTGCACATGCACTCCAAGGTCTCTCACTTCCTCTACCCCTCTCAATATATTCCCGTTTACTGCGTATTCCCTTTTACTGTTTGTCCTCCCTAAGTGCATGACCTCACACTTCTCCGGGTTGAACTCCATTTGCCACTTTTCCGCCCACTCCACCAACCCATTGATATCTTCTTGGAGTCTACAGCTATCCTCTTCACTATCAACTACACGGCCAATTTTTGTGTCGTCTGCAAATTTGCCAATCATGCCCCCTACATTCAAGTCCAAATCATTAATATATACCACAAACAACAAGGGACCCAACACTGAGCCCTGTGGCACACCACTGGAAACGGATTTCCATTCGCAAAGACATCCATCGACTTTTACCCTTTGTTTCCTGTTACTGAGCCAATTTTGGATCCAATTCGCCACATTTCCCTGTATCCCATGGGCTTTTACGTTTCTGACCAGTCTGCCATGTGGGACCTTGTCAAATGCCTTAGTAAAATCCATGTAGACAACATCCACTGCACTACCCTCATCAATCCTCTTGTCACTTCCTCAAAGAATTCAATCAGATTTGTAAGGCATGACCTTCCCTGAACAAATCCATGCTGACTATCCCTGATTAAACCATGCCTTTCCAAGTGACAGTTTATCCTATCTCTCAGTATTGATTCTAATAGTTTGCCCACCACCGAGGTAAGACTGACCGGCCTATAATTATTCGGCCTTTCCCTCGTACCCTTTTTAAACAATGGTACTATGTTTGCAGTCTTCCAGTCCTCCGGTACCTCCCCTGTATCGAGTGAGGATTGAAAAATGATCCTCAGAGCATCCGTTATTTCCTCCCTGGCTTCCTTCAATAGCCTGGGAAACAATCCATCCGGCCCTGGTGACTTATCAACTTTCAAGGATTCCAGTCCCTCTAGTACTTCCTCTCTCGTTATGTTTACCTTATCCAATATTTCCCACCTCTCCTCTTTAACTACTACGCCCGGATCATCCCTTTCCTTTGTGAATACGGAGACAAAATATTAATTGAAAACCCTACCCACATCCTCTGCTTCTACACACAAGTTACCCTTATCATCCCTGATAGGTCCCACCTTTTCCTTAGCTATCCTCTTGTTCTTAATGTACTGATAAAATATCTTTGGGTTTTCTTTATTCTTACTTGCTAATAATTTTTCATGCTCTCTCTTTGCTTTCCTTATTTCCTTTTTTGCATCATCTCTGTACTTTCTATACTCCTCTAGGCTTTCTGCAGTATTTAGTTTTCTGTGACAGTCATAAGCTTTCTTTTTCTGCTTTATCTTGCCCCGTATACTTCTAGACAACCAGGGGGCTCTAAATTTGGCAGTGCCACCCTTTTCCTTTGAGGGGACGTGTCTGCATTGTACCCATAGAATTTCACTTTTTAGTGCCTCCCACTGGCTTGCCACTGATTTCTCCTCAAGTAGTTGTGTCCAGTCCACTTCTGCCAAATCACCTCTTAGTTCTGTAAAATTTGCCTTCCCCCAATTTAAAACGGTTACTCCTGATTTAACTCTGTCCTTTTCCATAATAATGCTAAAACTAACTGAATTGTGGTCACTATCCCCAATATGGTCACCCACTGTCACTTCACCCACTTGCCCATCTTCATTTCCCAGGACTAAATCTAGAATTGCATCCCCTCTTGTTGGGCTTGTCATGTACTGGCTAAAAAAGTTCTCCTGGACACCGATCAAGAATTTTGCGCCCTCTGTGCCCCTCACACTGTTTGAATCCCAGTTGATGTTCGGATAGTTGAAGTCCCCGACTATTATTACTCTCTTATTTTACACTCAGAAATTTGCCTACATATTTGTTCTTCTATCTCTCTTTCACTATTCGGGGGTCTACAGTTCACTCCTAGTAGTGTGACTGCCCCTTTTTTATTTCTTAGCTCAACCCATATGGCCTCGATTGATGATCCATTTAGCAGATCATCCCTTCTCACAACTGGAATTGATTCTTTAACCAATAATGCTACCCCCCCTCCTTTTTTATCACCCACTCTATCCTGCCTGAAAACTCTATATCCAGGGATATTGAGCTGCCAATTATCCCCCTCTTTAAGCCAGGTTTCCGTTATAGCAATGATATCACGCTGCCCTGTGTCTATCTGTGCCCTTAGCTCATCTGCTTTGTTTGTAATACTCCTTGCATTGAAGTATATACCCTTTAACCCCGTCAAATTCCTGTGCTGAACACTATTTAACCTTTGCTTCTTTTGCCTTTCTGAGTCGCTAACTACATCACTAACTGCTTTCCTGCTTCCCGTTTCCTGGTCTGAATTGTCCTGTCTGTACCTGCCCTTTGGTTCCCATCCCCCGCCATACTAGTTTAAACCCTTCCCAACAGAACTAGCAAATGCCCCCGCGAGTATATTGGTCCCAGTTCTGCTTGGGTGCAAACCGTCCAGCTTGTACAGGTCCCGCCTTTCCCAGAATCGGTCCCAATGCCTCAGGAATTTAAACCCCTCCCTCCTACACCATCTCTCAAGCCACGCATTCATCTGGTCTATTCTCCTAGTTCTGCTCTCGCTGGCACGTGGCACTGGGAGTAATCCTGAGATTACTACCTTAGAGGTCCTGCTTTTTAATTTATTTCCTAACTCCCTATATTCTGCTTGCAGGACCTCATTTTTTTACCGCTGTCGTTGGTACCGATATGGACCATGACCTCTGGCTGTTCTCCCTCCCCCTTCAGAATGCCCTGCAGCCGCTCAGTGACATCCTTGACCCTAGCACCAGGGAGGTAACATACCATCCTGGAGTCACGTTTGCAGCCGCAGAAACGCCTATTTGTTCCCCTTACGATGGAATCCCCTATCACTATAGCCCTGCCACTCTTCTTCCTCCCCTCCTGTGCAGCAGAGCCACCCATGGTGCCACAGTCTTGGCTCTTGCTGCATTCCCCTGATAAGCCATCTCCCCCAACAGTTTCCAAAGCGGTATGTCTGTTTGAGAGGGAGATGGCCCCAGGGGACTCCTGCTCTACCTGCCTAGTCCTTTTACACTGCCTGGCGGTCACCCATTTCCTTTCTGCCTGCGTAATCTTTACCTGCGGTTTGACCACCTCACTGAACGTGCTATCCACGATAGTCTTAGCATCGCGTATGCTCCACAGTGAATCCACCCGCAGCTCCAGCTCCGAAATACGGTTAGCCAGTAGCTGCAGCTGGACACACTTCCTGCACACATGGTCGCCAGGAACACCGGTAGGGACCATGACTTCCCACATAGTGCAGGAGGAGCATATCACGGGTGCGAGCTGTGCTGCCATGACTTGCCTTAGATTAAGCTCGTATAAGGGGTCAGCCATTCAAGACTGAGATGAGGAGGAATTTCTTCACTCAGAGGGTTGTGAATCTTTGGAATTCTCTGCCCAGAGGGCTGTGGAGGCTGAGTCATTGAATATATTCAAGGCTGAAATGGGTAGATTTTTGGACTCTGGGGGAATCAAGGGATATGGGGATCGGGCGGGAAAGTGGAGTTGAGGTCAAAGATCAGCCATGATCTGATTGAATGGTGGAGCAGGATCGAGGGGCCGAATGGCCTACTCCTGCTCCTATTTCTTATATTCTTATGTCAGTACAGAAAAGGATTACAGGTGAGTCGGTTCTGAAGGGGTTACAGGTAATTCAGTACTGCAGGTTTTACAGGTAATTCAGTACTGAAGGGCTATAGGTGTGTCAGCACTGATGGGGTTACAGGTGAGTCAGTACTGCAGGTTTTACAGGTGAGTCAGTACTGAAGGTTTCAGAGTGGTGTCAGTACTGATGGGGTTACAGGTGTGTCAGTACCGAAAGGGGTTACAGACGTTTCGTTACTGAAAGGGGTGACAGATGTGACACGACAGAAGGGGTTATTGGCGTCTCAGGATAGAAGGGATTGCAGGTGAGACTGTACTGAAAGTGCTACTGATGTGTCAGTAATGAAAGGGGTTACAGGTATGTCAGTGCTGAACGGGTTACTGGTGTGTCAGTACAGAAGGGGTTACTGGTGTGTCAGTGTTGAACGGGTTACTGGTGTGTCAGTACAGAAGGGGTTACTGGTGTGTCAGTGTTGAACGGGTTACTGGTGTGTCAATACAGAAGGGGTTACTGGTGTGTCAGTGCTGAACGGGTTACTGGTGTGTCAATACAGAAGGGGTTCCAAGTGTGGGCAGTGCTGAATGGGTTATAGGTGAGCCAGTACTGAAGGGGTTACAGGTGAGTCAGTATTGAAAAGGTTACAGGTGAGTCAGTATTGAAAGGGTTACAGGGAAATCAGTATTGAAAGGGTTGCAGGTGAGTCAGCATTGAAGGGGTGACAGGTGAGTCAGTATTGAAAAGGTTACAGGTGAGTCAGTATTGAAAGGGTTACAGGTAAATCAGTATTGAAAGGGTTGCAGGTGAGTCAGCATTGAAGGGGTTACAGGTGAGTCAGTATTGAAAGGGTTGCAGGTGAGTCAGCATTGAAGGGGTTACAGGTGAGTCAGTATTGAAAAGGTTACAGGTGAGTCAGTATTGAAAGGGTTACAGGTAAATCAGTATTGAAAGGGTTGCAGGTGAGTCAGCATTGAAGGGGTTACAGGTGAGTCAGTATTGAAAGGGTTACTGGTGAGTCAGTATTGAAGTGATTACAGGTGAGTCAGTATTGAAAGTGTTACAGGTGAGTCAGTATTGAAGGGATTACAGGTGAGTCAGTATTGTAGGGATTACAGGTGAGTCAGTATTGAAAGGGTTACAGGTGAGTCAGTATTGAAGGGATTACAGGTGAGTCAGTATTGTAGGGATTACAGGTGAGTCAGTATTGAAAGGGTTACAGGTGAGTCAGTATTGTAGGGATTACAGGTGAGTCAGCATTGAAAGGGATTACAGGTGAGTCAGTATTGAAAGGGATTACAGTTGAGTCAGCATTGAAAGGGATGACAGGTGAGTCAGTATTGAAAGGGTTACAGGTAAATCAGTATTGAAAGGGTTGCAGGTGAGTCAGCATTGAAGGGGTTACAGGTGAGTCAGTATTGAAAGGGTTGCAGGTGAGTCAGCATTGAAGGGGTTACAGGTGAGTCAGTATTGAAAAGGTTACAGGTGAGTCAGTATTGAAAGGGTTACAGGTAAATCAGTATTGAAAGGGTTGCAGGTGAGTCAGCATTGAAGGGGTTACAGGTGAGTCAGTATTGAAAGGGATTACAGGTGAGTCAGCATTGAAAGGGATTACAGGTGAGTCAGTATTGAAGGGATTACAGGTGAGTCAGTATTGAAAGAGATTACAGGTGAGTCAGTATTGAAAGGATGACAGGTGAGTCAGTATTGAAAGGGATTACAGGTGAGTCAGTATTGAAAGGATTACAGGTGAGTCAGTATTGAAGGGATTACAGGTGAGTCAGTATTGAAAGGGTTGCAGGTGAGTCAGTATTGAAGGGATTACAGGTGAGTCAGTATTGAAGGGATTACAGGTGAGTCAGTATTGAAGGGATTACAGGTGAGTCAGTATTGAAGGGATTACAGGTGAGTCAGTATTGAAGGGATTACAGGTGAGTCAGTATTGAAAGGGTTGCAGGTGAGTCAGTATTGAAGGGATTACAGGTGAGTCAGTATTGAAGGGATTACAGGTGAGTCAGTATTGAAAGGGTTGCAGGTGAGTCAGTATTGAAGGGATTACAGGTGAGTCAGCATTGAAGGGATTACAGGTGAGTCAGTATTGAAGGGATTACAGGTGAGTCAGTATTGAAAGGGATGACAGGTGAGTCAGCATTGAAAGGGATTACAGGTGAGTCAGTATTGAAGGGATTACAGGTGAGTCAGTATTGAAAGAGATTACAGGTGAGTCAGTATTGAAAGGATTACAGGTGAGTCAGTATTGAAAGGGATTACAGGTGAGTCAGTATTGAAGGGATTACAGGTGAGTCAGTATTGAAGGGATTACAGGTGAGTCAGTATTGAAAGGGTTGCAGGTGAGTCAGTATTGAAGGGATTACAGGTGAGTCAGCATTGAAGGGATTACAGGTGAGTCAGTATTGAAGGGATTACAGGTGAGTCAGTATTGAAAGGGATTACAGGTGAGTCAGCATTGAAAGGGATTACAGGTGAGTCAGTATTGAAAGGATTACAGGTGAGTCAGTATTGAAGGGATTACAGGTGAGTCAGTATTGAAGGATTTACAGGTGAGTCAGTATTGAAAGGATTACAGGTGAGTCAGTATTGAAGGGATTACAGGTGTGTCAGTATTGAAGGGATTACAGGTGAGTCAGTATTGAAAGGGATTACAGGTGAGTCAGCATTGAAAGGGATCACAGGTGAGTCAGTATTGAAGGGATTACAGGTGAGTCAGTATTGAAAGGGATTACAGGTGAGTCAGTATTGTAGGGATTACAGGTGAGTCAGTATTGAAGGGATTACAGGTGAGTCAGTATTGAAAGGGATTAAAGGTGAGTCAGTATTGAAAGGGATTACAGGTGAGTCAGTATTGAAATGGATTACAGGTGAGTCAGTATTGAAAGGGATTACAGGTGAGTCAGTATTGTAAGGATTACAGGTGAGTCAGTATTGTAGGGATTACAGGTGAGTCAGTATTAAAAGGGTTGCAGGTGAGTCAGTATGAAAGGGTTACAGGGGAGTCAGTATTGAATGGTTTACAGGTGAGTCAGTATTGAAGGGATTACAGGTGAGTCAGTATTGAAGGGATTACAGGTGAGTCAGTATTGACGGGATTACAGGTGAGTCAGTATTGAAGGGATGACAGGTGAGTCAGTATTGACGGGATTACAGGTGAGTCAGTATTGAAAGGGATTACAGGTGAGTCATTATTGAAGGGATTACAGGTGAGTCAGTATTGAAAGGGATTACAGGTGAGTCAGTATTGAAGGGATTACAGGTGAGTCAGTATTGAAAGGGATTACAGGTGAGTCATTATTGAAGGGATTACAGGTGAGTCAGTATTGAAAGGGATTACAGGTGAGTCAGTATTGAAAGGGATTACAGGTGAGTCAGTATTGTAGGGATTACAGGTGAGTCAGTATTGAAGGGATTGCAGGTGAGTCAGTATTGAAGGGATTACAGGTGAGTCAGTATTGAAAGGGATTACAGGTGAGTCAGTATTGAAGGGATTACAGGTGAGTCAGTATTGAAGGGATTACAGGTGAGTCAGTATTGAAAGGGATTACAGGTGAGTCAGTATTGAAAGGGTTGCAGGTGAGTCAGTATTGAAAGGGTTACAGGGGAGTCAGTATTGAAAGGTTTACAGGTGAGTCAGTATTGAAAGGATTACAAGTGAGTCAGTATCGAAGGAATTACAGGTGAGTCAGTATTGAAAGGGATTACAGGTGAGTCAGCATTGAAAGGGATTACAGGTGATTCAGTATTGAAAGGGTTGCAGGTGAGTCAGTATTGAAGGGATTACAGGTGAGTCAGTATTGAAGGGGATTACAGGTGAGTCAGTATTGAACGGGTTGCAGGTGAGTCAGTATTGAAAGGGTTACAGGGGAGTCAGTATTGAAAGGGATTACAGGTGAGTCAGTATTGAAAGGATTACAGGTGAGTCAGTATTGAAATGGATTACAGGTGAGTCAGTATTGAAAGGGATTACAGGTGAGTCAGTATTGAAGGGATTACAGGTGAGTCAGTATTGAAGGGATTGCAGGTGAGTCAGCATTGAAAGGGATTACAGGTGAGTCAGTATTGTAGGGATTACAAGTGAGTCAGTATTGAAGGGATGACAGGTGAGTCAGTATTGAAAGGGATTACAGGTGAGTCAGTATTGAAAGGGATTACAGGTGAGTCAGTATTGAAGGGATTACAGGTGAGTCAGCATTGAAAGGAATTACAGGTGAGTCAGTATTGAAGGGATTGCAGGTGCGTCAGCATTGAAAGGGATTACAGGTGAGTCAGTATTGTAGGGATTACAAGTGAGTCATTATTGAAGGGATGACAGGTGAGTCAGTATTGAAAGGGATTACAGGTGAGTCAGTATTGAAAGGGATTACAGGTGAGTCAGTATTGAAGGGATTACAGGTGAGTCAGCATTGAAAGGAATTACAGGTGAGTCAGTATTGAAAGGGATTACAGGTGAGTCAGTATTGAAAGCGAATACAGGTGAGTCAGTATTGAAGGATTTACAGGTGAGTCAGTATTGAAAGGGATTACAGGTGAGTCAGTATTGAAACGATTACAGGTGTGTCAGTTTTGAAGGGATTATAGGTGAGTCAGTATTGAAGGATTTACAGGTGAGTCAGTATTGAAAGGGTTACAGGTGAGTCAGTATTGAAGGGATTACAGATGAGTCAGTATTGAAGGGATTACAGGTGAGTCAGTATTGAAGGCATTACAGGTGAGTCAGTATTGAAAGTGATTACAGGTGAGTCAGCATTGAAGGGATTACAGGTGAGTCAGTATTGAAGGGATTACAGGTGAGTCAGTATTGTAAGGGATTACAGGTGAGTCAGTATTGAAGAGATTACAGGTGAGTCAGTATTGAAGGGATTACAGGTGAGTCAGTATTGAAAGGGATTACAGGTGAGTCAGTATTGAAAGGGATTACAGGTGAGTCAGTATTGAAATGGATAACTGGTGAGTCAGTATTGAAAGGGATTACAGGTGAGTCAGTATTGTAGGGATTACAGGTGAGTCAGTATTGTAGGGATTACAGGTGAGTCAGTATTGTAGGTATTACAGGTGAGTCAGTATTAAAAGGGATTCCAGGTGAGTCAGTATTGAATGGTTTACAGGTGAGTCAGTATTGAAGGGATTACAGGTGAGTCAGTATTGAAAGGGATTCCAGGTGAGTCAGTATTGAAAGGTTTGCAGGTGAGTCAGTATTGAAAGGATTACAGGTGAGTCAGTTTTGAAGGGATTACAGGTGAGTCAGTATTGAAAGGGATTACAGGTGATTCAGTATTGAAAGGGTTGCAGGTGAGTCAGTATTGAAGGGTTTACAGGTGAGTCAGTATTGAAAGGGATTACAGGTGAGTCAGCATTGAAACGGATTACAGGTGAGTCAGTATTGAAGGGATTACAGGTGAGTCAGTATTGAAGGGATTACAGGTGAGTCAGTATTGAAAGTGATTACAGGTGAGTCAGTATTGAAGGGATTACAGGTGAGTCATTATTGAAGGGATTACAGGTGAGTCAGTATTGAAAGTGATTACAGGTGAGTCAGTATTGAAGGGATTGCAGGTGAGTCAGTATTGAAAGGGATTACAGGTGAGTCAGTATTGAAATTGATTACAGGTGAGTCAGTATTGAAGGGATTGCAGGTGAGTCAGCATTGAAAGTGATTACAGGTGAGTCAGTATTGAAGGGATTGCAGGTGAGTCAGCATTGAAGGGATGATAGGTGAGTCAGCATTGAAAGTGATTACAGGTGAGTCAGTATTGAAAGGGATTGCAGGTGAGTCAGTATTGTAGGGATTACAGGTGAGTCAGTATTGAAGGGATTACAGGTGAGTCAGTATTGAAATTGATTACAGGTGAGTCAGTATTGAAAGGGATTACAGGTGAGTCAGTATTGTAGGGATTACAGGTGAGTCAGTATTGAAGGGATTACAGGTGAGTCAGTATTGAAGGATTTACAGGTGAGTCAGTATTGAAAGGGTTACAGGTGAGTCAGTATTGAAGGGATTACAGGTGAGTCAGTATTGAAGGGATTACAGGTGAGTCAGTATTGAAGGCATTACAGGTGAGTCAGTATTGAAAGGGATTACAGGTGAGTCAGCATTGAAGGGATTACAGGTGAGTCAGTATTGAAGGGATTACAGGTGAGTCAGTATTGAAAGGGATTACAGGTGATTCAGCATTGTAGGGATTACAGGTGAGTCAGTACTGAAAGGGATTACAGGTGAGTCATATTGAAAGGGATTACAGGTGAGTCAGTATTGAAATGGATTACAGGTGAGTCAGTATTAAAAGGGTTGCAGGTGAGTCAGTATGAAAGGGTTACAGGGGAGTCAGTATTGAAGGGATTACAGGTGAGTCATATTGAAAGGGATTACAGGTGAGTCAGTATTGAAATGGATTACAGGTGAGTCAGTATTAAAAGGGTTGCAGGTGAGTCAGTATTGAATGGTTTACAGGTGAGTCAGTATTGAAGGGATTACAGGTGAGTCAGTATTGAAGGGATTACAGGTGAGTCAGTATTGAAAGGGATTACAGGTGAGTCAGTATTGAAAGGGATTACAGGTGAGTCAGTATTGAAGGGATTACAGGTGAGTCAGTATTGAAAGGATTACAGGTGAGTCAATATTGAAGGGATTACAGGTGAGTCAGTATTGAAGGATTTACAGGTGAGTCAGTATTGAAAGGGATTACAGGTGAGTCAGCATTGAAAGGAGTACAGGTGAGTCAGTATTGAAAGGATTACAGGTGAGTCAGTATTGAAGGGATTTCAGGTGAGTCAGTGTTGAAAGGGTTACAGGTGAGTCAGTATTGAAGGGATTACAGGTGAGTCAGTATTGAAAGGGTTACAGGTGAGTAAATATTGAAAGGGTTACAGGTGAGTCAGTATTGAAATGCTTACAGGTGAGTCAGTATTGAAGGGATTTCAGGTGAGTCAGTGTTGAATGGGTTACAGGTGAGTCAGTATTGATGGGATTACAGGTGAGTCAGTATTGAAAGGGTTACAGGTGAGTAAATATTGAAAGGGTTACAGGTGAGTCAGTATTGAAGAGGTTACAGGTGAGTCAGTGTGGAAGGGGTTACAGGTGAGTCGGTATTGAAAGTATTACAGGTGAGTCAGTATTGAAAGGGTTACATGTGAGTCAGTATTGAAGGGATTACAAGTGAGTCAGTATTGAAAGGGTCACATGTGAGTCAGTATTGAAAGGATTACAGGTGAGTCAGTATTGAAAGGTTTACAGGTGAGTCAGTCTTTAAAGGGTCACAGGTGAGTCAGTATTAAAAGGATTACAGGTGAGTCAATATTGAAAGGATTACAGGTGAGTCAGTATTGAAAGGGTTACAGGTGAGTCAGCAATTAAAGTGTTACAGGTGAGTCAGTATTGAAAGGGTTACAGGTGAGTCAGTATTGAAAGGGATTACAGGTGAGTCAGTATTGAAAGGGTTACAAGTGAGTCAGTATTGAAAGGGTCACAGGTGAGTCAGTATTGAAGGGATTACAGGTGAGTCAGTATTGAAAGGGTTACAGGTGAGTCAGTATTGAAAGGGTTACAGGTGAGTCAGTATTGAAAGGGTCACAGGTGAGTCAGTATTGAAGGGATTACAGGTGAGTCAGTATTGAAAGTGTCACAGGTGAGTCAGTATTGAAAGGGTCACAGGTGAGTCAGTATTGAAGGGATTACAGGTGAGTCAGTATTGAAAGGGTTACAGGTGAGTCAGTATTGAAAGGATTACAGGTGAGTCAGTATTGAAAGGGTTACAGGTGAGTCAGCAATGAAGGTGTTACAGGTGAGTCAGTATTGAAAGGGTTGCAGGTGAGTCAGTATTGAAAGGGTTACAGGTGAGTCAGTATTGAAAGGATTACAGGTGAGTCAGTATTGAAAGGGTTACAGGTGAGTCAGTATTGAAAGGATTGCAGGTGAGTCAGTATTGAAAGGATTACAGGTGAGTCAGTATTGAAAGGGTTGCAGGTGAGTCAGTATTGAAAGGGTTACAGGTGAGTCAGCAATGAAGGTGTTACAGGTGAGTCAGTATTGAAAGGATTACAGGTGAGTCAGTATTGAAAGGGTTACAGGTGAGTCAGTATTGAAAGGGTCACAGGTGAGTCAGTATTGAATGGATTACAGGTGAGTCAGTATTGAAAGGGTTACAGGTGAGTCAGTATTGAAGGGATTACAGGTGACTCAGTATTGAAATGGTCACAGGTGAGTCGGTATTGAAAGGATTACAGGTGAGTCAGTATTGAAATGGTCACAGGTGAGTCAGTATTGAAAGGATTACAGGTGAGTCAGTATTGAAAGGGTCACAGGTGAGTCAGTATTGAAGGGATTACAGGTGAGTCAGTATTGAAAGGGTCACAGGTGAGTCAATATTGAAGGGATTGCAGGTGAGTCAGTATTGAAAGGGTCACAGGTGAGTCAGTATTGAAAGGGTTACAGGTGAGTCAGTATTGAAAGGGTTACAGGTGAGTCAGTATTGAAAGGGTTAGAGGTGTTCCCCGTTTTGCAAATTCCACATTTTGTCCCATTTTTCCAGTCAGTCTGGATGATTAACCCCACCTTGCTCCCCTGCTCGCCCTCCTGCCCTTTAACCCCACCTTGCTCCCCTGCTCGCCCTCCTGCCCTTTAACCCCACCTTGCTCCCCTGCTCGCCCTCCTGCCGTTTAACCCCACCTTGCTCTCCTTCTCGCCCTCCTGCCGTTTAACCCCACCTTGCTCCCCTGCTCGCCCTCCTGCCCTTTAACCCCACCTTGCTCCCCTGCTCGCCCTCCTGCCGTTTAACCCCACCTTGCTGCCCTGCTCGCCCTCCTGCCCTTTAACCCCACCTTGCTCCCCTGCTCGCCCTCCTGCCCTTTAACCCCACCTTGCTCCCCTGCTCGCCCTCCTGCCGTTTAACCCCACCTTGCTGCCCTGCTCGCCCTCCTGCCCTTTAACCCCACCTTGCTCCCCTGCTCGCCCTCCTGCCCTTTAACCCCACCTTGCTCCCCTGCTCGCCCTCCTGCCGTTTAACCCCACCTTGCTGCCCTGCTCGCCCTCCTGCCCTTTAACCCCACCTTGCTGCCCTGCTCGCCCTCCTGCCCTTTAACCCCACCTTGCTCCCCTGCTCGCCCTCCTGCCCTTTAACCCCACCTTGCTCCCCTGCTCGCCCTCCTGCCCTTTAACCCCACCTTGCTCCCCTGCTCGCCCTCCTGCCGTTTAACCCCACCTTGCTGCCCTGCTCGCCCTCCTGCCCTTTAACCCCACCTTGCTCCCCTGCTCGCCCTCCTGCCCTTTAACCCCACCTTGCTCCCCTGCTCGCCCTCCTGCCGTTTAACCCCACCTTGCTCCCCTGCTCGCCCTCCTGCCCTTTAACCCCACCTTGCTCCCCTGCTCGCCCTCCTGCCGTTTAACCCCACCTTGCTCCCCTGCTCGCCCTCCTGCCCTTTAACCCCACCTTGCTCCCCTGCTCGCCCTCCTGCCCTTTAACCCCACCTTGCTCCCCTGCTCGCCCTCCTGCCCTTTAACCCCACCTTGCTGCCCTGCTCGCCCTCCTGCCCTTTAACCCCACCTTGCTCCCCTGCTCGCCCTCCTGCCCTTTAACCCCACCTTGCTCCCCTGCTCGCCCTCCTGCCGTTTAACCCCACCTTGCTCCCCTGCTCGCCCTCCTGCCCTTTAACCCCACCTTGCTCCCCTGCTCGCCCTCCTGCCCTTTAACCCCACCTTGCTCCCCTGCTCGCCCTCCTGCCGTTTAACCCCACCTTGCTCTCCTTCTCGCCCTCCTGCCGTTTAACCCCACCTTGCTCCCCTGCTCGCCCTCCTGCCCTTTAACCCCACCTTGCTCGCCTGCTCGCCCTCCTGCCGTTTAACCCCACCTTGCTGCCCTGCTCGCCCTCCTGCCCTTTAACCCCACCTTGCTCCCCTGCTCGCCCTCCTGCCCTTTAACCCCACCTTGCTCCCCTGCTCGCCCTCCTGCCGTTTAACCCCACCTTGCTCCCCTGCTCGCCCTCCTGCCCTTTAACCCCACCTTGCTCCCCTGCTCGCCCTCCTGCCCTTTAACCCCACCTTGCTCCCCTGCTCGCCCTCCTGCCCTTTAACCCCACCTTGCTCCCCTTCTCGTCCTCCTGCCCTTTCATGCCACAATTCCTGCACCCGGCCCTGCCTGAGAACCTCTCCCGATTAACGAAGTAATAACGTTTCATGGTGATTGGCATAAATGTTTGTTTTGAAACCCACGGGACAGTGGGACTCGTTAACGGACAGACAAGGCTGAGCTATTCAACCACAAAGTGCCCTCGACACAAAAGGATTTGTTCATTCCCTGTGCACCATTTTGAAATTTAGAATTGGGGAAGCTGTAAAAGTGCAGCAGGTTGGTGATGTGTAATTTCCGTTAAAATGGAATCACAAGGACCTTTCCTGCAGTAATTCTCCACGCGTTGAGCTTTCTTCGGTTTGAGGGAAAGCTGATTCCAGCTCCAAACTCCAGTCCATGTTCCCCTCTCGCCTGAAACTCAAATGACAAAAGTTTGAGGATTCTGTCTGAGAAGAGTTGCTGCTGATTCTCGTTATTTATCATCACTAACGGTCCTTCGTGACTCTCTCACAACAAGGCTCAGAAACTATTTCCTCTGGCGGGGGGAGTCCAGAACGAGGGGGCAGAACCTTAAAATTAGAGCCAGGCCGTTCAGGGGTGATGTCAGGAAGCATTTCCTCACACAAAGGGGAGTGGGAATCTGGAACTCTCTCCATCAAAAAAGCTGTTGAGGCTGGGGGTCAATTGGAGCTTTCAGAACTGAGATCGATGGATTTTTGTTGGGTGAGGGTATCGAGGGATACGGAGCAAAGGCGGGAGAATGGAGGGTGAGGTGCAGATCAGCCGTGATCTAAAAGAAGGAAGGAAAGAAAGAAAGACTTGCATTTCTACCGTCCCTTTCAAGACCCCAGGACGACCCAGAGCGTTTTACAGCCAATAAAGTACTTTTGAAGTGTAGTCACTGTGATAATGTAGGAAACGTGGCAGCCAATTTGCGCACAGCAAGATCCCACAAACAGCAATTTGATAATTATCAGATAATTTGTTTCACTGAGATTGGTTAAGGGATAAATATTTATCGAATCCAATTGAATGGCGGAACAGGCTCGAGGGGCTGAATGGCCTCCTCCTATTCCTATGTAACAGGCTCGAGGGGCTGAATGGCCTCCTCCTGTTCCTGTGTAACAGGCTCGAGGGGCTGAATGGCCTCCTCCTGTTCCTATGTAACAGGCTCGAGGGGCTGAACGGCCTCCTCCTGTTCCTATGTAACAGGCTCGAGGGGCTGAACGGCCTCCTCCTGTTCCTATGTAACAGGCTCGAGGGGCTGAACGGCCTCCTCCTGTTCCTATGTAACAGGCTCGAGGGGCTGAACGGCCTCCTCCTGTTCCTATGTAACAGGCTCGAGGGGCTGAACGGCCTCCTCCTGTTCCTATGTAACATGCTCGAGGGGCTGACCGGCCTCCTCCTGTTCCTATGTAACAGGCTCGAGGGGCTGAACGGCCTCCTCCTGTTCCCATGTAACAGGCTCGAGGGGCTGAACGGCCTCCTCCTGTTCCTATGTAACAGGCTCGAGGGGCTGAACGGCCTCCTCCTGTTCCTATGTAACAGGCTCGAGGGGCTGAACGGCCTCCTCCTGTTCCTATGTAACAGGCTCGAGGGGCTGAACGGCCTCCTCCTGTTCCTATGTAACAGGCTCGAGGGGCTGAACGGCCTCCTCCTGTTCCCATGTTCAGAGAGAAGCTTTGGAATAAAGGACATTAAAGTGAAGAAAATAATCCCTTTCAAAATGATGTTGTGGTGCTGGGAGAGAGTTTTAAATGTAAATAATTATTAGTCATTTTTATACATGAATTTTCCCATGTATTTTGACTGTCCAGTGAAGGACGTGCCCTTGAGGTTTATGGTCTGGTTTTTCCCACTCTTGTGATTGTCCTTGAGAGGTGATGTGCTGTTGGTGAGAGTTTGGCAGCCATGCCAATCCCAGGCCCCGTCTGTCGCACCCTCTCCCTGTGAGCTGGGGGAGGCCTGACCCTGCGAGCCTCATCACTTTCCCTCAGACAACCGGGGAGTTGCCTCGTTTCCACTCAGCTCCTCCCGATGTTCCATCAGGCAAATTGGGAGCTCAACACAGTTCAGGAATTGAAACTCCCTATCACTGGCATCAGATTACTCATGTTTTTATTTGTTAAATGCTTCATCCCATACTCTCTCCCTCTACACTGTCCCATCAAACACTCCCAGGGCAGGTACAGCACAGGTTAGATACAGAGTAAAGCTCACTCTACACTGTCCCATCAAACACTCCCAGGGCAGGTACAGCACGGGTTAGATACAGAGTAAAGCTCCCTCTACACTGTCCCATCAAACACTCCCAGGGCAGGTACAGCACGGGTTAGATACAGAGTAAAGCTCCCTCTACACTGTCCCATCAAACACTCCCAGGGCAGGGACAGGGTTAGATACAGAGTAAAGCTCCCTCTCCACTGCCCCATCAAACACTCCCAGGGCAGGTACAGCACGGGTTAGATACAGAGTAAAGCTCCCTCGACACTGTCCCATCAAACACTCCCAGGGCAGGTACAGCATGGGTTAGATACAGAGTAAAGCTCCCTCTACACTGTCCCATCAAACACTCCCAGGGCAGGTACAGGGTTAGATACAGAGTAAAGCTCCCTCTACACTGTCCCATCAAACACTCCCAGGGCAGGTACAGCACGGGTTAGATACAGAGTAAAGCTCCCTCTACACTGTCCCATCAAACACTCACAGGGCAGGTACAGCACGGGTTAGATACAGAGTAAAGCTCCCTCTACACTCTCCCATCACAGATTCCTCACATTTACCCAAGTGTGTGTGGGAGCATGCATGATTTCTCTCACACTCTCTTTTCTTGGAGAACAAGAGAAAGCCAGAGATAGTGATGGAGGCAGAGCTATCATGGCAGCAGGCTGTGGATGCCCTGCAGGGCTATTGTAGGTACGAATGATTTAATAGAGGGTATTCACCATTGCTATGAATGCTGGGATTGTCCTCCATCCATTATTGACTCTAATCCGCCAGCAAGAGAAAACGAAACACTTGCAAATTCCACAAGGAAAGGGACAATGAAAAGCAAGAATAAAAAAAGAATGACGGGGAATGGCGGATAGGCTTGAGGGGCTGAATGGCCTCCTCCTGTTCCTGTGTGGCAGGCTTGAGGGGCTGAATGGCCTCTTCCTGTTCCTATGCAACAGGACTCGAAGGGAATCAAGGGATATGGGGATCGGGCGGGAAAGTGGAGTTGAGGTTGAAGATCAGCCATGATCTTATTGAATGGCGGAGCAGGATCGAGGGGCTGAATGGCCTACTCCTGCTCCTATTTCTTATGTTCTTATGTAGCAGGCTCCAGAGGCTGAATGGCCACCTCCTGTTCCTATGTTCCCGTTGGATGGATATACCCTGCCACTTTTAATTGTGTTTGTGTTTTGATGGGTGTTGATGCATCAGGTAGACGCTGGAAAATATAACACGAGGGTTTAGACTAAGGTGACAACCCTGATTAAAGATTTAGATGCACGTGATACCAGAGAGGGAGAATTATTCATGATAATTACAAAACGTTGGATTTTTTTTTATTTGTTCATGGGATGTGGGCGTCGCTGGCAAGGCCGGCATTTATTGCCCATCCCTAATTGCCCTTGAGAAGGTGGTGGTGAGCCGCCTTCTTGAACCGCTGCAGTCCGTGTGGTGACGGTTCTCCCACAGTGCTGTTAGGAAGGGAGTTCCAGGATTTTGACCCAGCGACGATGAAGGAACGGCGATATATTTCCAAGTCGGGATGGTGTGTGACTTGGAGGGGAACGTGCAGGTGGTGTTGTTCCCATGGGCCTGTTGCCCTTGTCCTTCTAGGTGGTAGAGGTCGCAGGTTTGGGAGGTGCTGTCGAAGAAGCCTTGGCGAGTTGCTGCAGTGCATCCTGTGGATGGTACACACTGCAGCCACAGTGCGTCGGTGGTGAAGGGAGTGAATGTTTAGGGTGGTGGATGGGGTGCCAATCAAGCGGGCTGCTTTATCTTGGATGGTGTCGAGCTTCTTGAGTGCTGTTGGAGCTGCACTCACCCAGGCAAGTGGAGAGTATTCCATCACACTCCTGACTTGTGCCTTGTAGATGGTGGAAAGGCTTTGGGGAGTCAGGAGGTGAGTCACTCGCCGCAGAATACCCAGCCTCTGGCCTGCTCTTGTAGCCACAGTATTTATGTGGCTGGTCCAGTTAAGTTTCTGGTCAATGGTGACCTCCAGGATGTTGATGTTGGGGGATTCTACGATGGTAATGCCTTTGAATGTCAAGGGGAGGTGGTTACACTCTGTCTTGTTGGAGATGATGTGGAGATGCCGGTGATGGACTGGGGTGGACAAATGTAAGGAATCTTACAACACCAGGTTATAGTCCAACAATTTTATTTTAAAATCACAAGCTTTCGGAGATTATCTCCTTCGTCAGGTGAGTGAGTGAAAGGTTCTCAAATCGCATATCTTATATTAGGCTGGGACACAATCACACCAATCAAAGGTGTCGTTGGTGTTCAGACAGGTTAGCCACGGAAAACAGTAGGTCCCAGTATGCTGAATACACATTGTGTCAAATTATACAGACAGAGAGAAAGAGATCCGAAAGGCAGAGAGAGAGAGAGAGAGAGAATATTAAAAACAGATATCTTTTTTATCCCCTTGCTGGTGGGGTTACGTGTAGCGTGACATGAACCCAAGATCCCGGTTGAGGCCGTCCTCATGGGTGCGGAACTTGGCTATCAATTTCTGCTCGACGATTTTGCGTTGTCGTGTGTCTCGAAGGCCGCCTTGGAGAACGCTTACCCGAAGATCGGTGGCTGAATGTCCTTGATTGCTAAAGTGTTCCCCGGCTGGGAGAGAACCCTCCTGTCTGGCGATTGTTGCGCGGTGTCCGTTCATCCGTTGTCGCAGTGTCTGCATGGTCTCGCCAATGTACCAAGCTCCGGGGCATCCTTTCCTGCAACGTATGAGGTAGACAACGTTGGCCGAGTCACAGGAGTATGAACCATGTACCTGGTGGGTGGTGTCCTCTCGTGTGATGGTGGTATCCGTGTCGATGATCTGGCATGTCTTGCAGAGGTTGCCGTGGCAGGGTTGTGTGGTGTCGTGGACGCTGTTCTCCTGAAAGCTGGGTAATTTGCTGCGAACGATGGTCTGTTTGAGGTTGGGTGGCTGTTTAAAGGCGAGTAGTGGAGGTGTGGGGATGGCCATAGCGAGGTGTTCGTCATCATTGATGACATGTTGAAGGCTGCGGAGAACATGGCGTAGTTTCTCCGCTCCGGGGAAGTACTGGATGACGAAGGGTACTCTGTTGGTTGCGTCCTGTGTTAGTCTTCTGAGGAGGTCTATGCGATTCTTCGCTGTGGCCCGTCGGAACTGTCGATCGACGAGTCGAGCGTCATATCCCGTTCTTACGAGGGCGTCTTTCAGCGTCTGTAGGTGTCCATCGCGTTCCTCCTCGTCTGAGCAGATCCTGTGTATTCGTAGGGCCTGTCCATAGGGGATGGCCTCTTTGACGTGGTTAGGGTGGAAGCTGGAAAAGTGGAGCATCGTGAGGTTGTCCTTGGGCTTGCGGTAGAGTGAGGTGCTGAGGTGCCCGTCTTTGATGGAGATTTATGTGTCCAAGAAAGAAACCGATTCTGAGGAGTAGTCCATGGTGAGTTTGATGGTGGGATGGAACTTGTTGATGTTATCGTGTAGTCTCTTCAGTGATTCTTCGCCGTGGGTCCATAGGAAGAAAATGTCGTTGATGTATCTGGTGTATAGCGTTGGTTGGAGGTCCTGTGCAGTGAAGAAGTCGTGCTCGAACTTGTGCATGAAAATGTTGGCGTATTGGGGTGCGAATTTGGTCCCCATGGCTGTTCCGTGTGTTTGGGTAAAGAACTGGTTATCGAAGGTGAAGACATTGTGATCCAGGATGAAGCGGATGAGTTGTAGGATGGCGTCTGGAGATTGGCTGTTGTTGGTGTTGAGTATTGATGCTGTCGCAGCGATGCCGTCATCGTGGGGGATACTGGTGTAGAGTGCCGAGACGTCCATCGTGGTGAGAAGTGTTCCTGGTTCAACTGGTCCGTGGGAGCTGAGTTTTTGTAGGAAGTCTGTAGTTTCGCGACAGAAGCTCGGGGTTCCCTGTACGATGGGTTTCAGGATGCCCTCGACGTATCCAGAGTAGTTCTCACACAGGGTTCCGTTGCCTGATACGATAGGACGTCCGGGTGTGTTGGCTTTGTGTGTCTTTGGGAGGCAGTAGAAGTCTCCCACGCGGGGAGTACGTCGGATGAGAGTGCGTCGGATGTTTTGAAGGTCTGGATCGAAGGTCTTGATCAGTTTGTTGAGCTGGTGGGTGTGTTCTTTGGTTGGATCTGCGGGTAACCGTCTGCAGTGTTCCTGGTTGTCCAGTTGTCGGTATGCTTCTTTGCAATAGTCCGTTCTGTTCTGTATGACGATGGCTCCTCCTTTGTCCGCTGGTTTGATGACGATGTTGCGGTTGGTCTTGAGAGCTTTGATGGCGTTGCGTTGTGCTCGGGTGACATTCTGGACTGTCTTGTGAGTGCGGCTGATGAATCTGGCATAGACGCATTTCCTGACAGCTTGAGCATACATGTCAAGCTTAGAGCCGCGACCCTCTGGAGGAGTCCAGTTTGACTCTTTCTTCTTCGGTTGTTGTACTGCGGATCCCTCTGTCTGCTGTTCCGGATCGTTGATTGTCTCGCCGACATTTCCGACGGGCCACAGCGAAGAATCGCATAGACCTCCTCAGAAGACTCACATGGGACGCAACCAACAGAGTACCCTTCGCAGGTTATTGGTGAGTGAGTGCCACTTGATAGCACTGTCGACGACACCTTCCATCACTTTGCTGATGATTGTGAGTCGACTGATGGGGCGGTAATTGGCCGGATTGGATTTGTCCTGCTTTTTGTGGACAGGACATACCTGGGCAATTTTCCACATTGTCGGGTAGATGCCAGTGTTGTAGCTGTACTGGAACAGTTTGGCTAGAGGCGCAGCTAGTTCTGGAGCACAAGTCTTCAGCACTACAGCCAGGATGTTGTCGGGGCCCATAGCCTTTGCTGTATCCAGTGCACTCAGCCGTTTCTTGATATCACGTGGAGTGAATCGAATTGTCTGAAGACTGGCTTCTGTGATGGTGGGGATATCGGGAGGAGGCCGAGATGGATCATCCACTCGGCACTTCTGGCTGAAGGTGGTTGCAAATGCTTCAGCCTTGTCTTTTGCACTCACGTGCTGGACTCCGCCATCATTGAGGATGGGGATGCTTGGAGAGCCTCCTCCTCCTGTTAGTTGTTTAATTGTCCACCACCATTCACGACTGGATGTGGCAGGACTGCAGAGCTGGTTGGGGATTCTAGGAGTAGGGGGCAGAGTCTAAAAATCAGAGCTAGACCTTTCAGGAGTGAGATTAGAAAACATTTACACACAGAAAGGGTTGTAGAAGTTTGGAACTCTCTTCCGCAAACGGCAATTGATACGAGCTCAATTGCTAAATTTAAACCTGAGATAGATAGCTTTTTGGCAACCAAAGGTATTAAGGGATATGGGCCAAAGGCAGGTATATGGAGTTAGATCACAGATCAGCCATGATCTTATCAATTGGCGGAGCAGGCACGAGGGGCTGAATGGCCTACTCCTGTTCCTATGTTCCTATGATCCGTTGTTTGTGGAATCGCTTAGCTCTGTGTCCAGCTTGTTGCTTCCGCTGTTTAGCATGCATGCAGTCCTGAGTTGTGGCTGGTGCTGCTCCTGGCATGCTCTTCTACACTCCTCATTGAACCAGGGTTGATCCCCTGGCTTGTTGGTAATGGTAGAGTGAGGAATATGCCGGGCCATGAGGTTACAGATTGTGCTGGAATACAATTCTGCTGCTGCTGATTCCTTTAATTAGTTGTGTGGTGCACAGATCGACGAGCTCCGTGATTTCCCGATAGTGCCTGTGGCTCGTTTCCAGAAGTCTTGTTCCAGGAATCCTCTGCACACTGAAGTCGGGGCATGAAAGTTCCCTGACTGCAGATAAAGCAGTGAGAGGCTGACTGATGCAGTGGCTTACAGGAAGAGACCCGCTGTGTGTAGCAGGTGGTGCATTCCCCAGAGCTTCTCACTGAACCGTGCCTCATCCTCAGACTTAGTTCCTGTATTTTTCACCCTTTGATTAGCTTGGTGGGTGAAGATTCTGCCCAGTGTGATGCACAGCCCACTGAGGTAAGGAAAGACTTCCGTTTCTATCGCGTCTTTCACAATCTCAGGACGTCCCAAAGAGGTTTACAGCCAATTAAGTACTTTTTTTTTGAAGTGTGGCCACTGTTGTAATGTAGGAAACGTGGCAGTCAATTTGTGCACAGCAAGATCCCACAAACAGCAATATGATAATGACCTGATAATCTGTTTTATTAATGTTGGTTGAATGATAAATGTTGGCCCCAGGACACCGGGGAGAACTCCCCGAATCTTCTTTGAATCGTGGCCGTGGGACCTTTTACATCCACCTGAGAGAGTCGATGGAGCCTCGGTTTAACATCTCATCTGAAAGACGGCACCTCCGACAGTGCAGCCCTCCCTCAGTACTGACCCTCCGACAGTGCAGCGCTCCCTCAGTACTGACCCTCCGACAGCGCAGCCCTCCCTCAGTACTGACCCTCCGACAGCGCAGCCCTCCCTCAGTACTGACCCTCCGACAGCGCAGCCCTCCCTCAGTACTGACCCTCCGACAGTGCAGCCCTCCCTCAGTACTGACCCTCCGACAGTGCAACACTCCCTCAGTACTGACCCTCCGACAGTGCAGCCCTCCCTCAGTACTGACCCTCCGACAGTGCAGCGCTCCCTCAGTACTGACCCTCCGACAGTGCAGCGCTCCCTCAGTACTGACCCTCCGACAGTGCAGCCCTCCCTCAGTACTGACCCTCCGACAGTGCAGCGCTCCCTCAGTACTGACCCTCCGACAGTGCAGCCCTCCCTCAGTACTGACCCTCCGACAGTGCAGCGCTCCCTCAGTACTGACCCTCCGACAGCGCAGCCCTCCCTCAGTACTGACCCTCCGACAGCGCAGCCCTCCCTCAGTACTGACCCTCCGACAGCGCAGCCCTCCCTCAGTACTGACCCTCCGACAGTGCAGCCCTCCCTCAGTACTGACCCTCAGACAGTGCAACACTCCCTCAGTACTGACCCTCCGACAGTGCAGCCCTCCCTCAGTACTGACCCTCCGACAGTGCAGCGCTCCCTCAGTACTGACCCTCCGACAGTGCAGCGCTCCCTCAGTACTGACCCTCCGACAGTGCAGCCCTCCCTCAGTACTGACCCTCCGACAGTGCAGCGCTCCCTCAGTACTGACCCTCCGACAGTGCAGCCCTCCCTCAGTACTGACCCTCCGACAGTGCAGCGCTCCCTCAGTACTGCCCCTCCGACAGTGCAGCGCTCCCTCAGTACTGACCCTCCGACAGTGCAGCCCTCCCTCAGTACTGACCCTCCGACAGTGCAGCCCTCCCTCAGTACTGACCCTCCGACAGTGCAACACTCCCTCAGTACTGACCCTCCGACAGTGCAGCCCTCCCTCAGTACTGACCCTCCGACAGTGCAGCGCTCCCTCAGTACTGACCCTCCGACAGTGCAGCGCTCCCTCAGTACTGACCCTCCGACAGTGCAGCCCTCCCTCAGTACTGACCCTCCGACAGTGCAGCGCTCCCTCAGTACTGACCCTCCGACAGTGCAGCCCTCCCTCAGTACTGACCCTCCGACAGTGCAGCGCTCCCTCAGTACTGCCCCTCCGACAGTGCAGCGCTCCCTCAGTACTGACCCTCCGACAGTGCAGCACTCCCTCAGTACTGCCCCTCCGACAGTGCAGCACTCCCTCAGTACTGACCCTCTGACAGTGCAGCGCTCCCTCAGTACTGGCCCTCCGACAGTGCAGCGCTCCCTCAGTACTGGCCCTCCGACAGTGCAGCACTCCCTCAGTACTGACCCTCTGACAGTGCAGCGCTCCCTCAGTACTGGCCCTCCGACAGTGCAGCGCTCCCTCAGTACTGACCCTCCGACAGTGCAGCGCTCCCTCAGTACTGACCCTCCGACAGCGCAGCGCTCTCTCAGTACTGACCCTCTGATAGTGCAGGACTCCCTCAGTACTGACCCTCCGACAGTGCAGCGCTCCCTCAGTACTGACCCTCCGATAGTGCGGCGCTCCCTCAGTACTGACCCTCCGAAAGTGCAGCGCTCCCTCAGTACTGACCCTCCGACAGTGCAGCGCTCCCTCAGTACTGACCCTCCGAAAGTGCAGCGCTCCCTCAGTACCGACCCTCCGAAAGTGCAGCGCTCCCTCAGTACTGACCCTCCGACAGTGCGGCGCTCCCTCAGTACCGACCCTCCGACAGTGCAGCGCTCCCTCAGTACTGACCCTCCGAAAGTGCAGCGCTCCCTCAGTACTGACCCTCCGAAAGTGCAGCGCTCCCTCAGTACCGACCCTCCGACAGTGCAGCGCTCCCTCAGTACTGACCCTCCGACAGTGCAGCGCTCCCTCAGTACTGACCCTCCGAAAGTGCAGCGCTCCCTCAGTACTGACCCTCCGAAAGTGCAGCGCTCCCTCAGTACCGACCCTCCGACAGTGCAGCGCTCCCTCAGTACTGACCCTCCGAAAGTGCAGCGCTCCCTCAGTACTGACCCTCCGACAGTACGGCGCTCCCTCAGTACTGACCCTCCGACAGTGCAGCGCTCCCTCAGTACTGACCCTCCGACAGTGCAGCGCTCCCTCAGTACTGCAGTGGGAGTGTCGGCCTGGGGCTCAAGTCTGTGGAGTGGGGCTCGAACCCATGCCCTTCTCACTGAGAGGCGCGAGTGCTGCCACCTTACGAAGCAGGTTCAATCCCATCTCTGATCCCCGCAGTGCAGCAGATCCGGATCCAACACCTTGTGTTGGTGCATTATCACCAGCCAGGGTTCCTGCTCCTGATAACCATCCAGTGGGCACAGACAGGATGTGGGAGTCTCGATATTCCCATGGTCGAACATCCCTAACACTCATCGGTTACACATGTGCGGAATGGCCACTTGGGTGAGTTAATGGAGGGCTATCAAACCCCCTGGGACATGAGGCACAGTGAGAGCGAGCGCCTTTTCACAAGAGGAGCGAATTTCATTCTCAGGTTGTCGGCATCGCTGGCAAGGCCGGCATTTATTACCCATCGCCATCGCTGCCCTGAGAAGATGGTGATGGGCCCTCTTCTTAAAGGTAGCGGTTCGATACATCTGAGTGGTTTGCTAGGACACATATCGGCCGGACTGGGCTGAGAGGTGAGGACTCCCATAGTTTAGTGGGGGGGGTCTGAGGGAGGTGAGGAGTCCCATAGTTTGGGGGGAGATTGAGGGAGGGGAGAAGCCCCACAGTTTGGGGGGAGACTGAGGGTGGGGAGGAGTCCCATAGTTTTGATGGGAGACTGAGGGAGGGGAGGAGTCCCCCAGTGTTGAGGGGAGACTGAGGGAGGGGAGGAGTCCCATAGTTTTGATGGGAGACTGAGGGAGGGGAGGAGTCCCCCAGTGTTGAGGGGAGACTGAGGGAGGGGAGGAGTCCCCCAGTGTTGAGGGGAGACTGAGGGAGGGGAGGAGTCCCCCAGTGTTGAGGGGAGACTGAGGGAGGGGAGGAGTCCCCCAGTGTTGAGGGGAGACTGAGGGATGGGAGGAGTCCCATAGTTTTGATGGGAGACTGAGGGAGGGGAGGAGTCCCCCAGTGTTGAGGGGAGACTGAGGGAGGGGAGGAGTCCCCCAGTGTTGAGGGGAGACTGAGGGAGGGGAGGAGTCCCCCAGTGTTGAGGTGCTGGGAGAGAATGAGTTTGAGTTGGAGAAGATTGCGTGCAACTGTTTAGTTGATGCTTCTGAGTAACAAGAGAGGATTTCCCGGAGGGTCTGACTGACCAAAGTCGGACTGATGAAATGTTCAATCAAAGTACAGCAACAATTGAATGTGATGCTGCTCCATAACTGTGACGGGGACCCTGCGGGATTCTGCGCTGGGACTGGGCGATCTCCCTCAGGGTCAGTGTGAAGATAGGTTCCTGACTGAAGGTTTTCTTCAAAGTGCCCGTGTGGGGCACCGACCTTTCACCTCCAGCATCCGCCTCCCAAACCAGCCCAGAGCAATGTGTTTAAAGGCTCCTCTGTGTGCTGGTTCAAAAAGGGTCAGTGTGACAGGGGATAGGGCGGCCTCGATACAGTTCCCTATGGGCACAAACTCTCCCGAATTCAACAACAACTTGCATTTGTTTCGCGCCTTTAAAGTCGTAAAATGTCCCGAGGCGTTTCACAGGAGCGATTATCAAACATGATTTAACATCGAGCCACATAAGGAGATATTAGGACAGGTGAGGGAGGTTTTAAGGAGCGTCTTAAAGGAGGAGAGAGAGGTTTAGGGAGGGAATTCCAGAGCTTAGGGTCCAGGCAGCTGAAGGCACGGCCGCCAATGGTGGAGCGATTAAAATCGGGGATGGGCAAGACGCCAGAATTGGAGGAGTGCAGAGATCTCGGAGGGTTGTAGGGCTGGAGGTTACAGAGAAAGGCAAAATTGACATGAATTGGGAGCGGCCCCAGGATACGGTTGATGTGGGAAAGGAGTTCGAGGGACCTCCCCTTCTACAGGAGTACAAGAGAGGGGAGGAGTCACCTCCTTACCTCCGTCTAACCAGTACCTCAACACTGTGGGTCCCCTCCCTGCCCTTGGTCTCCCCTCAAACTGTGGGACTCCTCCCCTCCCTCGGTCTCCCCTCAAACTGTGGGTCTCCTCCCCTCCCTCAGTCTCCCCTCAAACTGTGGGACTCCTCCCCTCCCTCAGTCTCCCCTCAAACTGTGGGACTCCTCCCCTCCCTCAGTCTCCCCTCAAACTGTGGGGCTCCTCCCCTCCCTCAGTCTCCCCTCAAACTGTGGGACTCCTCCCCTCCCTCAGTCTCCCCTCAAACTGTGGGGCTCCTCCCCTCCCTCAGTCTCCCCTCAAACTGTGGGACTCCCCCCCTCCCTCAGTCTCCCCTCAAACTGTGGGACTCCTCCCCTCCCTCAGTCTCCCCTCAAACTGTGGGACTCCTCCCCTCCCTCAGTCTCCCCTCAAACTGTGGGTCTCCTCCCCTCCCTCAGTCTCCCCTCAAACTGTGGGACTCCTCCCCTCCCTCAGTCTCCCCTCAAACTGTGGGACTCCTCCCCTCCCTCAGTCTCCCCTCAAACTGTGGGACTCCTCCCCGCCCTCAGTCTCCCCTCAAACTGTGGGACTCCTCCCCGCCCTCAGTCTCCCCTCAAACTGTGGGACTCCTCCCCTCCCTCAGTCTCCCCTCAAACTGTGGGACTCCTCCCCTCCCTCAGTCTCCCCTCAAACTGTGGGACTCCTCCCCTCCCTCAGTCTCCCCTCAAACTGGGGGACTCCTCCCCTCCCTCAGTCTCCCCTCAAACTGTGGGACTCCTCACCTCTCACATTGATGGAGTAGGAGATTGGGGCTGAGACACATTGCTGAGGTAGAACAGAAGGAACTTTACTCTGCATCTAATCTGCCGTGTCATCACAGTGCGTTAGTGTGTTGCTGTTGTCTGACACATTATCCCGCGTCTCTTGATGCCTCCCCTCCCTCCAGTACGGTCAGAGTGTGTGTTTGGAAGTGGGGAGAGGATATGGGCCAATGCCACTGGTTTGGGAAATGGGAAACCCATCTGTTCACTGTTAAACTGAGGTGTGTTGGTTTTAAAATCCTTCTCTATTCCTCTCACGTTGACTCCTGCACACACATTTTTTGAAATAGTATTCCCACATTACTCTGTGTTTAATTATCAACTCCTAACTCTGTAAACCCAAGCTCACCCAGGACTCCTGTAACGGGGAGGTCCCTCCATCCCCTCTTTCACACTCCTGTATCTGGGGTACCCTCTAACCTTTTTTTAAATTCATTCATGGTACATGGGCGTTGCTGGCGAGGCCGGCATTTATTGCCCATCCCTAATTGCCCCTTGAGAAGGTGGTGGTGAGCCGCCTTCTAGAACTGCTGCAGTCCGTGTGGTGAAGGTTCTCCCACAGTGCTGTTAGGTCTTTTTGTAGCAGATTGTACAACTGAGTGGCTTGCTCGACCATTTCTGAATCATCCACATTGCGGTGGGTCTGGAATCACATACAGACCCAGGCCGGGTAAGGATGGCAGGTTTCCTTCCCTAAAGGGCATTAATGAACCAGTTGGAGATTTACGACAATCTGGTGGTTTCAGATTTTATTTTGTTAACTGTATTTAAATTCCCCACCTGCCGTGGCAGGATTTGAATTCATGACACTGGATTGCTAGTCCAGGCCTCTAACATAACCACCCGGCTACAGTACTGAATGCTTCTGCTCTCTTACACTCCTGCATCTGTGGAGGTCCCTCTAACCCCTCTCTCACACTCCTAGAATCATAGAATCATAGAAAGGTTACAGCACGGAAGGAGCCCATTTGGCCCATCGAGTCCGTGCCGGCTCTATGCAAGAGCAATCCAGCGAGTCTCACTCCCCCGCCCTTTCCCTGTAGCCCTGCAAATTTTTTCCTTTCAAGTACTTATCCAGTTCCCTTTTGAAGGCCATGATTGAATCTGCCTCCACCACCCCCTCGGGCAGTGCATTCCAGATCCTAACCACTCGCTGTGTAAAAAAGTTTTTCCTCATGTCACCTTTGGTTCTTTTGCTAATCACCTTAAATCTGTGTCCTCTGGTTCTTGACCCTTCCGCCAATGGGAACAGTTTCTCTCTATCTACTCTGTCTGGAACCTTCATGATTTTGAACCCCTCGATCAAATCTCCTCTCAACCTTCTCCGTTCCAAGGAGAACAATCCCAGCTTCTCCAGTCTATCCACGTAATTAAAGTCCCTCATCCCTGGAATCATTCTAGTAAATCTCTTTAACGAGGGGGCATAGATTTAAGGTGAGAGGGGAGAGATACAAAAGGGTCCAGAGGGGCAATTTTTTCACTCAAAGGGTGGTGAGTGTCTGGAACGAGCTGCCAGAGGCAGTAGTAGAGGCGGGTACAATTTTGTCTTTTAAAAAGCATTTGGACAGTTACATGGGGAAGATGGGTATGGAGGGATATGGGCCAAGTGCAGGCAATTGGGACTAGCTTAGTGGTATAAACTGGGCGACATGGACATGTTGGGCCGAAGGGCCTGTTTCCATGTTGTAACTTCTATGATTCTATGATTCTATGATTCTAAGGCCTTCACATCCTTCCTAAAGTGCGGTGCCCAGAACTGGACACAATACTCCAGTTGTGGTCCAACCAGTGTTTTATAAAGGTTCATCATGACTTCCTTGCTTTTGTACTCTATGCCTCTATTTATAAAGCCCAGGATCCCGTATGCTTTTTTAACCACTTTCTCAACCTGTCCTGCCACCTTCAACGATTTGTGCACATACACTCCCAGATCTCTCTGTTCCTGCACCCCTTTTAGAGTTGTGCCCTCTAGTTTATATTGCTTCTCCTCATTCTTCCTACCAAAATGTATCACCTCGCATTTTTCCGCATTAAACTTCATCTGCCACGTGTCCGCCCATTCCATCAGCCTGTCCATCTCCTCTTGAAGTCTATCACTATCCTCCTCACTGTTCACTACACTTCCAAGTTTTGTGTCATCTGCAAATTTTGAAATTGTGCCCTGTACACCCAAGTCCAAGTCATTAATATATATCAAGAAAAGCAGTGGTCCCAGCACCGACCCCTGGGGAACACCACTGTACACCTCCCTCCAGTCCGAAAAATAACCATTCACCACTACTCTCTGTTTCCTGTCACTGAGCCAATTCTGTATCCATGTTGCTACTGCCCCCTTTATTCCATGGGCCTCAGTCTTAATAGCAAGCCTACCATGTGGTACTTCATCAAACGCCTTTTGAAAGTCCATATACACCACATCAACTGCATTGCCCTCATCGACCCTCTCTGTTACCTCATCAAAAAACTCTATCAATTTGGTTAAACACAATTTGCCTTTAACAAATCCATGCTGGCTTTCCCTAATTAATTCACACTCGTCCAAGTGACTGTTAATTCTGTCCTGGATTATCGTTTCTAAAAGTTTCCCCACCACCGAGGTTAAACTGACTGGCCTGTAGTTGCTGGGTTTATCCTTACACCCTTTTTTGAACACGGGTGTAACATTTGCAATTCTCCAGTCCTCTGACACCACCCCCGTATCTACAGATGTTTGGAAGATTATGGCCAGTCCCCCCGCAATTTCCACCCTTACTTCCCTCAGCAACCTGGGATGCATCCCATCCGGACTGGGTGACTTATCTGCTTTAAGTACAGCCAGCCTTTCAAGTACCTCCTCTTTATCAATTTTTAGCCCATCCAGTATCTCAACTATATCTTCCTTTACTGAGACTCTGGCAGCATCTTCTTCCTTGGTAAAGACAGATGCAAAGTACTCATTTCGTACCTCGGCCATGCCCACTGCCTCCATGAGTAGATCTCCTTTATGGTCCCTAATCGGCCCCACCCCTCCTCTTACTACCCATTTAGTGTTTATATGCCTATAGAAGACTTTTGGATTCCCTTTTATGTTGGCCGCCAGTATATTCTCATACTCTCTCTTTGCCCCTCTTATTTCCTTTTTCACTTCCTCTGAACTTTCTATATTTAACCTGGTTCTCACTTGTGTTATCAACCTGACATCTGTCAAACGCCCCTTTTTCCCGTTTCATCTTACTCACTGTCTCTTTTGTCATCCAGGGAGCTCTGGCTTTAGTTGCCCCTTTCCCCCTCGTGGGAATGTACCCAGACTGTACCCAAACCATCTCCTCTTTAAAGGCCGCCCACTGTTCAATTACAGTTTTGCCTGCCAATCTTTGATTCCAATTTACCCGGGCCAGATCTGTTCTCATCCCACTGAAATTGGCCCTCCTCCAATTGAGTATTTTTACTTTAGAGTGGTCCGTGACCTTTTCCATAGTTATTCTAAACCTTATGATACTATGATCGCTGCTCCCTAAATGCTCCCCCACTGACACTTGCTCCACTTGGCCCACCTCATTCCCCAGAACTCGATCCAGCAATGCCTCCTTCCTCATTGGGCCGGAAACATACTGATCAAGAAAGTTCTCCTGCACACACTTCAGAAATTCCTCCCCCTCTTTGCCCCTTATATTACTATTACTATCCCAGTCTATATTAGGATAGTTGAAGTCCCCAGTTATCACTACTCTATGGCTTTTGCACCTCTCTAATTTCCCTGCAAATTTGCTCCTCTATCTCCTTCTCACTAGTTGGTGGCCTATAGAATACACCCAGTAGTGTAACGGCACCTCTATAATTTCTTAACTCTAACCAAATAGATTCTGTCCTTGACCCCTCCAGGACATCCTCTCTCTCCTTAATCAATACTGCCACCCACCCCCCTCCTTTCTTCCCTTCCCTATCTTTCCTGAACACCTTGTATCCAGGAATATTTAGTGCCCAATCCTGCCCTTTTTTGAGCCAAGTCTCTGTTATCGTCACAGCATCATATTCCCATGTGGCTATTTGCTCCTGCAGCTCACCCACCTTGTTTACCACACTTCGTGCATTTACACATTTGCACTGTAAACCCGTCTTAGACTCAGTTCCGTACCTGGGGAGACCCCGCTAACCCCTCTCTCACACTCCTGTATCTGGGGAGGTCCCTCTAACCCCTCTCTCACACTCCTGTATCTGGGGAGACCCCTCTAATCCCCCCTCACACACTCCTGTATCTGGGGAGACCCCTCTAACCCCTCCCTCACACTCCTGTATCAGGGGAGGCCCCCCTAATCCCTCCCTCACACACTCCTGTATCTGGGGAGGTCCCTCTAACCCCTCTCTCACACTCCTGTATCTGGGGAGGTCCCTCTAACCCCTCTCTCACACTCCTGTATCTGGGGAGGTCCCTCTAACCCCTCTCACACACTCCTGTATCTGGGGAGGCCCCTTTCACCCCTCTCTCTCACACTCCTGTATCTGGGGAGGTCCCTCTAACTCCTCTCTCACACTCCTGTATCTGGGGAGGTCCCTCTAACCCCTCCCTCACACACTCCTGTATCTGGGGAGACCCCTCTAACCCCGCTCCCACACTCCTGTATCTTGGGAGGTCCCTCTAAACCCTTCTCTCCCACACTCCTGTATCTGGGGAGGTCCCTCTAACCCCTCTCTCACACTCCTGTATTTGAGGAGGTCCCTCTAACCCCTCTCTCTCACACTCCTGTATTTGAGGAGGTCCCTCTAACCCCTCTCTCACACTCCTGTATCTGGGGAGGTCCCTCTGACCCCTCTCCCACACTTCTGTATCAGGGGAGACCCCTCTAACCCCTCTCTCACACTCCTGTATCTGGGGAGGTCCCTCTAACCCCTCTCTCACACTCCTGTATCTGGGGAGGTCCCTCTAACCCGTCTCTCACACTCCTGTATGGGGAGGCCCCTCTAATCGCTCTCTCTAAGTATCTCTTTCTCTCTCTGTCTCTCTCTTTCTTTTGCTCTCTCTCTCTCTCATTCTGTTTATATATAAATAAATTCCAGAGAATTGCCCTTATCCAACTCTGAATGAAGTGCTGCTGAGCCTCTGTGCACTTGGACTGACTGGTCCATTAATTTGGAGTCTAGTGCACTTTAAGCTGTTGAAATGGGACTCCAAAGTTTTGACGCAGGATGTGTGAAGGCCAGTAGGCCAGGGTGTAGTCGGAGGCCACTCCTACGCTCCTCTTTAACAAGCAGTTAGCGTTTCTGACGTTTGTTCTCTGTCTCTCTGCAACTGAGCAGCTTTTTCCCAAACCCTTGTTTGCTTCGCTCGTCTCTTCAGATGTTTGACCCCTCGGAGCTGACCACAGATCACAGCTCACACGGTGAGATCCTGCCAAGCAGGAGGGAGAGGGAAACAGCTCTGACTGTTGTTGGACTAACCACAAAAGGAATGACAAAAGCCTGAGAGATATAAGTGGTGTTCATTGCTTCCTAGATCTTGTGTGTGAGAGAAACTCATTCAATTTGCTCAGATTTACCACATACGATCTTTTGGAGGAAGTTCTGAAAGGCTAGGAAAGCAGATCCAGAGAGTCTGATAAGAAGCTTAAAGGAAAGGAAGGTGCCACTCTGACTCCTGGTCTTTGCTAAGTTAGTTCATCAAAGTGCTAGTTGTGGCCACAGGAATGGGGAGTAAATGACGGCCTTGCCAGTGTCAAAGGACTGAGTTACACTGGAACAGGAGGAGGCCATTCAGCCCCTCGAGCCTGTTACACCTTTCAATTGGATCGTGGCTGATCCGTACCTCAACTCTATTTACCCGCCATTGCTCCATATCCCTCGATACCCTCACCCAACAAAAATCTGATGTTTCCCTTGGGTACAGTGACAAACACCACAACTGTAAGTGGGCCCTCCATCTATATGAACTGGAGTATGCCTTTACTGGCCCAATAACTGTAGCAAGCCCAGGAATGGAACAGAAATCTTTGTCACTGTGATTTGCTTACAGGAGATGTCACAGGACTTCCTAGACTTTGGAAAGTGATAGAAAAACACTATATCAGACCAGGGATCAGGCTGCAATCTACTGAACTGGTTTTCTTTATTCATTCTCAGGATGTGGGCGTTGCTGGCAAGGCCGGCATTTATTGCTCATCTCTAGTACAATTGAATGGGCACTTCAGAGGGTCACCAATAAATCCAATAGGGAATTCAGGAGAAACTTCTTTACCCAGAGAGTGGTGGAACTCACTACCACAAGGGGTGGTTATGAGGGGTCCAGATAGAGTGGATAGGGAGGACCTATTTCCCTTAGCAGAGGGGTCAGTGACCAGGGGGCATGGATTTAAAGTAATTGGTAGGAGGATTAGACGGGGAGCTGAGGAGAAATACTTTCACCCAGAGGGTGGTGGGAGTCTGGAACTCACTGCCTGAAAGGGTGGGAGAGGCAGAAACCCTCAACTCATTTAAAAAGTACCTGGATGTGCACCTGAAGTGCCGTAACCTCCAGGGCTACGGACCAAGTGCGGGAAAGTGGGATTAAGCTGGGTGGCTCTTTTTTGGCCGGCACGGACACGATGAGCTGAATGGCCTCCTTCTGTGCTGTAAATTTCTATGATTCTCCGATTCTAGTTGAGGTGAATAGCATTGATGCATTTAAGGGGAAGCTTGGTAAGTACGAGGGAGAAAGGAATAGAAGGATATGTTGATGGGGTTAGTTGAAGAAAGTTGGGCAGAGGCTCGTTTGGAGCATAAACACCAGCATGGACCAGTTGGGCCGAATGGCCTGTTTCTGTGCTGTACATTCTATGTAATTCTATGTCAAAAGTATGATGATATAAAGCATTCCCATTATTATGAGCGGCTCACCAATCCAAAGTCTGATCAGGCCTTGTTGGATGTGGATCATCTTTGCAAACAGGTTTAATGAATGACATCACCCATTAATCACCAGCTATTGTTATTATCCAGTTTGGAGTCCCTACTGCTCTTGGAGACGAGTGCAGCAAATGGCCAGAACTGAGAGAGAGAGAGAGAGAGAGTGCTCCACATATTTCCTACATGATTAAATATCCTTACTCCCTTTTGTTCGAGAAATGTCAAATTGAAAGGTTACACAGATGAGTCAGTGGGAGCGTCCCGTTTACATCAGCAGCTTGGGTCAACTGTCTGATATTGCATTGTGTGAGAAAACTGGAGAATGAAAACTGTTGTATCTTTCCTTTTGGGAGTGACCGCTCACATCATCCGTCGTTGTAACTGGATGATTCACAGCAGTTACAAATTGGCCCCTCGGAAACATTGAGTTCAGTCAAAGCCACCGTGAAACCATTGAGGAGGGTTAAATCACACAGTCCGTGTCACTGCACGTGGGCTTCAGGAGTGCGTTGGGCCAATGGGAAAACAACGCCCGGGATGGGGGGGGTCCTGAACTGGTGCCGCCTTTTAGAAAGTAGGCCAACACCCGCCGGGGTGGTGAGTGTCCTCACCCACTATCTGGTCATCGGGGAAAATCACCGCCACGTCGTCACCATCCAAGTTCCAGGTGGAGGACAACATTCTTCACTGTTGCCCTGCTTGCCGACCTGGAGCCCCAGTGAATGTCTGATCTTCTAGACAGATTGGGAGTTGGGGGGAGAAGGTGCTGAGGAGGAGCCAAGGGCTGCTTTCTTGTGCATGCTGGGAACTTAGGAAGGATCAAGAATTGGCCTGGGCTATGGTCAGGTGATTCCCCCCTCTCACCCCAGAGTATTGGAGCAAGTCACTGCCATACCATCGAGGCTGAGCAATGTTGGTTCGGGTTCTGTACCCACTCTCTGAGCCAGAGACTGACAATGGGAGCAGGAATCCCACTGACTCTCCCAGCCAGGCAAATGGCGTACAAGAAAGGACAGAGTCAATCACCTCCCAGAGCCATTGGCCAAAAGTAAGGTGGAGTCTGGCTGTGGAGTCTTTCTATCTACGATGGGGAACGAGACAGTAAAGTGTGTTGGACTGTTCCCTTTCCTAACTTTGAGACCTGTGTAATGTTATAACTCACTCTGCCCTTTAACCTCCAGTCCCAGGTTAAGTCTGTGCAACGATGCAAACGAGCCCATATAAAAAGAAACAAAAGAACTTTCACCTTTCACGACCTCAGGATGTCCCAAAGTGCTCAACAGCCAATTAAATACTCTCTAAATACTTCTTGAAGGGCAGTCACTGTTGTTTTGTAGGGAAACGCAGCAGCTAATTTGCACACAGCAAGATCCCACACATACATGATCCGATGTATGATACCAAATTGGGGGATGTGGTTAATACTGAGGAGAAAAAATACAAGGGGACATTAATAAACTTGCAGAATGGGCGTGTAATTGGCAAATGAATTTCAATATAGATAAGTGTGAGGTGGTGCATTTTGTTTGGAAAAATAAGGAGGTCACACACTGCTTGGATAATAAGAGTCTGAATGGGGTCGAGGAGCAGAGGGATCTGGGGGAACAGATACACAAATCACTAAAAGTAGCGACACAGGTTAACAACAACAACTTGCATTCATCGTGGTAAAATATCCCAAGGGGTTTCACATGAGTGTTTTTCAAACAAAATTTGGCTCTGAGCTACATAAGGAGATAAAACATGCAAACAAAGCATTGGGGTTCATTTCTAGAGGAATAAAATTGAAAAGCAGAGAAGTTACGTTAAACTTGTACAGAACCTTGACTCAGATTGCTGAGGGGTGACCTGATCGAGGTCTTTAAGATTATGAAAGGGGTTCAATAAGGTAGACGTAGAGAAGATGTTTCCACTTGTGGGGAGAGACCAGAACTAGGGGCCATAAATATAAGATAGTCACTAATAAATCCAATAGGGAATTCAGGAGAAGCTTCTTTACCCAGAGAGTGGTGAGAATGTGGAACTCGCTCCCACAAGGAGTAGTTGAGGTGAATAGTGTAGATACATTTGAAGGGAAGCTGGATAAACACATGAGGGAGAAAGGAATAGGAGGATATGGTGATAGGGTGAGATGAAGTAGGGAGGGAGGAGGCTCGTGTGGAGCATAAACACCGGCATGGAGCGGTTGAGCCGAATGGCCTGTTTCCATGCTGTACATTCAATGTGAGATGAAATTGTTTTAGTGCTGTTGGTTGCAGGATAAATGTTGGCCAGGACATAGGAACAGGAGTTGGCCCTTCAGCCCCTTGAGCCAAAATTAGATCATGGCAGATATGAGACTGTTATATTTCCAGCTCTGTCAGTGCTCCATTGAGGAGCCTAACAGCTCATCGCAATGATATGAAGTTGAAGAAAATCATCAGCAAAATACCGCGGGTGCTGAAAATCTGAAATAAAACCAGAAAATGCTGGAGCTGCTCAGCAAGTGAGGCAGCTTCTGTGGAGAGAGAAACAGAGTTAATGTTTCAGGTCGAAGACCTTTCATCGCAACTGGGAGCAGTTTGAGGTTTAACAATTTTAAGCAAGTACAGAGGGAGGGGGGAGGGAAGAACAAAAGGGGAGGTCTGAGATAGGGTGGGGGTCACGAGTGATTAAATGACAAAAGGGACGATGGTGCGAGGCGAGGAGGGTGGGAATGGGACAAGTAAAGAAACAAAAGATGGGTCTCGAGGAGCTGTACATGGTAACATCAGAACCATAACCAGCACCCGCAGTCCGAGAAAATGGGAGCAGTGGTTATAATCTGAAGTTATTGAGATTGCTCCTTCCTAAGTTCCCAGCATGCACAAGAAAGCAGCCCTTGGCTCCTCCTCAGCACCTTCTCCCCCCAACTCCCAATCTGTCTAGAAGATCAGACATTCACTGGGGCTCCAGGTCGGCAAGCAGGGCAACAGTGAAGAATGTTGTCCTTTAACCTCCAGTCCCAGGTTAAGTCTGTGCAGCGATGCAAACGAGCCCATATAAAAAGAAACAAAAGAACTTTCACCTTTCACGACCTCAGGATGTCCCAAAGTGCTCAACAGCCAATTAAATACTTTTTGAAGGGCAGTCACTGTTGTTTTGTAGGGAAACGCAGCAGCTAATTTGCACACAGCAAGATCCCACACATACATGATCCGATGTATGATACCAAATTGGGGGATGTGGTTAATACTGAGGAGAAAAAATACAAGAGGACATTAATAAACTTGAGCCTGGAAGGTTGTAAAGTGCCTAATCGAAAGATGAGGTGCTGTTCCTCGAACTTTTCCGAATTTGAAGAATTGTTTTCTGCAGTGAACAGACTCCCCCTCAGGCCAAGGATTTGTGGATTTGGTAAATCACCAACAAACCCCAATCAATGATACCTTTTTTTGTAACCACTAACTGCACCGACTCATCATTCCTGTCCCCACCCCCTCCAACCATTGACCACAAAAACCATTTCCTCAACCTCAAATCAGGCCATGAATTGTTCACTGTTCGAGTTTTCAATCTTGGAAGGAATTTGTTGTGTGTTGAATTGCTTTGTATTGGAAGTACAATGGGATACATTTAAATCTTGGACTTAGAAATATTTTCTCGTGGATTTTATTTTTTGTAATACCTGCCAATGAATATGGTGGCTTCGCAGTGATTTTCGACACAGTCCCGAGTAACCTGGTGTTGTGAGATTCCTGACCGAGTTTGAAGAAACAAGTGGTGAAATGGTTGCAAATCCCGCCTGGAACCTTCGAGCCCTTGCTCTTCTCTATCAAGATCGGGTTGTGAGTACGCAGCGGGCGAGAAAGTATCTCCTGACTCTTCACCGAGGACGAGTAATCCAGAGGCCTGGACGAATAATCCAGAGTCACGAGTTCAAATCCCGCAACGGCAGCTGGGGAATTTAAATTCAATTAATTAAATAAAATCTGGAATTAAAAAAGCTAGTATCAGTAATGGTGGCCATGAAACTACCAGATTGTCGTAAAAACCCATCTGGTTCACTAATGTCCTTTAGGGAAGGAAACCTGCCGTCCTTACCCGGTCTGGCCTATATGTGACTCCAGACCCACAGCAATGTGGTTGATTCTTAATCACCCTCTGAAATGGCCTAGCAAGCCACTCAGTTGTAAAATCTCGCCAAAAAAAGTCACAATAAGAATAAAACCGGACGGACCACCCGGCATCGGACCACTAGGCACCGGACACGACAAAGACAAACAGTCGACCCTGCAAAGTCCTCCTCACTAACATCTGGGGACTTGTGCCAAAATTGGGAGAGCTGTCCCACAGACTAGTCAAGCAACAGCCTAACATAGCCATACTCACAGAATCATACCTTTCAGCCAATGTCCCAGACTCTTCCATCACCATCCCTGGGTATGTCCTGTCCCACCGGCAGGACAGACCCACCAGAGGTGGCGGTACAGTGATATACAGTCAGGAGGGAGTGGCCCTGGGAGTCCTCAACATTGACTCCGGACCCCATGAAATCTCATGGCATAAGATCAAACATGGGCAAGGAAACCTCCTGCTGATTACCACCTACCGTCCTCCCTCAGCTGATGAATCAGTCCTCCTCCATGTTGAGCACCACTTGGAGGAAGCTGAGGGTAGCAAGGGCACAGAATGTAATCTGGGTGGGGGACTTCAATGTCCATCACCAAGAGTGGCTCGGTAGCACCACTACTGACCGAGCTGGCCGAGTCCTGAAGGAAATAGCTGCCAGACTGGGCCTGCGGCAGGTGGTGAGCGAACTAACATGAGGGAAAAACCTACTTGACCTCGTCCTCACCAATCTACCTGGTGCAGATGCCTTTCCACCATCTACAAGGCACAAGTCAGGAGTGTGATGGAATACTCTCCACTTGCCTGGATGAGTGCAGCTCCAGCAACACTCAAGAAGCTCGACACCATCCAGGACAAAGTAGCCCGCTTGATTGGCACCCCATCCACCACCCTAAACATTCACTCCCTTCACCACCGGTGCACCGTGGCTGCAGTGTGTACCATCCACAGGATGCACTGCAGCAACTCGCCAAGGTTTCTTCGACAGCACCTCCCAAACCCACGACCTCTACCACCTAGAAGGACAAGGGCAGCAGGCACATGGGAACAACACCACCTGCACGTTCCCCTCCAAGTCACACACCATCCCGACTTGGAAATATATCGTCCGTTCCTTCATTGTTGCTGGGTCAAAATCCTGGAACTCTCTTCCTAACAGCACTGTGGGAGAACCTTCACCACACGGACTGCAGCGGTTCAAGAAGGCGGCTCACCACCACCTTCTCAAGGGCAATTAGGGATGGGCAATAAATGCCGGCCTCGCCAGCGACCCCACATCCCATGAACGAATAAAAAAAAGGGCATTTTTAAAAATATATATTTATTCTCAGGATGTGGGCGAGACTGACAAGGCTGCAGTTATCGCCCATCCCTAGGTTGCTGTGAGAGCATTAATAGTCAACCACATAGTGTGGGACTGAGGCCACAGGGAGGTCGAGTTGCCAACTCTGGTTGGACATATTCCTGGAGGTTTTGTCACATGCCCTCCTGCCTCCAACCGCCCCGCCCCCACACTCCCGCCATTGGCTGCCCGACACGTCCATCCTTGCGGTGCCCTGCCTTCCCAAACCAATCAAAAAGCAAACAGGTTCTCCGTTACCCAATTTGATGATTCTTGACTGTCAGTCAACCAGCCTTTTTCTCGCATGTCCGATATTTTTATAACTGGTAAACAAACGTGTTCAAAGAAAATCTTAAAAAACACAATTTTTTTTATTGCCGTTATGATTTTTCTCCCAGGTTTTTGCTCACAGCAGGGTCCGAAAGATTAGTCTTTGATTCCTGGAGACGCCAGGCCAATCCTGGAGGGTTGGAACCCCACATGAAGGCCTAGACCAGGTGGGAGTCGTAGGTTCCCTTCACTGACAGTGAACCAGTTGGGGTTTTTATGGCAATCCAGCAGTTTTCATGCTCATTTTTTTTCTGGTTTCATGAATTCAATTTCCCAGGGTGGGATTTAAACACACAACCTCTGGGTTGTTGGTCTAGCACCATAACCGCTAGTCTACTGTACCCAATGGTCGTTAGCCTGTGGCAGGAAACAATGAGGGAGAGAGAGGGTGGAAGCACAGTCAAAGGGGGATGTTTTCCAAGGGAAAGTATGAGGCAGTGAGGGGAAGTGGTTTTGGGAGGGCCAGTGGGGGGAGGGCAGGGGGGAAGAGAGTGGGGAGAAGCAGTGATCCAGAGACAGATGAATGGACTCTCCAGTCCCTGTGACATGGACAGGGAATATCGCTCAGACAGGGTGGCGAAAGGCAGCGGCAGGTTTAAAAACAAGGACACAGAGCCAGGGGAGATTAGCAGGGGCCTGCGTGATATCTCAAACTGTCGCCAGTGTTTCACTGAAATGCTGTAAGAACTCAAATCATTTCCGTGGCATCTGCCTGTTGCCCACCTACCTATCCTGACACATATACCATCAGCAAAATATCTACACACCACGTCCCGGAGAGCGAGAGGTGGGGGGACAGTGATCGATGTCCAAGTCAGGATGGTGTGTGCCTTAGAGGTGATGGTGTTCCCAAGACACCGCTGCACTTGCCCTTCTGGATGGTGGAGGTGGCGGGTTTGGGAGGAAGCCTTGGAATTCCGCTCCCCTCCCCGCACCCCCCCCCCCCCCCACCAAAATCCTCAGACTGAGTGTCCTGGCAAGAAGCTGAGATCGAGCCACGTGAATCAGCCCAGCTCGCTGTGTGTGGTGAAGCTGTTGGAATAGAATGTACTAGAACACAGCGTACAAAAGGGACCTGCCAGGATATCCGGCAACACGATCCAAGCTCCTGCCGAGATCCAACTGTCAGAGAGAAGTGCTGCAGGATAATGGGACTTAAATATCCTGATGCTGTTCCAGCCAAACCAAGGTAGTGCTGATGGGACGTGGCCAGCCAGATCCAATACTGTCTGTCCACCCCTTCATTCTTCGATTTTGCATCGTTAAAAAGAAATGTTTTGCTCTTAGAATGTCCTTCAAGGTTTTGGTGCAATAATGAGAGGTATCAAAACTCACACTGGGATCTGTCCTCTGACTCCCATAAGTCTCATTTAATGCTTCTAAATGAGCTGGTTAGAGATGATGCAGAAAGAGAGAGAGAGAGAATACTGAGCAGGTTCATCGAATTCCCTGACCTCCTTGGGTATAATTTCCTGATGTGACGACAGTGGGAAGCTCCTCTCCCTGTGGTTCCCCACTCACCACCTGTGCCCCGTTTCCCATTGTTAACATCACTCACCCACCTAGCCCCACCCTTGAATAAAGAAAGACATTGGAGCGGGGTTCAGGGGGGCTGGGGTTGGGGTTAGTTTTCAAGCTGGTCGCCCGGGTGTAGAATTGGCTCATTATAGAAACTGTTAAACTCTTGCTCATTCGCTTAACCTGTCAATATCCCTTTGCAGACACTTTGTGTCCTCATCACAACTTGCTTTTCCACCTATCTTTGTATCATCAGCAAATTTGGCCACAAGGCACTCTGTTCCTTCATCCAAGTCATTGATATATATTGTAAATAGTTGAGGCCCCAGCACTGATCCCTGCGGCACCCCACTAGTTACAGATTGCCAACCTGAAAACGACCCTTTTATCCCGACTCTTTGTTTTCTGTTAGTTAGCCAATCCTCTATCCATGCCAGTATATTACCCCCAACACCATGAGCTTTTATCTTGTGCAGTAATCTTTTATGTGGCACCTTATCGAATGCCTTTTGGAAATCCAAATTCGCTACATCTACTGGTTCCCCTTTATCCACCCTGCTCGTTACTTCCTCAAAAGCACTCTAATAAATTTGTCAGACATGATTTCCCTTTCATAAAAACATGTTGACTCTCCTTGATTGTATTATGAGTCTCCAAATGTCCTGCTACTACTTCCTTAATAACGGATTCTAACATTTTCCCAATGACAGATGTTAGGCTAATTGGCCTATAGTTACCTGTTTTCTGTCTCACTCCCTTCTTGAATAGAGGGGTTACATTTGCGGTTTTCCAATCCGCTGGGACCTTTCCAGAATCTAGTAAATCTCCTCTTCACCCTCTCCAAGGCCTTGATGACCTTCCTAACATGTGGTGCCCAGAATTGGACATGATACTCGAGCTTGGGCCGAACCAGCGATTTACAAAATGGAACAGCAAAGGGATTGTACAGGTTAACATGCCCACCTTCCACCTCTGGCAGCTCGATTCAAATCCAGCCCAGACTGATGTGTCTAATGAGAGGGACGAACTCAAAGTAATTAAGATTAGTAAAGGAAAAGTACTGGAGAAATTAATGGGACTAAAAGCCAATAAATCCCCTGGACCTGATGGTCTACATTTGAGGGTTTTAAAAGAGGTGGCTGCAGAGATAGTGGATGCATTGGCTTTCATCTTCCAGAATTCCGTAGATTCTAGAATGATCCCAGTGGATTGGAAGGTAGCAAATGTTACCCCACTATTCAAGAAAGGAGGGAGAGAGAAAACAGGGAACTACAGGCCAGTTAGACCGACACCAGTCATCGGGAAAATGCTGGAATCCATTATTAAGGATGTGGTAACAGGGCACTTAGAAAATCATAATATGATTAGACAGAGTCAACATGGTTTTCTGAAAGGGAAATCGTGTTTGACAAATTTATTAGAGTTTTTTGAGGATGTAACTAGCAGGGTAGATAAAGGGGAACCAGTGGATGTCGTATATTTGGATTTTCAAAAGGCATTTGATAAGGTGCCACATAAAAGGTTGTTACACAAGATAAGGGCTCATGGGGTTGGGGGTAATATATTAGCATGGATAGAGGATTGATTAATGGACAGAAAACAGAGAGTAGGGATAAACGGGTCATTCTCAGGTTGTCAGGCTGTAACTAGTGGGGTGCCGCAAGGATCAGTGCTTGGGCCTCAGCTATTTACAATCTATATTAATGATTTAGATGAAGGGACCGAGTGTAATGTATCCAAGTTTGCTGACGATACAAAGCTAGGTGGGAAAGTAAGCTGTGAGGAGGACACAGAGTCTGCAAAGGGATATAGACAGGTTAAGTGAGAGGGCAAGAAGATGGCAGATGGAGTATAATGTGGGGAAATGTGAGGTTATTCACTTTGGTAGGAAGAACAAAAGAAACAGAATATTTTTAAAAAGGTGAGAGACTAAGAAATGTTAGTGTTCAGGGATTTGGGTGTCCTTGTACACGAATTACAGAAAGTTAGCATGCAGGTACAGCAAGCAATTAGGAAAGCAAATGGCATGTTGGCCTTTATTGCAAGGGGGTTGGAGTACAAGAGTAAGGAAGTCTTACTACAATTGTACAGGACTCTGGTGAGACCTCATCTGGAGTACTGTGTACAGTTTTGATCTCCTTATCTAAGGAAGGATATACTTGCCTTAGAGGCGGTGCAACGAAGGTTCACTAGATTGATTCCTGGGATGAGAGGGTTGTCCTATGAGGAGAGATTGAGTAGAATGGGCCCATACTCACTGGAGTTTAGAAGAATGAGAGGTGATCTCATTGAAATGTATAAAATTCTTTGAGGGCTTGACAGGGTAGATGCTGAGAGGTTGTTTCTCCTGGCTGGAGAGTCCAGAACTAGGGGGCATAGTCTCAGGATAAGGGGTCAACCATTTAGGACTGAGATGAGGAAAATTTTCTTCACTCAGAGGGTTGTGAATCTTTGGAATTCTCTCCCCCAGAGGGCTGTGGATGCTCAGTCATTGAGTATATTCAAGGCTGAGATCGATAGATTTTTGGACTCTAGGGGAATCAAGGGAAATGGGGATCGGATGGGAAAGTGGAGTTGAGGTCGAAGATCAGCCATGATCTTATTGAATGGCCTGCTCCTGCTCCTATTTCTTATGTTCTTTTGGTACGAGAGTCTCACTCTCTCTTGACGGTAAGCAACCAACTTGAAATAAACTTGGGCAGTGCCAGTCCAGTTCCACAAAAGTGCCCCTAATTTAACATTAATTGACAAAAGATTGCGAGCCTTTTGCAGACAAACAGCGGCACCGACTTGCATTTATAGAGCGCATTAATGTAGAAAAACATCCCAAGGCGCTTCACTGAGGAGTAAGTGGACGACGAGATAGGGATAAAGGAGATATTAGGACTAGTGACCAAAAGCTTGGTCAAAGAGGTAGGTTTTAAGGGGAGTCGTAGAGGTGGAGAGAGAGACGGAGAGGTTTAGGGAGGGAATTCTACTGCAGGTGGCCTAGTCTGTTGTAGGTACAGCCGCCAATGGAGGGGTGAAGGGACGGAGAGATGCGCAAGAAGCTATACTCAAAGGAATGGAGAGATTGGGGGAGGGAAGTTCATGGCTGGAGGATGTTACAGAGATAGGGAGGGGCGAGGCCACGGAGGGATTTGAATATCATATTTTTAAATTTGAGGAGTTGGGGCACGAGGGAGCCAGTGTGGGTCAGCGAGCACAAGGGAGATGGGAGAGCGGGAATTGGTGTGGGATCGAATAGGGAGAGCAGAGCTTTGGATGTACTGAAGTTTATGATGAGTGAAGAATGGGAGTTCACCCATTGGAATAGTCGGGAGGTGACAAAGACATGGATGAGGGTTTCAGCAGCAGATAGATTGAGGAAAGGGTGCAAGGCAGAAGCAACCAGTTTTTATAATGGAGAGGACGTGGGGTCAGGAGCTCAGCTCACGGTCAAATCAGCACAGAAGTGGTGAAGAGTGTGGCTCAGCTTGAGACAGTGGCCTCGGAGGGTCGGTGGGAGCAGTGATAAGGGAATGAGGTTTATGACAGGGGCCAAAGATCATTTCTTTGGTCATCCCGATATTTAGCTGGAGGAAATTACAACTCATCCAAGACTGGATGCCAGAGAAGCAGTTATATCCAACTCCTGCTGTACCTGCCCTGGGAGTGTTTGATGGGACAGTGTAGAGGGAGCTTTACTCTGCATCTAACCCTGTACCTGCCCTGGGAGCGTTTGATGGGACAGTGTAGAGGGAGCTTTACTCTGTATCTAACCCTGTACCTGCCCTGGGAGTGTTTGATGAGCCTGAAATGGACAGTGTTCTGTTACCCAGCACTGACATGATGTGGAGATGCCGGTGATGGACTGGGGTTGACAATTGTAAACAATTTTACAACACCAAGTTATAGTCCAGCAATTTTATTTTAAATTCACAAGCTTTCGGAGGCTTCCTCCTTCGTCAGGTGAACGATGTCGTTCACCTGACGAAGGGGGAAGCCTCCGAAAGCTTGTGAATTTAAAATAAAATTGCTGGACTATAACTTGGTGTTGTAAAATTGTTTACAATTGCCAGCACTGACAGTAATGATTAATTTTGACCCCCTTGCTCCAAATGGAGCAGTAAAAGACGACCCCGAATAATTGCACAGGTGCTTCCTTTAAAATCTCTTGGGGACTATGGGTAACGCAGTAGAATAAACATTCCCTTTAAATCGGCGTGTGGGGGATAGTGAGAGGATGTTTGGACAGATGATTCAACTCGTTCTGGAATTACCCATTTCGGTAGCATTTAAGAGAGTGGACGGAGCATGGGATAATGAGGAAGGAAACAGGCTAATGTTTAGGGAATGGAGATTTTTTTTTTTTTTATTCGTTCACGGGATGTGGGCGTCGCTGGCAAGGCCGGCATTTATTGCCCATCCCGAATTGCCCTTGAGAAGGTGGTGGTGAGCCGCCTTCTTGAACCGCTGCAGTCCGTATGGTGATGGTTCTCCCACAGTGCTGTTAGGAAGGGAGTTCCAGGATTTTGACCCAGCGACGATGAAGGAACGGCGATATATTTCCAAGTCGGGATGGTGTGTGACTTGGAGGGGAACGTGCAGGTGGTGTTGTTCCCATATGCCTGCTGCCCTTGTCCTTCTAGGTGGTAGAGGTCGCGGGTTTGGGAGGTGCTGTCGAAGAAGCCTTGGCGAGTTGCTGCAGTGCATCCTGTGGATGGTGCACACTGCAGCCACAGTGCGCCGGTGGTGAAGGGAGTGAATGTTTAGGGTGGTGGATGGGGTGCCAATCAAGTGGGCTGCTTTATCTTGGATGGTGTCGAGCTTCTTGAGTGTTGTTGGAGCTGCACTCATCCAGGCAAGTGGAGAGTATTCCATCACACTCCTGACTTGTGCCTTGTAGATGGTGGAAAGGCTTTGGGGAGTCAGGAGGTGAGTCACTCGCCACAGAATACCCAGCCTCTGACCTGCTCTCGTAGCCACAGTATTTATATGGCTGGTCCAGTTAAGTTTCTGGTCAATGGTGACCCCCAGGATGTTGATGGTGGGGGATTCGGCGATGGTAATGCCGTTGAATGTCAAGGGGAGGTGGTTAGACTCTCTCTTGTTGGAGATGGTCATTGCCTGGCACTTATCTGGCGCGAATGTTACTTGCCACTTATGAGCCCAAGCCTGGATGTTGTCCAGGTCTTGCTGCATGCAGGCTCGGACTGCTTCATTATCTGAGGGGTTGCGAATGGAACTGAACACTGTGCAGTCATCAGCGAACATCCCCATTTCTGACCTTATGATGGAGGGAAGGTCATTGATGAAGCAGCTGAAGATGGTTGGGCCTAGGACACTGCCCTGAGGAACTCCTGCACCAATGCCCTGGGGCTGAGATGATTGGCCTCCAACAACCACTACCATCTTCCTTTGTGCTAGGTATGACTCCAGCCACTGGAGAGTTTTCCCCCTGATTCCCATTGACTTCAATTTTACTAGGGCTGCTTGGTGCCACACTCGGTCAAATGCTGCCTTGATGTCAAGGGCAGTCACTCTCACCTCACCTCTGGAATTCAGCTCTTTTGTCCATGTTTGGACCAAGGCTGTAATGAGGTCTGGAGCCGAGTGGTCCTGGCGGAACCCAAACTGAGCATCGGTGAGCAGGTTATTGGTAAGTGCCGCTTGATAGCACTGTCGACGACACCTTCCATCACTTTGCTGATGATTGAGAGTAGACTGATGGGGCGGTAATTGGCCGGATTGGATTTGTCCTGCTTTTTGTGGACAGGACATACCTGGGCAATTTTCCACATTGTCGGGTGGATGCCAGTGTTGTAGCTGTACTGGAACAGCTTGGCTCGAGGCGCAGCTAGTTCTGGAGCACAAGTCTTCAGCACTACAGCTGGGATGTTGTCGGGGCCCATAGCCTTTGCTGTATCCAGTGCACTCAGCCGTTTCTTGATATCACGTGGAGTGAATCGAATTGGCCGAAGACTGGCTTCCGTGATGGTGGGTAGATCGGGAGGAGGCTGAGATGGATTATCCTCTCGGCACTTCTGGCTGAAGATGGTTGCAGACGCTTCAGCCTTGTCTTTTGCACTCACGTGCTGGACTCCGCCATCATTGAGAATGGGGATGTTTGCAGAGTCTCCTCCTCCCGTTAGTTGTTTAATTGTCCACCACCATTCACGACTGGATGTGGCAGGACTGCAGAGCTTTGATCTGATCCGTTGGTTGTGGAATCGCTTAGCTCTGTCCATAGCATGTTGCTTCCGCTGTTTAGCATGCATGTAGTCCTGAGTTGTAGCTTCACCAGGTTGGCACCTCATTTTTCGGTACGCCTGGTGCTGCTCCTGGCATGCTCTTCGACACTCCTCATTGAACCAGGGTTGATCCCCTGGCTTGTTGGTAATGGTAGAGTGAGGAATATGCCGGGCCATGAGGTTACAGATTGTGCTGGAATACAATTCTGCTGCTGCTGATGGCCCACAGCGCCTCATGGATGCCCAGTTTTGAGCTGCTCGATCTGTTCTGAATCTATCCCATTTAGCACGGTGGTAGTGCCACACAACACGTTGGATGGTGTCCTCAGTGCGAAGACGGGATTTCATCTCCACGAGGACTGTGCGGTGGTCACTCCTACCAATACTGTCATGGACAGATGCATTTGCGACATGTAGATTGGTGAAGACGAGGTCAAGTAAGTTTTTCCCTCGTGTTGGTTCGCTCACCACCTGCCGCAGGCCCAGTCTAGCAGCTATGTCCTTCAGGACTCGGCCAGCTCGGTCAGTAGTGGTGCTACCGAGCCACTCTTGGTGATGGACATTGAAGTCCCCCACCCAGAGTACATTTTGTGCCCTTGCTACCCTCAGTGCTTCCTCCAAGTGGTGTTCAACATGGAGGAGGACTGATTCATCAGCTGAGGGAGGACGGTCGGTGGTAATCAGCAGGAGATTTCCTTGCCCATGTTTGACCTGATGCCATGAGATTTCATGGGGTCCAGAGTCAATGTTGAGCACTCCCTCCTGACTGTATATCACTGTACCGCCACCTCTGGTGGGTCTGTCCTGCCGGTGGGACAGGACATACCCAGGGATGGTGATGGAAGAGTCTGGGACGTTGGCTGAAAGATATGATTCTGTGAGTATGGCTATGTCAGGCTGTTGCTTGACTAGTCTGTTGGACAGCTCTCCCAATTTTGGCACAAGTCCCCAGATGTTAGTAAGGAGGACCTTGCAGGGTCGACTGGGCTTGGTGTTTTGCCGTTGTCGTGTCCGGTGCCTAGTGGTCCGATGCCGGGTGGTCCGTCCGGTTTTATTCTTATTGTGACTTTTCGTAGCGAGATTTTACAACTGAGTGTCTTGCTAGGCCATTTCAGAGGGCAATTAAGAATCAACCACATTGCTGTGGGTCTGGAGTCACATATAGGCCAGACCGGGTAAGGGCGGCAGGCTTCCTTCCCTAAAGGACATTAGTGAACCAGATGGGTTTTTACGACAATCCGGTCGTTTCATGGCCATCATTACTGATACTAGTATTTTAATTCCAGATTTTATTTTAATTAATTGAATTTAATTAATTAATTGAATTTAAATTCGCCAGCTGCCGTGGCGGGATTTGAACTCATGATTCTGGATTTTAGTCCAGGCCTCTGGATTACTAGCCCAGTAACATAACCACTATGCTACCGTACCCGTAGCATAGTGGTTATGTCCGGTGGGACACTGGACTGAGAGGGGTGTGTTCCGATAAAGAATGAAATGACACAAGGTTAGATGGGAGGAGCTGGTCAGTGAAGAATCTTACTTCACTTCTGTCGGAAATGTCACCCAGAAATGAAGAAGTTATGCTGAGATGGTTCCTAAAGATTATGCATCTTGCAGGAGTTTGAGACAATGGTTCTAGAACATTAGCACTGAGATCTATTGCAGCCAGAGAGAAAGAACAAACTGGCATTTCTATCGCTCCTGTCCCCACCACAGGACGTCCTGAAGCACTTCACAGCCAATGAACTGTGGTCACTGTTGCAATGTACGAAACATGGCAGCCAATCTGCGCACAGCAAGATCCCACAAATAGCAATGAGATATGGGCACATAACCTGTTTGACAGATTAATATTGACCAGAACCCCAGGGAGAACTCCCCTGCTCTTCTTCTAAATAGTGGCCATGGGATCTTTTACTTCCACCTGAGAGGGCAGACTGGGCCTCAGCTTAACGTCTCATCCGAAAATCGGCACCTTGGACAGGGCAACACCACATCAGTACTGACCCTTTAACATTGCAGTGCTCGCTCAGTACTGACCCTCCGATAGTGCAGCGCTCGCTCAGTACTGACCCTCCGACAGTGCAGCGCTCCCTCGGTACTGACCCTCCGATAGTGCAGCGCTCCCTCGGTACTGACCCTCCGAAAGTGCAGCGCTCCCTCGGTACTGACCCTTCGACGCTCCCTCGGTACTGACCCTCCGACAGTGCGGCGCTCCCTCGGTACTGACCCTCCGACAGTGCGGCGCTCCCTCAGTCCTGACCCTCCGACAGTGCGGCGCTCCCTCAGTACTGACCCTCCGACAGTGCGGCGCTCCCTCAGTACTGACCCTCCGACAGTGCGGCGCTCCCTCAGTACTGACCCTCCGACAGTGCGGCGCTCCCTCAGTACTGACCCTCCGACAGTGCGGCACTCCCTCAGTACTGACCCTCCGACAGTGCGGCGCTCCCTCAGTACTGACCCTCCGACAGTGCAGCACTCCCTCAGTACTGACCCTCCGACAGTGCGGCGCTCCCTCAGTACTGACCCTCCGACAGTGCAGCACTCCCTCAGTACTGACCCTCCGACAGTGCAGCACTCCCTCAGTACTGACCCTCCGACAGTGCGGCGCTCCCTCAGTACTGACCCTCCGACAGTGCGGCACTCCCTCAGTACTGACCCTCCGACAGTGCGGCGCTCCCTCAGTACTGACCCTTCGACAGTGCAGCACTCCCTCAGTACTGCACTGTCAGTCTAGATTATGGGCTCCAGTCTGTGGAGTGGGGTTTGAACCCACGACCTTCTGCTTCAGAGGCGAGAGTGACACCCACTGAGCCACAGTGACAGATACTTGGTCCATTCCATCAAATATCTAATGAACGAACACTTGGGTCAAAATGAATATTGCTCCAAACTATGTTCGATGCACACTTGGATGTCCTCGTTCAAGAAACACAAAAAGTTCGTATGCAGGTACAGCAGGCAATTAGGAAAGCAAATGGTATGTTGGCCTTTATTGGAAGGGGGTTGGAGTACAAGAGTGCGGAAGTCTTACTACGGTTGCACAGGACTTTAGTGAGACCTCACCTGGAGTACTGTGTACAGTTTTGCTCTCCTTATCTAAGGAAGGATATACTTGCCTTAGAGGCAGTGCAACGAAGGTTCACTGGATTGATTCCTGGGATGAGAGGATTGTCCTATGAGGAGAGGTTGAGTAGAATGGGCCTATACTCTCTGGAGTTTAGAAGAATGAGAGATGATCTCAGTGAAACATATAAGATTCTGAGGGGACTTGACAGGGTAGATGCTGAGAGGCTGTTTCCCCTGGCTGGAGAGTCTAGAACTAGGGGGCATAGTCTCAGGATAAGGGGTCAGCCATTTAGGACTGAGATGAGGAGGAATTTCTTCACTCAGAGGATTGTGATTCTTTGGAATTCCCTACCCCAGAGGGCTGTGGATGCTGAGTCATTGAATATATTCAAGACTGAGATATACGGATAGAATCATAGAATCATGAAAAATTTATGGCTCAGAAGGAGGCCATTCGGCCCATCGTGTCCGCACCAGCCGAAAATGAGCCACCCAGCCTAATCCCACTTTCCCGCACTTGGTCCGTAGCCCTGTGGGCTTCGGCACTTCAGGTGCACATCCAGGTACTTTTTAAATGAGTTGAGGGTTTCTGCCTCTCCCACCCTCTCAGGCAGTGAGTTCCAGACCCCCACCACCCTCTGGGTGAAAAAATTCTCCTCTGCTCCCCTCTAATCCTTCTACCAATCACTTTAAATCTATGCCCCCTGGTCACTGACCCCTCTGCTAAGGTAAATAGGTCCTCCCTATCCACTCTATCTGGGCCCCTCATAATTTATACACCTCAATTAAATCTCCCCTCAGCCTCCTCTGTTCCAAGGAAAACAACCCCAGCCTATCCAATCTTTCCTCACAGCTAAAATTCTCCAGTCCTGGCAACATCCTCGTAAATCTCCTCTGTACCCTCTCTAGTGCAATCACATCTTTCCTGTAATGTGGTGACCAGAACTGTACACAGTACTCAAGCTGTGGCCTAACTAATGTTTTATACAGTTCTAGCATAACCTCCCTGCTCTTATATTCTATGCCTTGGCTAATAAAGGAAAGTATCCCGTATGCCTTCTTAACCACCTTATCTACCTGTCCTGCTCCCTTCAGGGATCTGTGGACATGCACTCCAAGGTCCCTCTGTTCCTCTACACCTCTCAGTATCCTCCCATTTATTCCCTTGCCTTGTTTGCCCTCCACAAATGCATTGCCTCACACTTCTCTGGATTGAACTCCATTTGCCACTTTTCTGCCCACCTGACCAGTCCATTGATATCTTCCTGCAGTCTACAGCTTTCCTCCTCACTATCAACCACACGGCCAATTTTTGTATTATCTGCAACCTTCTTAATCATGCCACCCAAATTTAAGTCCAAGTCATTAATATATACCACAAAAAGCAAGGGACCGAGTACTGAGCCCTGCGGAACCCCACTGGAAACAGCCTTCCAGTCCCAAAAACACCCGTCGACCATTACCCTTTGCTTCCTGCCACTGAGCCAATTTTGGATCCAGCTTGCCACTCTCCCTTGGATCCCATGGGCTTTTACTTTTTTGACCAGGCTGCCATATGAGACTTTCTGGACTCTAGGGGGAATCAAGGGATATGGGGATCGGGCGGGAAAGTGGAGTTGAGGTCAAAATCAGCCCTGATCTGATTGAATGACGGAGCAGGCTCTTAGGGCCAGATGGCCTACTCCTGCTCCTATTTCTTATGTTCTTATGATCTCAGCCTTGAATATATTCAACGACTGAACATTCACATCCCTCTGGGGGAGAGAATTCCAAATATTCACAACCTTCTGAGTGAAGAAATTTTTCCTCATCTCGGCCCTAAATGGCCGACCCCTTATCCTGAGACTATGACCCCTAGTTCTAGACTCTCAAGCCAGGGGAAACAACCTCTCAGCATCTACCCTGTCAAACTCTCTCAGAATCTTATATGTTTCAATGAGACCACCTCTCTCTTCTAAACTCCAGAGGGTATTGGCCCCTTCTGCTCAACCTCTCCTCATAGGACAACACTCTCATCCCAGGAATCAATCTAGTGAACCTTGGTTCCACCGCCTCTAAGGCAAGTATATCCTTCCTTAGATAAGGAGACCAAAACTGGACACAGTACTCCAGGTGAGGTCTCACCAAAGCCCTGTACAATTGCAGCAAGACTTCCTTACTCTTGTTCTCAACCCCCTTCCAATAAAGGCCAACATCCCATTTGCCTTTCTTATTGTTGCTTTACCAGCATGCTAACTTTCTGAGTTTCTTGTACAAGGACACCCAAATCCACCTGAACACCAACATTTAATAGTTTCTCACCATTTAAACAATATTCTGTTTTTCTGTTCTTCCTACCAAAGTGAATAACCTCACATTTCCCCACATTATACTCCATCTGCCACCTTCTTGCCCACTCACTTGCTCACTGGAAGGCAAACATTCCAATGTTGACTGGCCTAGTCCCACCTACTGACCCTTTGCACGAGGTGTGGTTTGGCCTCTCCTGATGGTACGCTTGGCTGCAGCTTATAATGAAACGCTTCATATCTTGGAAAATCTTCCATCTGCAAATTAAAAGCAAGCAAGAGATTGGCCAACACAAACACAAGAAACAAAAGAACACATCAGAAAGCCAGGGCTTGTACCTCTGGTATTCCAACTTTCCTAGCCCAGTATCCAACTCTGCTTTGAATGTCTTTCAAATAGATTTTGTGCTGCAGATAAGAGAGATGAAAGAAAGCAAGTGCAATGATCTGTGACTCCATTCTCTATGTATTAAACTCAGTACCTGGGGTGTGTATTTGATTGAAAACTCATTATAGCTAACTGCACTACCTGTTACATACCTGCTCTCCTGGCCGGCCTCCCATCTTCCACCCTCGATAAACTTGAGCTCATCCAAAACTCTGCTGCCCGTATCCTAACTCGCACCAACTCCTGTTCTCCCATCACCCACTGTGCTCGCTGACCCACATCGGCTCCCGGTCCGGGAATGCCTCGATTTTAAAATTATCATCCTCGTGTTCAAATCCCTCCATGGCCTCACCCCTCCCTGGTCATCATCTCATTGCTGTTTGTGGGATCTTGCTGTGCGCAAATTAGCTGCCACGTTTCCTACATTCCAACAGTGACGACACTTCATTGGCTGTAAAGTGCTTTGGGACGTCCTGAGATCGTTACTGACTCACCCCCTACCCCACAACCCGCACTGTACCTGCCCCGGGGAGTGTTTGATGGGACAGTGTAGAGGGAGCTTTACTCTGTATCTAACCCGTGCTGTACCTGCCCTGGGAGTGTTTGATGGGACAGTGTAGAGGGAGCTTTACTCTGTATCTAACCCGTGCTGTACCTGCCCTGGGAGTGTTTGATGGGACAGTGTAGAGGGAGCTTTACTCTGTATCTAACCCGTGCTGTACCTGCCCTGGGAGTGTTTGATGGGACAGTGTAGAGGGAGCTTTACTCTGTATCTAGCCCTGTACCTGCCCTGGGAGTGTTTGATGGGACAGTGTAGAGGGAGCTTTACTCTGTATCTAACCCTGTACCTGCCCTGGGAGTGTTTGATGGGACAGTGTAGAGGGAGCTTTACTCTGTATCTAACCCGTGCTGTACCTGCCCTGGGAGTGTTTGATGGGACAGTGTAGAGGGAGCTTTACTCTGTATCTAACCCGTGCTGTACCTGCCCTGGGAGTGTTTGATGGGACAGTGTAGAGGGAGCTTTACTCTGTATCTAACCCGTGCTGTTCCAGACTACACTGTGCCATCTAACAGCCCTGAGCTGGTACAGGACGGGTTAAACACAGAGTAAAGTTCGGGCACTGTGTTCACAGTATAATCTCCTCAGTGCAGCTCAATGGAGTTTGTGTGAATGAAAATACAAAGAACTGGAAGGTCCGAAAGTGAAATGTTGGCGTCTCGAACGAGTGAGAGTGGAGTTATTCCAATCACTCCCAGCTGGTGCGGTTGGAGTGAGTCTGGTTAGCAATAGTTTGGCCCTCACACTGCTGATTTGGCTTGTGGACCAGTACAGACCGTGCTCCTTGGCCGGCTGCTACAGAAGGAGCTGGTTGATCAGACGGACGGAGACAGCCTGCGGACTGAGGCCAGCTTCACTGCTGCCTGTATCTTTCACATTCGTTTCATTTCAGACAAAGACCACTGTGAAAACAGTGAAATCACGGTGAGTGGGAAGGTGGAGTGACAGGTCCATGGGAACACACAGATCCTGCACCTACAGCTGTTGGGATTTGATCAGTCAGGGAGCGATGGCTGTTTCTCATCTCTCCGATTGCTCTCTCCCGAGGCCTAGGGAAGGCCTGAGTCTATTTCTTGCTTCTCTTTTGTCTCTTTGAGCTGATACTACTTCAGCTCAAAGTAGATTGTTAGTTTACGGTATCGAGGGATACGGAGCAAAGGCAGGTCAATGGAGTTGAGGTACAGATCAGCCATGATCCGATTGAATGGGCTGAGTGGCCTCCTCCTGTTCCTATGTAACAGGCTAGAGGGGCTGAATGGCCTCCTCCTGTTCCTATGTTACAGACTGGAGGGGCTGAATGGCCTCCTCCTGTTCCTATGTAACAGGCTAGAGGGGCTGAATGGCCTCCTCCTGTTCCTATGTAACAGGCTAGAGGGGCTCAATGCCCTCCTCCTGTTCCTATGTTACAGACTGGAGGGGCTGAATGGCCTCCTCCTGTTCCTATGTAACAGTCTGGAGGGGCTGAATGGCCTCCTCCTGTTCCTATGTAACAGTCTGGAGGGGCTGAATGGCCTCCTCCTGTTCCTAGGTAACAGGCTCAAGGAGCTCTATTACACAATGTGCAATGCCTTTACCACTGAGCCATTGATCGATCGTTCCTCTGGTGCCAGTTTATTATGTGCTAAGCAAACTTTGGACGTTGAGATATATGTAGACAGCGAGGGCCGAATTTCGACCGGGCAGGTATCTTGCCCCTTGAGGGAAAGCCCTTTTCTCCGACCACACCAGATGCTGTTGACATTTGAGGACCAGGTTTCCTAGTTTTCCGGCTTGGCGGGAAGCCTAGTTTTGAATTTGAGTTGGGTTTTCACGACAACCTTTCCGATTTCAAAGTCAGACTGTTTACAACATTTCAGAGAATCATCGAATGGTTACAGCACGGAAAGAGTCCATTCAGCCCATCAAGTCCGCGCCGGCTCTATTAAGAGCAATCCAGCTAGTCCCACTCCCCCGCCCTTTCCCCGTAGCCCTGCAAATTTTTTCCTTTCAAGTACTTATCCAGTTCCCTTTTGAAGGCCATGATTGAATCTGCCTCCACCACCCCCTCGGGCAGTGCATTCCAGATCCTCACCACTCGCTGTGTAAAAAAGTTTTTCCTCATGTCACCTTTGGTTCTTTTGCCAATCACCTTAAATCTATGTCCTCTGGTTCTTGACCCTTCCGCCAATGGGAACAGTTTCTCTCTATCCACTCTGTCTGGACCCTTCATGATTTTGAATACCTCCATCAAATCTCCTCGCAACCTTCTCTGTTCCAAGGAGAACAACCCCAGCTTCTCCAGTCTATCCACGTAACTAAAGTCCCTCATCCCTGGAATCATTCTAGTAAATCTCTTCTGCACCCTGTCTAAGGCCTTCACATCTTGCCTGAAGTCCGGTGCCCAGAACTGGACACAATACTCCAGTTGTGGTCCAACCAGTGTTTTATAAAGGTTCATCATGACTTCCTTGCTTTTGTACTCTATGCCTCTATTTATAAATGTAAGGAATCTTACAACACCAGGTTATAGTCCAACAAATTTATTTTAAAATCACAAGCTTTCGGAGATTATCTCCTTCGTCAGATGAATTTATAAAGCCCAGGATCCCTTATGCTTTTTTAACCACTTTCTCAACCTACCCTGCCACCTTCAACGATTTGTGCACATATACCCCCAGATCTCTCTGTTCCTGTACCCCTTTTAGCATTGTACCCTCTAGTTTACATTGCCTCTCCTCGTTCTTCCTACCGAAATGTATCACTTTGCATTTTTCTGCATTAAATTTCATCTGCCACATGTCTGCCCATTCCACCAGCCTGTCTATAGCCTCTTGAAGTCTATCACTATCCTCCTCACTGTTCACTACCCTTCCAAGTTTTGTGTCATCTGCGAATTTTGAAATTGTGCCCTGTACACCCAAGTCCAAGTCATTATTATATATCAAGAAAAGCAGTGGTCCCAGCACTGACCCCTGGGGAACACCACTGTACACCTCCCTCCAGTCCAAAAAACAACCGTTCACCACTACTCTCTGTTTCCTGTCATTTAGCCAATTCTGTATCCATGTTGCTACTGCCCCCTTTATTCCATGGGCCGCAATCTTAATGATAAGCCTACCATGCGGCACTTTATCAAACGCCTTTTGAAACTCCAAAAACATCACATCAAGTGCATTGCCCTCATCTACCCTCACTGTTACCTCATGAATAAACTCTATCAGGTTTAGTTAAACACGATTTGTCTTTAACAAATCCGTGCTGACTTTCCCTAATCAATCCACCCTCGTCCAAGTGACTGTTAATTCTGTCCCGGATTATCATTTCTAAAAGTTTCCGCATCACTGAGGTTAAACTGATTGGCCTATAGTTGCTGGGTTTATCCTTACACCCTTTTATTGACCAAGGGTGTAACATTTGCAATTCTCCAGTCCTCTGGCACCACCCCCGTATCTACAGATGTTTGGAAGATTATGGCCAGTACCTCCGCAATTTCCACCCTTACTTCCCTCAGTAACCTCGGATGCATCCCATCCGGACCGGGTGACTTATCTACTTTAAGTACAGCTAACCTTTCAAGTACCTCTTCTTTATCAATTTTTAGCCCATCCAGTATCTCAACTGTATCAGCCTTTACTGAGACTCTGGCAGCATCTTCTTCCTTGGTAAAGACTGATGCAAAGTGCTAACAACTAACGGGAGGAGGAGGCTCTGTAAACATCCCCATCCTCAATGATGGTGGAGTCCAGCATGTGAGTGCAAAAGACAAGGCTGAAGGGTTTGCAACCATCTTCAGCCAGAAGTACCGAGTGGATGATCCATCTCAGCCTCCTCCTGATATCCCCACCATCACAGAAGCCAGTCTTCAGACAATTCGGTTCACTCCATGTGATATCAAGAAACGACTGAATGCACTGGATACAACAAAGGCTATGGGCCCCGACAACATCCCAGCTGTAGTGCTGAAGACTTGTGCTCCAGAACTAGCCGCGCCTCTAGCCAAACTGTTCCAGTACAGCTACAACACTGGCATCTACCCGACAATGTGGAAAATTGCCCAGGTATGTCCTGTCCACAAAAAGCAGGACAAATCCAATCCGACCAATTACCACCCCATCAGTCTACTCTCAATCATCAGCAAAGTGATGGAAGGTGTCGTTGACAGTGCTATCAAGCGGCACTTACTCACCAATAACCTGCTCACCAATGCTCAGTTTGGGTTCCGCCAGGACCACTCAGCTCCAGACCTCATTACAGCCTTGGTCCAAAAATGGACAAAAGAGCTGAATTCCAGAGGTGAGGTGAGAGTGACTGCCCTTGACATCAAGGCAGCATTTGACCGAGTGTGGCACCAAGAAGCCCTGGTAAAATTGAAGTCAATGGGAATCAGGGGAAAACTCTCCAGTGGCTGGAGTCATACCTAGTACAAAGGAAGATGGTAGTGGTTGTTGGAGGCCAATCATCTGAGCCCCAGGACATTGCTGCAGGAGTTCCTCAGGGCAGTGTCCTAGGCCCAACCATCTTCAGCTGCTTCCTTTGCAATGACCTTCCCTCCATCATAAGATCAGAAATGGGGATGTTCACTGATGACTGCACAGTGTTCAGTTCCATTCACAACCCCTCAGATAATGAAGCAGTCCGTGCCCGCATGCAGCAAGACCTGGACAACATCCAGGCTTGGGCTCATAAGTGGCAAGTAACATTCGCGCCAGACAAGTGCCAGGCAATGACCATCTCCAACAAGAGAGAGTCTAACCACCTCCCCTTGACATTCAACGGCATTACCATTGCCGAATCCCCCACCATCAACATCCTGGGTGTTACCATTGACCAGAAACTTAACTGGACCAGCCATGGCCACAAGAGCAGGTCAGAGGCTGGGTATTCTGCAGCAAGTGACTCACCTCCTGACTCCCCAAAGCCTTTCCACCATCTACAAGGTACAAGTCAGGAGTGTGATGGAATACTCTCTGCTTACCTGGATGAGTGCAGCTCTAACAACACTCAAGAAGCTCGACACTATCCAGGACAAAGCAGCCTGTTTGATTGGCACCCCATACACCACCCTAAACATTCACTCCCTTCACCACCAGCGCACTGTGGCTGCAGTGTGTACCATCCACAGGATGTACTGCAGCAACTCGCCAAGGCTTCTTTGACAGCACCTCCCAAACCCACGACCTCTACCACCTAGAAGGACAAGAGCAGCAGGCACATAGGAACAACACCACCTGCACATTCCCCTCCAAGTCACACACCATCCCGACTTGGAAATATATCGCCGTTCCTTCATCGTCGCTGGGTCAAAATCCTGGAACTCCCTTCCTAACAGCACTGTGGGAGAACCTTCACCACACGGACTGCAGCGGTTCAAGAAGGCGGCTCACCACCACCTTCTCGAGGGCAATTACGGATGGGCAATAAATGCCGGCCTCGCCAGCGACGCCCACATCCCATGAACGAATTTTTAAAAAACTAATTTAGTACCTCAGCCATCCCTTCTGCCTCCATAAGTAGATCTCCTTTTTGGTCCCTCCTCTTACTACCCGTTTACTGTTTACATGCCTGTAGAAGACTTTTGGATTCCCTTTTATGTTGGTCGCCAGTCTATTCTCATCTTCTCTCTTTGCCCCTCTTATTCCTTTTTCACTTCCCCTCTGAACTTTCTATATCCTGCCTGCTTCTCATTTGTGTTATCAACCTGACATAGAAACATAGAAAATAGGAGCAGGGGTAGGCCATTCGGCCTTTTGAGCCTGTTCCGCTGTTCAATATGATCATGGCTGATCCTCTATCTCAATGCCATATTCCCGCTCTCTCCCCATATCCCTTGATGCCTTTTGTGTCTAGAAATCTATCTAGCTCCTTCTTAAATATATTCAGTGACTTGGCCTCCACTGCCTTCTGTGGTAGAGAATTCCACAGGTTCACCACCCTCTGAGTGAAGAAATTTCTCCTCATCTCAGTCCTAAATGTCCTACCCCGTATCCTGAGACTGTGACCCCTCGTTCTAGACCCCCCAGCCAGGGGAAACATCCTCCCTGCATCCAGTCTGTCTAGCCCTGTCAGAATTTTATATGTTTCAAAGAGATCCCCTCTCATTCTTCTAAACTCGAGTGAATACAGGCCGAGTCGACCCAATCTCTCCTCATATGACAGTCCTGGCATCCCAGGAATCAGTCTGGTGAACCTTCACTGCACTCCCTCTATGGCAAGTATATCCTTTCTTTGGTAAGGAGACCAAAACTGCTCACAATACTCCAGGTGTGGTCTCACCAAGGCCATGTATAACATCTGTCATATGCCCCTTTTTTCTGTTCCATCTTACTCTCTATCTCTTTTGTCATCCAGGGAGCTCTGGCTTTATTTGCCCTTCCTTTCCCCTAGTGGGAATGTCCCTAGACTGTACCCGAACCATCTCCTCCTTAAGGGCCGCCCACTGTTCGATTACAGTTTTGCCTGCCAATCTTTGATTCCAATTTACCCGGGCCAGATCTGTTCTCATCCCATTTAAATTTGCCCTCCACCAATTGAGTATTTTTACTTTAGAGTGGTCCGTGTCCTTTTTTAGCTAATCTAAACCTCATGATATTATGATCGCTGTTCCCTAAATGTTCCCCCACTGACACTTGCTCCACTTGGCCCACCTCATTCCCTAGAACCAAGTCCAGCAATGCCTCCTTCCTCATTGGGCCGGAAACACACTGATCAAGAAAGTTCTCCTGAACACACTTCAGAAATTCCTCCCCCTCTGTGCCCCTTATATTATTATTGTTATCCCAGTCTATATTAGGATAGTTGAAGTCCCCAGTTATCACTACTCTATGGCTTTTGCACCTCTCTGTAATTTCCCTGTAAATTTGCTCCTCTATCTCCTTCCCACTAGTTGGTGGCCTGTAGAATACACCCAGTAGTGTAATGGCACCTCTATTGTTTCTTAACTCTAACCAAATAGATTCTGTCCTTGACCCCTCCAGGACATCCTCTCTCTCCAGCACTGTAATATTCTCCTTCATCAATACTGCCACCTCCCTCCTTTCTTCCCTTCCCTATCTTTCCTGAACACCTTGTATCCAGGAATATTTAGTACCCAATCCTGCCCTTTTTTGAGCCAGGTCTCCGTTATCGCCACAACATCATATTCCCATGTGGCTATTTGCGCCTGCAGCTCACCAACCTTGTTTACCACACTAATGCGTTTACACACATGAACTGCAAACCCGTTTTAGACTTTCTTGTACTCTCTCTTAGTCTGATCCCACCTAATACTGTACTATTACTTGCTCTGGTGCTAACTCCCCCCCGACCCCGATCCTTTGCACCCCTTGTTTCTCCTTTCCAATGCTACATCCTGGTGCCCATCCCCCGCAAAATTAGTTTTTACCTCCCCCACAGCATTAGCGAACCTCCCTGCGAGGATTTTGGTCCCAGCTTCATTTAGGTGCAACCCGTCCGGCCTGTACAGGTCCCACCTCCCCCAGAAGTGGTCCCAATGCCCCAGGAATCTAAAGCCCTCCCTCCTGCACCATCTCTCCAGATACACATTCATCTGCTCTATCCTCCTATTTCTATGCTCACTCGCGGGTGGCACCGGGAGTAATCCGGAGATTACTACCTTTGAGGTCCTGCTTCTTAATCTCTTTCCGAGCTCCTTAAAATCTGCCTGCAGGACCTCATCCCTTGGCGTCCTATTTGACCCTGAGATGAGCTTCCAACCACATATCCATTCCATCACCAAGACCGCCGACTTCCACCTCCATAACAGCGCCCGTCTCCGCCCCTGCCTCAGCCCATCTGCTGCTGAAACCCTCGTCCATGCCTTTGTAACCACTAGACTCGATCATTCCAATGCTCTCACCCATCTTCCACCCTCCGTAAACTTCAGCTCATCCGAAACTCTGCTGTCCGTATCCTAACTCGCACCCAGTCTCGTTCACCCATCACCCCCTGTGCTCACTGACCAACATTGGCTCCAATTTGCATTGCCTCAATTTTAAAATTCTCATCCGTGTTTTTAAATCCCTCGCCCCTCCCTATCTCTGCACCCTCCTCCAGCCCAACAACGCTCCGAGATCTCTGCACTCCTCCAACTCTGGCCTCTTGTCCATCCCCGATTTCCTTCGCTCCACCATTGGCGGCCGTGCCTTCAGCTCTGGAATTGCCTCCCTAAACCTCTCCACTTGGTTTCCAGCTATTCACAATACATATCAATGATTTGGATGAGGGAACCAAATGTAATATTTCCAAGTTTGCTGACGACACAAAATTAGGTGGGGTTGTGAGTTGTGAGGAGGATGCAAAGAGGCTTCAAGGCGATTTAGACAAGTTGAGTGAGTGGGCAAATACATGGCAGATGCAGTGTAACGTGGATAAATGTGAAGTTATCCACTTCGGAAGGAAAAACAGAAAGGCAGAGTATTATTTAAACGGTGCTAGATTGGGAAATGTTGATGTACAAAGGGACCTGGGTGTCCTTGTACACCAGTCACTGAAAGCTAACACGCAGGTGCAGCAAGCAGTTAGGAAGGCAAATGGTATGTTGGCCTTCATTGCAAGAGGATTTGAGTACAGGAGCAAGGATGTCTTACTGCAGTTATACAGGGCTTTGGTGAGACCATGCCCGGAGTATTGTGTGCAGTTTTGGTCTCCTTACCTAAGAAAGGATATACTTGCCATAGAGGGAGTGCAGCGAAGGTTCACCAGACTGATTCCTGGGATGGGAGGACTGTTGTATGAGGAGAGATTGGGTCGACTCGGCCTGTATTCACTCGAGTTTAGAAGAATGAGAGGGGATCTCATTGAAATATGTAAAATTCTGACAGGGCTAGACAGACTGGATGCAGGGAGGATGTTTCCCCTGGCTGGGGGGGTCCAGAACGAGGGGTCATAGTCTCAGGATACGGGGTAGAACATTTAGGACTGAGATGAGGAACATAGGAACATTGGAACAGGAGTAGGCCATTCAGCCCCTTGTGCCTGCTCCGTCATTTGATAAGATCATGGCTGATCTGTGATCTAACTCCATATACCTGCCTTTGGCCCATATCCCTTAATACCTTTGGGTGCCAAAAAGCTATCTATCTCAGATTTAAATTTACCAATTGAGCTAGTATCAATTGCTGTTTGCGGAAGAGAGTTCCAAACTTCTACCACCCTTTGTGTGTAGAAATGTTTTCTAATCTCGCTCCTGAAAGGTCTGGCTCTAATTTTTAGACTGTGCCCCCTACTCCTAGAATCCCCAACCAGCGGAAATAGTTTCTCTCTATCCACCCTATCTGTTCCCCTTAATATCTTATAAACTTCAATCAGATCACCCCTTAACCTTTGAAACTCCAGAGAATACAACCCCAATTTGTGTAATCTCTCCTTGTAACTTAACCCTTGAAGTCCGGGAATCATTCTAGTAAACCTACGCTGCACTCCCTCCAAGGCCAATATGTCCTTCCGAAGGTGCGGTGCCCAGAACTGCTCACAGTGCTCCAGGTGCGGTCTAACCAGGGTTTTGTATAGCTGCAGCATAACTTCTGCCCCCTTGTACTCCAGTCCTCTAGATATAAAGGCCAACATTCCATTAGCCTTCTTGATTATTTTCTGCACCTGTTCATGACACTTCAATGATCGATGTACCTGAACCCCGAAGTCCCTTTGGACATCCACTGTTTTTAACTTTTTACGAGGAGAAATTTCTTCAGTCAGAGGGTGGTGAACCTGTGGAATTCTCTGCCACAGAAGGCTGTGGAGGCCAAGTCACTGAATATATTTAAGAAGGAACTCGATGGATTTCTGGACACAAAAGGTTTCAAGGGGTATGGGGAGAGAGTGGGAATATGGTATTGAGTTAGAGGATCAGCCATGATCATATTGGATGGTGGAGCAGGTTCGAAGGCTCGAATGGCCTACTCCTGCTCCTATTTTCTATGTTTCTCCCCCTCTCTCTCCTCCTTTAAGACCCTCCTTAAAACCTACCTCATTGACCAAGCTTTTGGTCGCCTGACCTAATACCTCTTTATGTGGCTCATACTATCACAGTAATGATTGCGCAGAAGGAGGCCATTCGGCCCATCGTGCCTGTGCCGGCTCTTTGGAAGAGCTATCCAATTAGTCCCACTCCCCCTGCTCTTTCCCCAGAGCCCTGTAATTTTTTTCCCTTCAAGTATTTATCCAATTCCCTTTTGAAAGTTATTATTGAATCTGCTTCCACCGCCCTTTCAGGCAGCGCATTCCAGATCATCACAACTCGCTGAATAAAAAATGTTTCCTCATCTCCCCTCTGGTTCTTTTGCCGATCACCTTAAATCTGTGTCCTCTGGTTACCGACCCTCCTGTCACTGGAAACAGTTTCTCCTTATTTACTCTGTCAAAACTGTTCATGATTTTGAACACCTCGATCAAATCTCCCCTTAACCTTCTCTGTTCTAAGGAGAACAATCCCAGCTTCTCCAGTCTCTCCACATAACTGAAGTCCCTCATCCCTGGAACCATTCTAGTAAATCTCTTCTGCACCCTCTCCAGTTGTGGCTGAAGCAGTGTTTTATAAAGATTTAGCATAACTTCCTTGCTTTTGTACTCTGTGCCTCTATTAATAAAGCCCAGGATCCTATCTGTTTTTTTAACAGCCTTCTCAACCTGTCCTGCCACCTTCAGCGATTTGTGTACATACACCCCCAGGTCTCTCTGTTCCTGCACCCCCTTTAAAATTGTACCATTTAGTTTATTTTGCCTCTCCTCATTCTTCCTACCAAAATGTATCACTTCACACTTCTCTGTGTTAAATTCCATCTGCCATGTGTCTGCCCATTTCACCAGTCTGTCTCTGTCCTCCTGAAGTCTGTTACTATCCTCCACATTGTTTACTACATTTCCGAGTTTTGTGTTATTTGCAAACGTTGAAATTATCCCCTCTATACCCAAGTCCAGGTCATTAATATATATCAAAAAGAGCAGTGCTCCTAATACTGACCCCTGGGGAACACCCTTTTTTTTGTTCTGAATGTTTTATATTTTCCCAGGTTTTTTTAATATTACCTGCCCTTCAAACGCTAAATGCTTCTATTTAGTTTCAATTCTAACCTGCTCTCCCGATCGATCCTCAGCTTTTGGCCCAGAATTTACTGTAAACGGTGAATGAACTGCACCCTCTGTTCATTCGTCTTGTCCTTGCCCATAGACTTTCCGTGAGGTTTTACACGGCAAGTTACTGTCAGCGGGACAGCCAGTCAGCGCGGTGCTCTCTACAGGGCATCTGGGACCTGTGTGAACAGGACAAGCAACTGGGTATCTCCTTAACCAATCAGATTGAGGAATGGTTAATACCAGTGCAGAGACTGAACCAGGAAGTGTAAGCTGGAATAGTGAATTCAATGTCAAATCAGGGACAGTAAGGGAGAGAACGATTGGATTAAGACGGAGAGAGAAAAGAGACAGAAAGAAAAGGTTATTCACATTTAAAAAAAATCTCCAACAACAATTAAAATCTATGGGAATGAGACTCCACACTTGTAAAGGTTAATTCTCTGGGCCAGAGAGGTTGTTTGGCAGTAATTAAGACTTACCACGCCGTTAAAAGGTACTTAGACTGAAAAGGACACGGCCTGACTTTCAGTGGCGAGTTTCGTTCATATCAACCGCCCAAAACAGGAACTTCACGCCGTTCAATGTGTTTAACTGGTGAGCAGACCGCGAGATGCCTTTCTCGTGAGTCTGACGGGGTGAGCAGCACATCTCGGACAGAAACTTACAGATCTTGGCGTTTCACTGCGCCTCTGCCCTCGCCTGAAGTTGCTGTGTGATTTGTGGATAAATAGCGGTAATCGCTGTTAGTCTCACCATTAATTTGAGAGTAAATTCTGGCCCATTATTTCCTCACTGGAATGTTCCTGATTTCCTCTCTTTCCATTTCGCGTATATTTGGTCTCGACTGCCTACCCACAGTTCAATTTACCAGTTACTTGTTCCTATTTTTTTCTGGTCGACTTCCTTGTTACAGTAACAACATATTGAGTAAGAAACCAGTCCTGAACACACAGCAGAAACCTCACCTTTTCTCATCACAAACATATTCCCATCCTGCTCGACTTCAGGCCAATTCAACTGTACACAAATATAATTCCATTGTTAAAACAGACGCCTTGAATCTGTCTACAAATTTTGTCCTCAGTTTCCTTTGTTTGGTAATCTATAATATCTTCCCAATAATTATTGATTGAATTTGTTTTTGGGGATGTTGCAAGGCTGCTATTTATGGCCCATCCCTTCTTGCCTTGAGGGCGTTGGGAGCCAAACACGCAAGAAAGGACTGGCATTTCTGTAGTGCCTTTCCCCATCTCAGGACGTCCCAAAGGGCTTTACGACCAATGAACTACTTCTGAAGTGCAGTCACTGTTGTAATGTAGTAATCATGGCAGCCAATTTGCGCACAGCAAGATCCCACAAACAGCAAATGAGACAATGACCAGATAATCAGTTCTTTTAGTGATATTAGTTGAGGGATAAATATTCACCAGAAAATTGCCATAGGTTTGATTCTCATTCCAGACACGTGAGCACATAATCCAGGCTGACACTCCCAGTGCAGTACTGAGGGAGCGCCGCACTGTCGGAGGGTCAGTACTGAGGGAGCGCCGCACTGTCGGAGGGTCAGTACTGAGAGAGCGCCGCACTGTCGGAGGGTCAGTACTGAGGGAGCGCTGCACTGTCGGAGGGTCAGTACTGAGGAAGCGCCGCACTGTCGGAGGGTCAGTACTGAGGGAGCGCCGCACTGTCGGAGGGTCAATACTGAGGGAGCGCTGCACTGTCGGAGGGTCAGTACTGAGGAAGCGCCGCACTGTCGGAGGGTCAGTACTGAGGGAGTGCCGCACTGTCGGAGGGTCAGTACTGAGGGAGCGCCGCACTGTCGGAGGGTCAGTAATGAGGGAGCGCTGCACTGTCAGAGGGTCAGTACTGAGGGAGCGCTGCACTGTTGGAGGGTCAGTACTGAGGGAGTGCTGCACTGTCGGAGGGTCAGTACTGAGGGAGCGCTGCACTGTCGGAGGGTCAGTACTGAGGGAGCGTTGCACTGTCGGAGGGTCAGTACTGAGGGAGCGCTGCACTGTTGGAGGGTCAGTACTGAGGGAGCGCTGCACTGTCGGAGGGTCAGTACTGAGGGAGCGCTGCACTGTCGGAGGGTCAGTACTGAGGGAGCGTTGCACTGTTGGAGGTGCCGTCTTTCAGTTGAAGCGTTAAACTGAGGCCCCGTCTGCCCTGTCAGGTGAACATAAAAGATCCCACGGCCACTATTTGGAAGAAGAGCAGGGGAGTTCTCCCCCATATCCTGTTATCCCTCAACCAACATCACTAAAAAAAACAGATGATCTGGTCATTTATCACGTTGCTGTTTGTGGGATCTTGCTGTGCGCAATTTGGCTGCCGTGTTTCCTACATTACAACAGTGACTACACTTCAAAAGTACTTCATTGGCTGTAAAGTACTTTGGGACGTCCTGAGCTGGTGAAAGGTGCAAGTTCTTTCTCTCTTCCTTTTCAGGGCGTGCGGGAGAGCCGTTCAGGCCTGTGGGTGTCAATGAGGTGAGAGGGAGTGGGGCCTGATTTGATGTGGAGCGGTGGGAAGCTCTCTGATGGTCCTGTCCTGTGCTCTAGGTTGTACAGTGGCCGTGGAGTTGGACAGCAGGTGGCCCCAAAATGTCACAGCGGAGACAGGATCGGCTGTGGCTCCCGGGAGGACAGCACCGGGCAAGACCCCCAAAAGGCAGCCAGCCTCTTCTTCACCAGGAACGGAAAAGAGGTAGGACCATGAACATGGCGGGGGGACATCTGGGGGAGTTTTGGACAATGTGGGGAAAGAGGGAACGAGGGTCGTGTGATCCCCCTGAGCAGCTTCGAAACAATGAGAGCGACTCGGAGGTGACGGTTCACTGATTGTGATCAGTGTGTGTGGAACTGTACCCCAGTGAGAGTCAGTGTCTGTGGAACTGTACCCCAGTGAGAGTCAGTGTCTGTGGAACTGTACCCCAGTGAGAGTCAGTGTCAGTGGAACTGTACCCCAGTGAGAGTCAGTGTCTGTGGAACTGTATCCCAGTGAGAGTCAGTGTCAGTGGAACTGTACCCCAGTGAGAGTCAGTGTGTGTGGAACTATACCCCAGTGAGAGTCAGTGTGTGTGGAACTGTACCCCAGTGAGAGTCAGTGTGTGTGGAACTGTACCCCAGTGAGAGTCAGTGTGTGGAACTGTACCCCAGTGAGAGTCAGTGCCTGTGGAACTGTACCCCAGTGAGAGTCAGTGTCTGTGGAACTGTACCCCAGTGAGAGTCAGTGTCTGTGGAACTGTACCCCAGTGAGAGTCAGTGTGTGTGGAACTGTACACCAGTGAGAGTCAGTGTGTGTGGAACTGTACCCCAGTGAGAGTCAGTGTCTGTGGAACTGTACCCCAGTGAGAGTCGGTGTCTGTGGAACTGTACCCCAGTGAGAGTCAGTGTCTGTGGAACTGCACCCCAGTGAGAGTCAGTGTCTGTGGAACTGTACACCAGTGAGAGTCAGTGTGTGTGGAACTGTACCCCAGTGAGAGTCAGTGTGTGTGGAACTGTACCCCAGTGAGAGTCAGTGTCTGTGGAACTGTACACCAGTGAGAGTCAGTGTGTGTGGAACTGTACCCCAGTGAGAGTCAGTGTCTGTGGAACTGTACCCCAGTGAGAGTCAGTGTCTGTGGAACTGTACACCAGTGAGAGTCAGTGTGTGTGGAACTGTACCCCAGTGAGAGTCAGTGTCTGTGGAACTGTCCCCCAGTGAGAGTCAGTGTGTGTGGAACTGTACCCCAGTGAGAGTCAGTGTGTGTGGAACTGTACCCCAGTGAGAGTCAGTGTCTGTGGAACTGTACCCCAGTGAGAGTCAGTGTCTGTGGAACTGTACCCCAGTGAGAGTCAGTGTGTGTGGAACTGTACCCCAGTGAGAGTCAGTGCGTGTGGAACTGTACCCCAGTGAGAGTCAGTGCCTGTGGAACTGTACCCCAGTGAGAGTCAGTGCCTGTGGAACTGTACCCCAGTGAGAGTCAGTGCCTGTGGAACTGTACCCCAGTGAGAGTCGGTGCCTGTGGAACTGTACCCCAGTGAGACTCAGTGTCTGTGGAACTGTACCCCAGTGAGAGTCAGTGTGTGTGGAACTGTACCCCAGTGAGAGTCAGTGTGTGTGGAACTGTACCCCAGTGAGAGTCAGTGTCTGTGGAACTGTACCCCAGTGAGAGTCAGTGTGTGTGGATCTATTATCCCAGTGAGAGTCAGTGTGTGGAGCCTGTACTCTGTGTGGACTCAGTACCACATTGGATGAGATCTGGCAGCTCAGCCTAGGGGGAGGTGGACTCTGGGAACCTTCCTGCTCTCTGTGGCTCACTGCCAGTCCTAGGTCGATAATTCCCCATTGAACTACCGAGAAGATGATTTTTCCATCCTGCCGTTGTTCACTAGTCACGTCACTCACACCCTTGTGTATTGGATGGTGTGTGTTCGTGACCTTCGAATGTGTCGCAGAAATCAGCGCCTTGAGCTGAGGGGGGGAGTGACAGAGAATCATAGAAAGTTACAACACAGAAGGAGGTCATTCGTCCCATCATGTCCGTACCGGTCGAGAAGGAGCCACCCAGCCTAATCCCACTTTCCCGCACTTGGTCCGTAGCCCTGTGGGTTTCAGCACTTCAGGTGCACATCCAGGTACTTTTTAAATGAGTTGAGGGTTTCTGCCTCTCCCACCCTCTCAGGTAGTGAGTTCCAGACCCCCACCACCCTCTGGGTGAAAACATTTCTCCTCAGCTCCCCTCTAATCCTTCCACCAATTACTTTAAATCCATGCCCCCTGGTCACTGACCCCTCTGCTAAGGGAAATAGGTCCTCCCTATCCACTCTATCTCGGCCCCTCATAATTTTATACACCTCAATTAAATCTCCCCTCAGCCTCCTCTGTTCCAAAGAAAACAACCCCAGCCTATCCGATCTTTCCTCATAGCTAAAATTCTCCAGCCCTGGCAACATCCTTGTAAATCTCCTCTGTACCCTCTCTAGTGCAATCACATCTTTCCTGTAATGTGGTGACCAGAACTGTACACAGTACTCTAGCTGTGGCCTCACTAGTGTTTTATACAGTTCCAGCATAACATCCCTGCTCTTGTACTCTGTGCCTCGGCTAATAAAGGAAAGTATCCCGTATGCCTTTTTAACCACCTTATCTACCTGTCCTGCTACTTTCAGGGATCTGTGGACATGCACTCCAAGGTGGGATTTCTTATTCAAAAATAAATGGGACATTATGGAAGCAGATTATGAGCCTGTAATACAATCATGTTACCAAAATGCACCTTCGTTCTACCTAATGGTGGCCGGATTGAGGTGTGTGGTATTAGTGCAGTAACAGATCACTGCCAGTGTAACACATGGTACTGCATTTGGTGACCCCACTATTCCCGGCCAGAATGGAGATGATTGGGTAATTCCCCCATCAATCACGCCTGGAGACTGGGATTGATTTAACGCACATAATTTGTACTCTGTACCTGTCCTCCACTCACTGCATTTTGCTGGAGGAATATCCTTGCTTTTATCGGGAGAAGATGCTGTAGTTTCGGTCTTGGGTTCCGTTTGCTGCAGTTTGTAGAGACTCTTTTTAAATGGACTCTGCAAGTAGACTTTGTTTGCTTTGTTCTCTGTAAAATACACTGTCTGTCCCAAGTCCTCCCTCCAACTCATTGGTTGCCGCAGTGGTGTCAGTTGACACTCTGATCAAAATACTTGGGAGTCACATGGCCAGAAGCATGGATTTCATTGGAGGACAGAGTTGAAGCACAGTGAGTGCCAGGGCGAGCTCACCTATTGGACACTGGCACAGGTTCCCACTGCCAGTCCGTGCTCAGAACATCGCCCACATTAACCCCGAGAGTACAGCCAACTAGTGCCCAGGCTGAGAGATGAACTGCATGTTTGTATGGTTCGATAAAAAGACTTGCCTTTCTATCGCGCTTTTCACCACCTCAGGACGTCCCAAAGCGCTTTACGGCCATTGAAGTACTTTTGGAAGTGTAGTCACTGTTGTAATGTAGGAATAGCGGCAGCCAATTTGCGCACAGCAAGATCCCACAAACAGCAATGTGATAATGGCCAGATAATCTGTTTCAGTGATGTTGGTGAGAGATAAATATTGGCCACGACACCGGGGAGAACTCCCCCGCTCTTCTTCAAAGTAGGACCGTGAAATCTTTTACGTCCACCTGAGAGGGAAGACGGGGCCTCAGTTTAACAGCTCATACAAAAGACGGCACCTCTGACTGTGCAGCACTCCCTCAGTACTGCACTGGAGCGTCAGCCTGGAATTTGTGCTCCAGTCCCTGGAGTGAGGCTCAAACCCACAACCTTGTGATTCAGAGCTGTGAGTGCTACCCACCGAGCCAGGGCTGACACACACACATGCGTGTTTGCACTGAGCCAGGGCTGACACACACACACGCGTGTTTGCACTGAGCCAGGGCTGACACACACACACGCGTGTTTGCACTGAGCCAGGGCTGACACACACACACACGCGTGTTTGCACTGAGCCAGGGCTGACACACACACACACACGCGTGTTTGCACTGAGCCAGGGCTGGCACACACACACGCGCGTGTTTGCACTGAGCCAGGGTTGACACACACACACGCGTGTTTGCACTGAGCCAGGGCTGACACACACACACACGCGTGTTTGCACTGAGCCAGGGCTGACACACACACACACGCGTGTTTGCACTTGGAAGAATGAGTGAGCTGCAAAAGGCGCTTGCAAATAAAGTTGTTCGTTTGTAATAAAATCATCTGAATGCATAACAGAACCAAAGAGATAAAACGGAATCTGCGTGTTTTGGCGATTTTCTACACTAGACACAGCATTAAAACTAATGTATGTCACATGGGAGCTGATAAGCACTTCCGTAATTGTTTTACTATCTGATATAGTAAATACACTCAGGAGCTGACACTGAGACACCCATCGGCCGTACAGTCCCAGACAGGAGTGAATCGTTCCCCTTTTACCCACTGTGTACTGTACAATGTACAGGAGCTGACACTGAGACACACACGGGCCGTACAGTCCCAGACAGGAGTGAATCGTTCCCATTTTACCCACTGTGTACTGTACAATGTACAGGAGCTGACACTGAGACACACACGGGCCGTACAGTCCCAGACAGGAGTGAATCGTTCCCCTTTTACCCACTGTGTACTGTACATGTACAGGAGCTGACACTGAGACACACACGGGCCATACAGTACCAGACAGGAGTGATTCGTTCCCTTTTACCCACTGTGTACTGTACAATGTACAGGAGCTGACACTGAGACACACACGGGCCGTACAGTACCAGACAGGAGTGAATCGTTCCCTTTTACCCACTGTGTACTGTACAATGTACAGGAGCTGACACTGAGACACACACGGGCCGTACAGTACCAGACGGGAGTGAATCGTTCCCTTTTACCTGCTGTGTACTGTACAATGTACAGGAGCTGACACTGAGACACACACGGGCCGTACAGTACCAGACGGGAGTGAATCGTTCCCTTTTACCCACTGTGTACTGTACAATGTACAGGAGCTAACACTGAGGCAGTGGTATAAGCTGATCAGAGAGAGCCAGCATGGATTTGTAACGGATAAATCATGTCTAACGAATCCTGTTGAATTATTTGAGGTGGTAATGAACACGAGAGATTCGGGAGTGTCTCGGGATGTTCTTTATCTGGATTTCCAGACGGTATTGGACAAAGTTCCATAAAGGAGATTGTTAATAAAAATGAGAGAGCATGGAATTGGAGGCAATTTATTGGCTTGGACAGGGAATTGGTTCGGAGACAGGAGACAGAGAGTTGGGATAATGGGTATGGACTCCAATTGGCAGGATGTGACTAGTGGTGTCCCCCAGGGATCTGAACTGGGGCCTCAGCTTTTCACTATATTTATAAATGACTTGGATGAAGGAATAGAGAGCCGTGTATCTCAGTTTGCTGACGACACTAAGTTAGGAGGCAGTAAACAGTGTAGATGGGAGCAGGAAGTTTCAAAGGGCCATCGATAGATTAAGTGAATGGGCAAAACTGTGAGAGATGGAGTTCAGTGTGGGAAAGTGTGAGGTCATCCAGTTTGGGCCGAAGAAAGATAAATCAAAGTATTTTCTAAATGGTGAGAGGCTCGGAACTGGAGGAGCAGAGAGATTTAGCTAAAAGCCAGTGGACAGGTACATAAAATAATTAAAAAGGGTGATGGGATGTTGGCCTTTATCTCGAGGGGGCTGGAATATAAAGGGGAGGCAGTGATGCTCCAGTTATACAGAGCTCTGGTCAAACCCGATCTGGAGACTGGGTTCAGTTCTGGGCACCGCACCTCAGGAAGGAGAGATTGGCCTTGGAGGGGGGGCAGCGCAGATTCACCAGAATGATACCGGGGATAAAAGGGTTAAATTACGAGGACAGGTTGCATAGACTGGGCTTGTAGTCCCTCGAGTTTAGAAGATTAAGGGGTGATCTAATCGAGGTGTTTAAAATGATAAAGGGATTTGATAGGGTCGATAGAGAGAAACTATTTCCTCTGGTGGGGAATCAAAGAAGAAAGAAAGAACTTTCATCACCTCAGTATGTCCCAAAGCTCTTTACAGGCAATGAAATACTTTTGAAACTGCAGTCACTGATGTAATGTGGGAAATGCGGCACCCATTTTGGAGGTGGTGTTGTTCCCATGTGCCTGCTGCTCTTGTCCTTCTGGGTGGTAGAGGTCATGGGTTTGGGAGGTGCTGTCGAAGAAGCCTTGGCGAGTTACTGCAGTGCATCCTGTGGATGGTACACACTGCAGCCACTGTGGTGAAGGGAGTAAGTATTTAAGGTGGTGGATGGGGTGCCAATTGAGCAGACTGCTTTGTCCTGGATGGTGTCGAGTTTCTTGAGTGTTGTTGGAGCTGCACTCATCCAGGCAAGTGGAGAGTATTCCATCACACTCCTGACTTGTGCCTTGTAGATGGTGGAAAGGCTTTGGGGAGTCAGGAGGTGAGTCACTCGCCACAGAATACCCAGCCTCTGACCTGCTCTTGTAGTCCCGGTGTTGTTAATCATAGAATCATAGAATCATAGAAGTTTACAACACGGAAGGAAACAGGCCCATCGGCCCAACATGTCCATGTCGCCCAGTTTATACCACTAAGCTAGTCCCAATTGCCTGCACTTGGCCCATATCCCTCGATACCCATCTTCCCCATGTAACTGTCCAAATGCTTTTTAAAAGACAAAATTGTACCCACCTCTACTACTGCCTCTGGTAGCTCGTTCCAGACACTCACCACCCTTTGAGTGAAAAAATTGCCCCTCTGGACCCTTTTGTATCTCTCCCCTCTCACCTTAAATCTATGCCCCCTCGTTATAGACTCCCCTACCTTTGGGAAAAGATTTTGACTATCTACCTTATCTATGCCTCTCATTATTTTATAGACTTCGATAAGATCACCCCTAAACCTCCTACTCTCCAGGGAAAAAAGTCTCAGTCTATCCAACCTCTCCCTATAAGTCAAACCATCAAGTCCCGGTAGCATCCTAGTAAATCTTTTCTGCACTCTTTCTAGTTTAATAATATCCTTTCTATAATAGGGTGACCAGAACTGTACACAGTATTCCAAGTGTGGCCTAACTAATGACTTGTACAACTTCAACAAGACATCCCAACTCCTGTATTCAATGTTCTGACCAATGAAACCAAGCATGCTGAATGCCTTCTTCACCACCCTATCCACCAGTGACTCCACTTTCAAGGAGCTATGAACCTGTACTCCTAGATCTCTTTGTTCTATAACTCTCCCCAACGCCCTACCATTAACGGAGTAGGTCCTGGCCCGATTCGATCTACCAAAATGCATCACCTCACATTTATCTAAATTAAACTCCATCTGCCATTCATCGGCCCACTGGCCCAATTTATCAAGATCCCGTTGCAATCCTAGATAACCTTCTTCACTGTCCACAATGCCACCAATCTTGGTGTCATCTGCAAACTTACTAACCATGCCTCCTAAATTCTCATCCAAATCATTAATATAAATAACAAATAACAGCGGACCCAGCACCGAACCCTGAGGCACACCGCTGGTCACAGGCCTCCAGTTTGAAACACAACCCTCCACAACCACCCTCTGTCTTCTGTTGTCAATCCAATTTTGTATCCAATTGGCTACCTCACCTTGGATCCCGTGAGATTTAACCTTATGTAACAACCTACCATGCGGTACCTTGTCAAAGGCTTTGCTAAAGTCCATGTCGACCACGTCTACTGCACAGCCCTCATCTATCTTCTTGGTTACCCCTTCAAAAAACGCCATCAAATTCGTGAGACATGATTTTCCTCTCACAAAACCATGCTGACTGTTCCTAATCAGTCCCTGCCTCTCCAAATGCCTGTAGATCTTGTCTCTCAGAATACCCTCTAACAACTTACCCACTACAGATGTCAGGCTCACCGGTCTGTAGTTCCCAGGCTTTTCCCTGCCGCCCTTCTTAAACAAAGGCACAACATTTGCTACCCTCCAATCTTCAGGCACCTCACCTGTTGCTGTCGATGATTCAAATATCTCTGCTAGGGGACCCGCAATTTCCTCCCCAACCTCCCATAACGTCCTGGGATACATTTCATCAGGTCCCGGAGATTTATCTACCTTGATGCGCGTTAAGACTTCCAGCACCTCCCTCTCTGTAATATGTACACTCCTCAAGACATCACTATTTATTTCCCCAAGTTCCCTAACATCCATGCCTTTCTCAACCGTAAATACCGATCATGGCTGGTCCAGTTAAGTTTCTGGTCAATGGTGGCCTGCTAGATGTGGATGGTGGGGGGACTCGGTGATGATGGGCCTATTGAAGGTGAGGGGGAGAAGGTCGGGCTGAGTCTTGTTGGAGATGGTCATTCCCTGGTACTTGTGTATCACAGATGTTTCCTGGCATCGTCAGCCCAAACCAGGATGCTGCCCAGGTCCTGTTGTAGGCCAGAATAGGCTGCATCCATTATCGGGCAAGTTCTCAATGTAACTTTTGGACTTGTTGGGGTGTTTGAGGAGGGAGGTATATTGATATTGGTGTAATTCTGTGAGTGTTCAGTAAGTTCCTCTGACCTGGAGTGCTCGTATGATTGGCAGTTGCACCCCACCTGTGTTTAAGGCCTGCAGTCTTTTCTAGTTTGTAATTGACTGACATTAACATGGGAACAGGAGGAGGCCATTCAGCCCCTCGAGCCTGTTCCGCCATTCAATTAGATTAAGGCTGATCTGTATCTTAACTCCATTTACCCTCCTTGGTTCTGAAACCCTTAATATCCTTGCCTTATAAAATGTTATCAATCTCAGTCTTAAAATTTCCAATTGACCCCCAGCCTCAACAGCTTTTTGGGGGAGAGAGTTCCAGATTCCCACCCCCCTTTGTGTGAAGAAATGCTTCCTGACATCACCCCTGAACAGCCTGGCTCTAATTTTAAGGTTCTGCCCCCTTGTTCTGGACTCCCCCCACCAGAGGAAATAGTTTCTCTCTATCGACCCTATCAAATCCTTTAATCATCTTAAACACCTCGATTAGATCACCCCTTAATCTTCTAAACTCGAGGGAATACAAGCCCAGTCTGTGCAACCTGTCCTCGTAATTTAACCCTTTTATCCTCGGTATCATTCTGGTGAATCTGCGCTGCCCCCCCTCCAAGGCCAATATATCCTTCCTGAGGTGCGGTGCCCAGAACTGAACTGGCTTTTAGTGATTTCTGTACCTGGACCCCTAAATCTCTCTGCTCCTCCACAGTTCCGAGCTTCTCACCATTTAGAAAATACTTTGATTTATCTTTCTTAGGCCCAAACTGGATGACCTCACACTTTCCCACACAGAACTCCATCTCTCACAGTTTTGCCCATTCGCTTAATCTATCGATGGCCCTTTGAAACTTCCTGCTCCCATCTACACTGTTTACTGCCTCCTAACTTAGTGTCGTCAGCAAACTGAGATACACGGCTCTCTATTCCTTCATCCAAGTCATTTATAAATATAACAGAAAGCCGACAGCTTTCATGACAGTGCGAACGCTGGGTGAGCTAGCCGAGGCAGTGCCTGACCAGGAGAAGCAAACACATGGCCAGCTGAAGGAGAAGTGCAGAGGAAGGTAAAAGGCCATGGGGACAGAGGACGTACAGATGGGGGTGCTGTGATTACATGGATGACATTTCTCCATCAGTGTAGAATGGAAGACATGTGATAACCATGTTACCACGACAACTCACGCTCTCCAACACGCACACACGTGTGCACGCAGACACGCATCCTTTAATTGTGGGAGAGATTAGAACCTTCTACATTTTCTTCCTCCTCTTCAATTGTAAAAGCAAAAGCCGATTTTTTTTTTCCGAAACAGCAAATTCTCTTAGTTTTTTTGGGTTAAAACCGCAGCCTTCAAAGGTGCAGTTCGAGAGGGAGCCACGTGTTGAAATGCTGATGAGGATGCTTTGCCTTAACGACCGATGGTTTCCAAAGCAGGTCTGGGAAGCTGTGTCCCTGAGTTCCCTGATTGAAATGTGCTGTGATATCGCAGTTCTGTCTCGCCTTGTTCCAGTGTTGGTGCTGAGAGTCTCTCACCAGCTGCACACACCCATCGAAACCGAGTTTAAATTAGCAGCATCGTGGGGTCATGAGAACTAAAGGTTAGATTTATTAAAAAGTACATGTCTTGGCCTTTTGCTTGCCCAGCTCTGCCTGGGTATCATGAGGAGCAGGACAGATGTGAGTGTGTGGGTAAACAGACCCTGCTCACTCATGGTTCAGGAACACTCTCCACCAGTTAAAAACCCTTCTTTGATTAACTCTCAATTTTTCTCCATTTTATCAGAGACCCCCCAGCCGTGCCCTGCAACCCCCACCCCCCCGCCAACCTCCCAACTCGCTCAGTCAGTCCGGCGTCCTCCAGTCAAAGTCACAGGTTCCATTACTGCCCTCGGCAAGCAGACCCAGTCTCTCAAAGAAGGAAGGATCTTGTATTTCTATCGCGCCTTTCATGACCTCGGGACGTCCCAAAGCGCTTTACAGCCAATGAAGTGCTTTTCAAGTGTAGTCACTGTTGTAATGTAGGAAACGGGGCAGCCAATCTGCGCACAGCAAGATCCCACAATCAGCGATGTGATAAATGACCAGATAATCTGTTTCAGTGATGTTGGTTGAGGAATAATATTGGCTCAGGGCAGAAATTCACACGACACTGGTACTGTCCAACGTCACACACTGTCCCAGTCCTGTATATAATCGAGTGTAAAACACACTGACCCAGTCCTGTATATAATCTAGTGTAAAACACACTGTCCCAGTCCTGTATATAATCTAGTGTAAAATACACTGACCCAGTCCTGTATATAATCTAGTGTAAAACACACTGTCCCAGTCCTGTATATAATCGAGTGTAAATCACACTGTCCCAGTCCTGTATATAATCTAGTGTAAAACACACTGTCCCAGTCCTGTATATAATCTAGTGTAAAACACACTGTCCCAGTCCTGTATATAATCGAGTGTAAAACACACTGTTCCAGTCCTGTATATAATCTAGTGTAAAACACACTGTCCCAGTCCTGTATATAATCTAGTGTAAAACACACTGTCCCAGTCCTGTATATAATCTAGTGTAAAACACACTATGCCAGTCCTGTATATAATCTAGTGTAAAACACACTGTCCCAGTCCTGTATATAATCTAGTGTAAAACACACTATGCCAGTCCTGTATATAATCTAGTGTAAAACGCACTGTCCCAGTCCTGTATATAATCTAGTGTAAAACACACTGTCCCAAACCTGTATATAACCTAGCGTAAAACACATTGTCCCAGTCTTGCATATAATCTAGTGTAAAATACACTGTCCCAGTCCTGTATATAATCTAGTGTAAAACACACTGTCCCAGTCCTGTATATAATCTAGTGTAAAACACACTATGCCAGTCCTGTATATAATCGAGTGGAAAACACACTGTCCCAGTCCTGTATATAATCGAGTGTAAAACACACTGTCCCAGTCCTGTATATAATCTAGCGTAAAATACACTGTCCCAGTCCTGTATATAATCGAGTGTAAAACACACTGTCCCAGTCCTGTATATAATCTAGCGTAAAACACACTGTCCCAGACCTGTATATGATCTCAAGCTTTCGGAGATTATCCCCTTCGTCAGGTGAATGAGTGAAAGGTTCTCAAATCGCATATCTTATATTAGGCTGGGACACCATCACACCAATCAAAGGTGTCGTTGGTGTTCAGACAGATTAGCCACGGAGAACAGTAGGTCCCAGTACACTGAATACACATTGTGTCAAATTACACAGACAGAGAGAAAGAGACCCAAATGGCTGAGAGAGAGAGAGAGAATATTAAAAACAGATAACTTTTTTTTCCCCTTGCTGGTGGGGTTACGTGTAGGGTGACACGAACCCAAGATCCCGGTTGAGGCCGTCCTCATGGGTGCGGAACTTGGCTATCAATTTCTGCTCGACGATTTTGTGTTGTCGTGTGTCTCGAAGGCCGCCTTGGAGAACGCTTACCCGAAGATCGGTGGCTGAATGTCCTTGACTGCTAAAGTGTTCCCCAACTGGGAGGGAACCTTCAACCAGACGAAATTGAAGTTCTCAGCCGAGGGCTCAATTTCTGCCCCACCACCAAAATGGACCCCATCGGTCTCGCGGCGGACACGGAGGAATTCATCAGGAGAATGAGACTCCGGGAATTCTTCCACAAATCCCAAGATTTCAGCAGCAAACCCAATGAGACAATCAACGATCCGGAACAGCAGACAGAGGGATCCGCGGTACAGCAACCAAAGAGGAAAGAGTCAAACTGGACTCCTCCAGAGGGTCGCTGCCCTCAGCTTGACATGTATGCTCAAGCTGTCAGGAAATGCATCAATGCCAGATTCATCAGCCGCACTCACAAGACAGTCCAGAATGTCACCCGAGCTCAACGCAACGCCATCAACGCTCTCAAGACCAACCGAAACATCGTCATCAAACCAGCGGACAAAGGAGGAGCCATTGTCATACAGAACAGAACGGACCATTGCAAAGAAGCATACCGACAACTGGACAACCAGGAACACTACAGACAGTTACCCGCAGATCCGACCAAAGAACACACCCACCAGCTCAACAAACTGATCAAGACCTTCGATCCAGACCTTCAAAGCATCCTACGCACTCTCATCCCACGTACTCCCTGCGTGGGAGACTTCTACTGCCTCCCAAAGATACACAAAGCCAACACACCCGGACGTCCTATCGTATCAGGCAACGGAACCCTGTGTGAGAACTACTCTGGATACGTCGAGGGCATCCTGAAACCCATCGTACAGGGAACCCCGAGCTTCTGTCGCGAAACTACAGACTTCCTACAAAAACTCAGCACCCACGGACCAGTTGAACCAGGAGCACTTCTCACCACGATGGACGTCTCGGCACTCTACACCAGTATCCCCCACGATGGCGGCATCGCTGCAACAGCCTCAGTACTCAACACCAACAACAGCCAATCTCCAGACGCCATCTTACAACTCATCCGCTTCATCCTGGATCACAATGTATAAAACACTGGTTAGGCCACAGCTGGAGTACTGTGTGCAGTTCTGGTCGCCGCACTACAGGAAGGATGTGATCGCTTTGGAGAGGGTGCAGAGGAGATTCACCAGGATGTTACCAGGGCTGGAGCGCTTCAGCTATGAAGAGAGACTGGGAAGATTGGGTTTGTTTTCCTTGGAGCAGAGGAGGCTGAGGGGGGACATGATTGAGGTGTACAAAATTATGAGGGGCACAGATAGGATGGATACTAAGGAGCTTTTTCCCTTCGTTGAGGGTTCTATAACAAGGGGGCATAGATTCAAGGTAAAAGGCGGGAGGTTTAGAGGGGATTTGAGAAAGAACTTTTTCACCCAGAGGGTGGTTGGAGTCTGGAACTCACTGCCTGAGAGGGTTGTGGAGGCAGGAACCCTCACAACATTCAAGAAACATTTGGATGAGCACTTGAAATGCCATAGCATACAAGGCTACGGACCAAATGCTGGAATATGGGATTAGAGTAGACAGGGCTTGATGGCCGGCACGGACACGATGGGACGAAGGGCCTCTATCCGTGCTGTATAACTCTATGACTCGATGACTCTAATGTCTTCACCTTCGATAACCAGTTCTTTACCCAAACACACGGAACAGCCATGGGGACCAAATTCGCACCCCAATACGCCAACATTTTCATGCACAAGTTCGAGCAGGGCTTCTTCACTGCACAGGACCTCCAACCAACACTATACACCAGATACATCGACGACATTTTCTTCCTATGGACACACGGCGAAGAATCACTGAAGAGACTACACGATAACATCAACAAGTTCCATCCCACCATCAAACTCACCATGGACTACTCCTCAGAATCGGTTTCTTTCTTGGACACACGAATCTCCATCAAAGACGGGCACCTCAGCACCTCACTCTACCGCAAGCCCACGGACAACCTCACGATGCTCCACTTTTCCAGCTTCTACCCCAACCACGTCAAAGAGGCCATCCCCTATGGACAGGCCCTGCGAATACACAGGTTCTGCTCAGACGAGGAGGAACGCGATGGACACCTACAGACGCTGAAAGACGCCCTCTTAAGAACGGGATTTAACTCTCGACTTGTCGATCGACAGTTCCGACGGGCCACAGCGAAGAATTGCATAGACCTCCTCAGAAGACAAATACGGGACGCAACCAACAGAGTACCCTTCGTCGTCCAGTACTTCCCCGGAGCGGAGAAACTACGCCATGTTCTCCGCAGCCTTCAACGTGTCATCAATGACGACGAACACCTCGCTAAGGCCATCCCCACGCCTCCACTACTCGCCTTCAAACAGCCACCCAACCTCAAACAGACCATCGTTCGCAGCAAATTACCCAGCTTTCAGGAGAACAGCGTCCACGACACCACACAACCCTGCCACGGCAACCTCTGCAAGACATGCCAGATCATCGACACGGATACCACCATCACACGAGAGGACACCACCCACCAGGTACATGGTTCATACTCCTGTGACTCGGCCAACGTTGTCTACCTCATACGTTGCAGGAAAGGATGCCCCGGAGCATGGTACATTGGCGAGACCATGCAGACACTGCGACAACGGATGAACGGACACCGCGCAACAATCGCCAGACAGGAGGGTTCCCTCCCAGTCGGGGAACACTTCAGCAGTCAAGGACATTCAGCCACCGATCTTCGGGTAAGCGTTCTCCAAGGCGGCCTTCGAGATACACGACAACGCAAAATCGTCGAGCAGAAATTGATAGCCAAGTTCCGCACCCATGAGGACGGCCTCAACCAGGATCTTGGGTTCATGTCACGCTGCACGTAACCCCACCAGCAAGTGGGAAAAAAGTTATCTGTTTTTAATATTCTCTCTCTCTCTCTGCCATTTGTGTCTCTTTCTCTCTGTCTGTGTAATTTGACATAATGTGTATTCAGTGTACTGGGACCTACTGTTCTCCGTGGCTAATCTGTCTGAACACCAACGACACCTTTTGATTGGTGTGATGGTGTCCCAGCCTAATATAAGATATGCGATTTGAGAACCTTTCACTCATTCACCTGACGAAGGGGATAATCTCCAAAAGCTTGTGATTTTAAAATAAATTTGTTGGACTATAACCTGGTGTTGTAAGATTCCTTACATTTGTCCACCCCAGTCCATCACCGGCATCTCCACATCATGTATATAATCTAGTGTAAAACACACTGTCCCAGTCCTGTATATAATCTAGTGTAAAACACACTGTCCCAGCCCTGTATATAATAAAGCGTAAAACACACTGTCCCAGACCTGTATATATCGAGTGTAAAACACACTGTCCCAGTCCTGTATATAATCTAGCGTAAAACACACTGTCCCAGTCCTGTCTATAATCTAGCGTAAAACACACTGTCCCAGACCTGTATATAATCTAGTGTAAAGCACACTGTCCCCGTCCTGTATATAATCTAGTGTAAAACACACTGACCCAGTCCTGTATATAATCTAGTGTAAAACACACTGTCCCAGTCCTGTATATAATCTAGCGTAAAACACATTGTCCCAGACTTGTATATAATCTAGTGTAAAACACGCTGTCCCAGTCCTGTATATAATCTAGTGTAAAACACACTGACCCAGTCCTGTATATAATCTAGTGTAAAACACACTGTCCCAGTCCTGTATATAATCTAGTGTAAAACACACTGTCCCAGTCCTGTATATAATCTAGCGTAAAACGCACTGTCCCAGTCCTGTATATAATCTAATGTAAAACACACTGTCCCAGTCCTGTATATAATCTAGTGTAAAACACACTGTCCCAGTCCTGTATATAATCTAATGTAAAACACACTGTCCCAGTCCTGTGTGTAACCTAGTGTCAAACACACTATGCCAGTCCTGTATACAATCTAGTTTAAATCACACTGTCCCAGTCCTGCATATAATCTAGCGTAAAACACTGTCCCAGTCCTTTATATAACTTAGCGTAAAACACACTGTCCCAGACCTGCATTTAATCTAGTGTAAAACACACTGTCCCAGTCCTGTATATAATCAAGTGTAAAACACACTGTCCCAGTCCTGTGTATAATCTAGTGTAAAACACACTGTCCCAGTCCTGTATATAATCGAGTGTAAAACACACTGTCTCAGTCCTGTATATAATCTAGTGTAAAACACACTATGCCAGTCCTGTATATAATCTAGTGTAAAACACACTGTCTCAGTCCTGTATATGATCTAGTGTAAAACACACTGTCCCAGTCCTGTATATAATCAAGTGTAAAACACACTGTCCCAGTCCTGTATATTTTTTTTTTATTCGTTCACGGGATGTGGGCGTCGCTGGCAAGGCTGGCATTTATTGCCCATCCCTAATTGCCCCTTGAGAAGGTGGTGGTGAGCCGCTTTATTGAAAACGCTGCAGTCCGTGTGGTGACGGTTCTCCCACAGTGCTGTTAGGAAGGGAGTTCCAGGATTTTGACCCAGCGACAATGAAGGAACAGCGATATATTTCCAAGTCGGGATGGTGTGTGACTTGGAGGGGAACGTGCAGGTGGTGTTGTTCCCATGTACCTGCTGCCCTTGTCCTTCTAGGTGGTAGAGGTCGCGGGTTTGGGAGGTGCTGTCGAAGAAGCCTTGGCGAGTTGCTGCAGTGCATCCTGTGGATGGTGCACACTGCAGCCACAGTGCGCCGGTGGTGAAGGGAGTGAATGTTTAGGGTGGTGGATGGGGTGCCAATCAAGCGGGCTGCTTTATCTTGGATGGTGTCAAGCTTCTTGAGTGTTGTTAGAGCTGCACTCATCCAGGCAAGTGGAGAGTATTCCATCACACTCCTGACTTGTGCCTTGTAGATGGTGGAAAGGCTTTGGGGAGTCAGGAGGTGAGTCACTCGCTGCAGAATACCCAGCCTCTGACCTGCTCTCGTAGCCACAGTATTTACATGGCTGGTCCAGTTAAATTTCTGGTCAATGGTGACCCCCAGGATGTTCATGGTGGGGGATTCGGCGATGGTAATGCCGTTGAATGTCAAGGGGCGGTGGTTAGACTCTCTCTTGTTGGAGATGGTCATTGCCTGGCACTTATCTGGCGTGAATGTTACTTGCCACTTATGAGCCCAAGCCTGGATGTTGTCCAGGTCTTGCTGCATGCGGGCTCGGACTGCTTCATTATCTGAGGGGTTGCGAATGGAACTGAACACTGTGCAATCATCAGTGAACATCCCCATTTCTGACCTTATGATGGAGGGAAGGTCATTGATGAAGCAGCTGAAGATGGTTGGGCCTAGGACACTGCCCTGAGGAACTCCTGCAGTAATGTCCTGGGGCTGAGATGATTGGCCTCCAACAACCACTACCATCTTCCTTTGTGCTAGGTATGACTCCAGCCACTGGAGAGTTTTCCCCTGATTCCCATTGACTTCAATTTTACTCGGGCTCCTTGGTGCCACACTCGGTCAAATACTGCCTTGATGTCAAGGGCAGTCACTCTCACCTCACCTCTGGAATTCAGCTCTTTTGTCCATGTTTGGACGAAGGCTGTAATGAGGTCTGGAGCCGAGTGGTCCTGGCGGAACCCAAACTGAGCATCGGTGAGCAGGTTATCGGTGAGTAAGTGCCGCTTGATAGCACTGTCGACGACACCTTCCATCACTTTGCTGATGATTGAGAGTAGATTGATGGGGCGGTAATTGGCCGGATTGGATTTGTCCTGCTTTTTGTGGACAGGACATACCTGGGCAATTTTCCACATTGTTGGGTAGATGCCAGTGTTGTAGCTGTACTGGAACAGCTTGGCTGGAGGCGCAGCTAGTTCTGGAGCTCAAGTCTTCAGCACGACAGCCGGGATGTTGTCGGGGCCCATAGCCTTTGCTGTATCCAGTGCACTCAGCCGTTTCTTGATATCACGTGGAGTGAATCGAATTGTCCGAAGACTGGCTTCTGTGGTGGTGGGGATATTGGGAGGAGGCCGAGATGGATCATCCACTCGGCACTTCTGGCTGAAGATGATTGCAAACACTTCAGCCTTGTCTTTTGCACTCACGTGTTGGACTCCGCCATCGTTGAGGATGGGGATGTTTACAGAGCCTCCTCCTCCCGTTAGTTGTTTAATTGTCCACCACCATTCACGACTGGATGTGGCAGGACTGCAGAGCTTTGATCTGATCCGTTGGTTGTGGAATCGCTTAGCTCTGTCTGTAGCATGTTGCTTCCACTGTTTAGCATGCATGTAGTCCTGAGTTGCAGCTTCACCAGGTTGGCACCTCATTTTTAGGTACGCCTGGTGCTGCTCCTGGCATGCTCTTCTACACTCCTCATTGAACCAGGGTTGATCCCCTGGCTTGTTGGTAATGGTAGAGTGAGGAATATGCCGGGCCATGAGGTTACAGATTGTGCTGGAATACAATTCTGCTGCTGCTGATGGCCCACAGCGCCTCATGGATGTCCAGTTTTGAGCTGCTGGACCTGTTCTGAATCTATCCCATTTAGCACGGTGGTAGTGCCACACAACACGTTGGATGGTGTCCTCAGTGCGAAGACGGGACTTCGTCTCCATGAGGACTGTGTGGTGGTCACTCCTACCAATACTGTCATGGACAGATGCATTTGCGACAGGTAGATTGGTGAGGACGAGGTCAAGTAAGTTTTTCCCTCGTGTTGGTTCGCTCACCACCTGCCGCAGGCCCAGTCTGGCAGCTATGTCCTTCAGGACTCGGCCAGCTCGGTCAGTAGTGGTGCTACCGAGCCACTCTTGGTGATGGACATTGAAGTCCCCCACCCAGAGTACATTCTGTGCCCTTGCTACCCTCAGTGCTTCCTCCAAGTGGTGCTCAACCTGTACAAGCTGGACGGGTTGCACCCAAGCAGAACTGGGACCAATATCCTCGCAGAAGCATTTGCTAGTTCTGTTGGGGAGGGTTTCAACTAGTATGGCAGGGGGATGGGAACCAAAGGGCAGGTACAGATAGGACAAATTCAGACCAGGAAACGGGAAGTAGAAAAGCAGTTAGTGACGTAGTTAGCGACTCAGAAAGGCAAAAGAAGCAAAGGTTAAATATCGTGTTCAGCACAGGAATTTGACGGGGTTAAAGGGTATATACTTCAATGCAAGGAGTATTACAAACAAAGCAGATGAGCTAAGGGCACAGATAGACACATGGCAGCACGATATCATTGCTGTAACGGAAACCTGGCTTAAAGAGGGGGATAATTGGCAGCTCACTATCCCTGGATAGAGAGTTTTCAGGCAGGATAGAGTGGGTGATAAAAAAGGAGGGGGGGGGTAGCATTATTGGTTAAAGAATCAATTCCAGTTGTGAGAAGGGATGATCTGCTAAATGGATCATCAATCGAGGCCATATGGGTTGAGCTAAGAAATAAAAAAGGGGCAGTCACACTACTAGGAGTGTACTATAGACCCCCGAATAGCGAAAGGGAGATAGAAGAACAAATATGTAGGCAAATTTCTGAGTGCAAAAATAAGAGAGTAATAATAGTCGGGGACTTCAACTATCCGAACATCAACTGGGATTCAAACAGTGTGAGGGGCACAGAAGGTGCAACATTCTTGATCAGTGTCCAGGAGAACATTTTTTAGCCAGTACATGACAAGCCCAACAAGAGGGGATGCAATTCTAGATTTAGTCCTGGGAAATGAAGATGGGCAAGTGGGTGAAGTGACAGTGGGTGACCATATTGGGGATAGTGACCACAATTCCGTTAGTTTTAACATTATTATGGAAAAGGACAGAGTTAAATCAGGAGTAAACGTTTTAAATTGGGGGAAGGCAAATTTTACAGAACTAAGAGGTGATTTGTCAGAAGTGGACTGGACACAACTACTTGAGGAGAAATCAGTGGCGAGCCAGTGGGAGGCACTAAAAAGTGAAATTCTACGGGTACAATGCAGTCACGTCCCCTCAAAGATAAAGGGTGGCACTGCCAAATTTAGAGCCCCCTGGTTGTCTAGAAGTATAAGGGGCAAGATAAAGCAGAAAAAGAAAGCTTATGACTGTCACAGAAAACTAAATACTGCAGAAAGCCTAGAGGAGTATAGAAAGTACAGGGATGACGTAAAAAAGGAAATAAGGAAAGCAAAGAGAGAGCATGAAAAAATATTCGCAAGTAAGATTAAAGAAAACCCAAAGATGTTTTATCAGTACATTAAGAACAAGATGATAGCTAAGGAAAAGGTGGGACCTATCAGGGATGATAAGGGTAACTTGTGTGTAGAAGCAGAGGATGTGGGTAGGTTTTTAAATGAATATTTTGTCTCCGTATTCACAAAGGAAAGGGATGATCCGGATGTTGTAGTTAAAGAGGAGAGGTGTGAAATATTGGATAAGGTAAACATAACGAGAGAGGAAGTACTAGAGGGACTGGAATCCTTGAAAGTTGATAAGTCACCAGGGCCGGATGGATTGTTTCCGAGGCTATTGAAGGAAGCCAGGGAGGAAATAGCGGATGCTCTGAGGATCATTTTCCAATCCTCACTAGATACAGGGGAGGTACCGGAGGACTGGAAGACTGCAAACGTAGTACCATTGTTTAAAAAGGGTACGAGGGAAAGGCTGAACAATTATAGGCCGGTCAGTCTTACCTCGGTGGTGGGCAAACTATTAGAATCAATACTGAGAGATAGGATAAACTGTCACTTGGAAAGGCATGGTTTAATCAGGGATAGTCAGCATGGATTTGTTCAGGGAAGGTCATGCCTTACAAATCTGATTGAACTCTTTGAGGGAGTGACAAGGAGGATTGATGAGGGTAGTGCAGTGGATGTTGTCTACATGGATTTTAGTAAAATTAGAGCCAGACCTTTCAGGAGTGAGATTAGAAAACATTTCTACGCACAAAGGGTGGTAGAAGTTTGGAACTCTCTTTCGCAAATGGCAATTGATACTAGCTCAATTGCTAAATTTAAATCTGAGATAGATAGCTTTTTGGCAACCAAAGGTATTAAGGGATATGGGCCAAAGGCAGGTATATGGAGTTAGATCACAGATCAGCCATGATCTTATCAAATGGCGGAGCAGGCGCGAGGGGCTGAATGGCCTACTCCTGTTCCAATGTTCCTATGTACCTAAAGTGCTGTAAGCTCCAAGGCTATGGACCGGGTGCTGAAAGGTGGGATTAGAATGGGCACCTGGTTGTTCTTTGAGCCGGCGCGAACAAGATGGGCCGAATGGCCCCTGCTGTATATTTTCTGTGGTTCTCTGGACCCGCCATGCCTTTGCCAGCTCTTTGAAAGAGCTGTCCAATTTAGTCCCACAAGCCAGCGTTATCCCCATAACTCTGCAAATTTGTCCTCTTCAAGTACATGTCCAATTGCCTTTTGAAAGTTCCTGTGGAATCTGATTCCACCGCCCTTTCAGGGAGTGTGTTCCAGATCATAACAACCCTCTGTGTGAAAAAAATTTCTCCGCATTTCCCCTCTAGTTTGTTTGCCAATTATTTTAAATCTATAACCTCTGGTTACTGACCCACTTCCCAGTGGAAACAGTTTCTCCCTACTTGCTCTGTCAAAATCCCTCATAATTTTGAATATCTCTATTAAATCTCCCCTTAACCTTCTCTGTTCTGAGGAGAACAATCCCAGCTTCTCCAGTCTCTCCACATAACTGAAGTCTCTCATCCCAGGTATCATTATGGTAAATCTCCTCTGTTCCCTCTCCAAGGCCTTGACATCCTTCCTAAAGTGTGGTGTCCAGTATTGTACACAATTCTCCAGCTGAGGCCTAACCAGTGATTTGTAAAGGTTTAGCATGACTTGTTTTTATATTCAATGCCCCTATTTACAAAGCCAAGTATCCCATACGCTTTCTTAACCGCCTTATTATCTTGCCCTGCCACCTTCAAAGATTTGTGAATATGTATCCCCCAGGACCCTCTGCTCTTGCAACCCCTCAAATTAGTACCATTTAGATTATACGGCCTCTCCATGTTGTTCCTCCCAAAGTGCATCACTTCACCCTTATCCGCATTAAATTCCATCTGCCATGTGTCTGCCCATTTCACCAGTCTGTCTATGTCCTCCTGAAGTCTGCTACTATCCTCCTCACTATTTTACTACATTGCCAAGTTTTGTATCATCTGCAAACTTCAAAATTGTACGTCCTATAGCCAATTCCAGGTTATTTATATATAATAAGAAAAACAATGGTCCTAATACCGACCCCTGGGTGACCCCACTGCATACTCCTCTCCAGTCAGAAAAATATCCGTTCACCACTACTCTCCGCCTCCTATCCCTTAGCCGATTACTCACCGTCCCTTTAATTCCATGTGCTTCTATTTTCCCAATAAGTCTGTTGTGTGGAACTTTATCAAATGCCTTTGGAAAGTCCATCTCCACTGGACTATCTTCATCAGCCCGCTCTGTTACTTCATCAAATAACTCAGTCACGTTAATCAGACACGATTTTGCCTTTAACAAATCCGTGCTGGCTGTCACTTATTAATCCATGCTTCTCCAAGTGAGAATTAATTTTGTCCTTGACATGGTCTCTAGTAGTTTTCCCACCACTGACGTTAGGCTGACTGGCCTTTTTTGAACAGGGGTGTAACATTTACAATCCTCCAGTCCTCCAGCACCGTCCCCATATCTAAGGAGGATTGAAAGATTGTGACCAGACCTTCTGCTATCTCTACCCTTGCTTCTCTCAGTAACCTAGGATGCATCTCATCTGGACTGGGTGACTTGTTAACTTTGAGTGAGGCCAACTTATTGAGCACCTCCTTCCGACCTTTTATCCTATCCAATATCTCCACTCCCCCCTCCTCTACTGTGACATTAACTTCTTCCTCTTTTGTGAAGACAGATGCAAAGTCCTCATTCACTACCTCAGTCTTACCCTCTGTCTCCACAAAACAATCTCCTTTTTTGTTCCTGATCGGCCCCACCAATCCTTTAACTATCCTTTTACGTTTTATATATTTATATAAAGATTTTTGAGTTCCCTCTTATAGAGTCATAGAGTCATAGAGTTATACAGCACGGATAGAGGCCCTTCGGCCCATCGTGTCCGCGCCGGCCATCAAGCCCTGTCTACTCTAATCCCATATTCCAGCATTTGGTCCGTAGCCTTGTATGCTATGGCAAGAGATAGGGAGGGGCGAGGGCCATGGAGGGATTTGAACACAAGGAAGAGAATTTTAAAATTGAGACATTCCCAGACCTGGAGCCGATGGAGGTCAGTGAGCACAGGGTGATGGGGGAATGATATTTCTATCGCGCCTTTCACCACCTCAGGACGTCCCAAAGCGCTTTACAGCCAATGAAGTGCTTTTGCAGTGTAGTCACTGTTGTAATGCAGGAAAACAGAGTTGAGAATTTGGGTAGAGCAAGATCCCACAACCAGCAATGTGAAAATGACCAGATAATCTGCTTTTAGAGGTGTTGGTTTAAGGATAAATATTGATCGGGACACCGGGGAGAACTTCCCCTGCTCTTCTTCAAATAGTGGCCATGGGATCTTTTACATCCACCTGAGAGGGCAGACGGGGCCTCGGTTTAACAGCAAATCCAAAAGATGGCACCTCTGACAGTGCAGCACTCCCTCAGTACTGACCCTCCGACAGTGCGGCGCTCCCTCAGTACTGACCCTCCGACAGTGCAGCGCTCCCTCAGTACTGACCCTCCGACAGTGCGGCGCTCCCTCAGTACTGACCCTCCGACAGTGCAGCGCTCCCTCAGTACTGACCCTCCGACAGTGCAGCGCTCCCTCAGTACTGACCCTCCGACAGTGCAGCGCTCCCTCAGTACTGACCCTCCGACAGTGCAGCACTCCCTCAGTACTGACCCTCCGACAGTGCAGCGCTCCCTCAGTACTGACCCTCCGACAGTGCAGCGCTCCCTCAGTACTGACCCTCCGACAGTGCAGCGTTCCCTCAGTACTGACCCTCCGACAGTGCAGCGCTCCCTCAGTACTGACCCTCCGACAGTGCAGCGCTCCCTCAGTACTGACCCTCCGACAGTGCAGCGCTCCCTCAGTACTGACCCTCCGACAGTGCGGCGCTCCCTCAGTACTGACCCTCCGACAGTGCAGCGCTCCCTCAGTACTGACCCTCCGACAGTGCAGCGCTCCCTCAGTACTGACCCTCCGACAGTGCGGCGCTCCCTCAGTACTGACCCTCCGACAGTGCAGCGCTCCCTCAGTACTGACCCTCCGACAGTGCGGCGCTCCCTCAGTACTGACCCTCCGACAGTGCAGCGCTCCCTCAGTACTGACCCTCCGACAGTGCAGCGCTCCCTCAGTACTGACCCTCCGACAGTGCAGCGCTCCCTCAGTACTGACCCTCCGACAGTGCAGCCCTCCCTCAGTACTGACCCTCCGACAGTGCAGCGCTCCCTCAGTACTGACCCTCCGACAGTGCAGCCCTCCCTCAGTACTGACCCTCCGACAGTGCGGCGCTCCCTCAGTACTGACCCTCCGACAGTGCAGCGCTCCCTCAGTACTGACCCTCCGACAGTGCAGCGCTCCCTCAGTACTGACCCTCCGACAGTGCAGCGCTCCCTCAGTACTGACCCTCCGACAGTGCAGCATTCCCTCAGTACTGACCCTCCGACAGTGCAGCGCTCCCTCAGTACTGACCCTCCGACAGTGCGGCGCTCCCTCAGTACTGACACTGGTGTGTCGGCCTGGATTATGGGCTCAAGTCTCTGGAGTGGGGCTCGAACCCACGACCTTCTCAGAGGCGAGAGTGTTACCCACTCGAGAGAATTGTAAATTTATGTTTCAAATGTGTTGCGCAATTTAAATTCTTTTTTAAGGACATCGCTTGAACATTTTGTGCTGGGCAGCGGCTTCAAACATGTCCCAACAAGGCAAGCCACGTACAATTAAATGTAACTTCACACAGGTGATGGACGAGATGTGTTGAGTGTTACAGAGCACTTTTCTGAATCCATTTACTCACATTAAACCCCAGCTGCTTCACGCTTGACTTGTCTATTACAAGCTGCAGAACTATTTTCTTTCCCCTTGTTGAGTTAAAAGCTGAGGCAAACCGTCCCCAAACTGCAGCTGCTGTGTTTCATTTAACTCTTTGCGTGCTGGACTCCGATCCATCACCTTCGCACTGCCTCCCACACACTCACAGCTCTTTGTGTGAAGGAGTTGGATTCACTCTTTACCCAGAGAATGTGCTGCCACAAGGAATCGCTGGGTCAGAATCCTGGAACTCCCTTCCTAACAGCACTGTGGGAGAACCTTCACCACACGGACTGCAGCGGTTCAAGAAGGCGGCTCACCACCACCTTCTCAAGGGGCAATTAGGGATGGGCAATAAATGCCGGGCTTCGCCAGCGACGCCCACATCCTGAGAATGAATAAAAAGAGAAGATGGCACAGGAGTTCCTGTCCCGGTAGGGTAATCGGTGGACGCCAATGGTCCAGGCTGAACTAAGGAGATTGGTTCATCGTACAGTGCTGATATTAGTAAACTCATCCAGGACTGAAGGGGAGTGGGACAAGGCTGCCAAGCTGAGGTGGAGCTGGCTTCGGGCTCGGAGCCTGGCACAGAAATCCTGGCTCCCACTGAACTGGCTGCAGGAATTTGGTGGACAAGGGCCGTGAGAATCTACTCCAACACCGGCCCACAAGAACCAATAAAGAGGGACGTAGATGGACTGTGTGAGTGGGCAGAACTACAGCAGGTGGAGTTCAATGTGGGGAAGTGTGAGGTCGTCCACTTTGGATCCGAGAAAGACAAATGGGAATATTTTCTAAATGGTGAGAAGCTCGGAATTGTGGGGGAGCAGAGAGATGTCGGGGTCCAGGTACAGAAATCACTAAAAGCCAGTGGACAGGTACAAAAAATAATTAAAAAGGTTAATGGGATGTTGGCCTTTATCTCGAGGGGGCTGGAATGTAAAGGGGAGGCAGTGATGCTCCAGTTATACAGAGCTCTGGTCAGAGCCCATCTGGAGACTGGGTTCAGTTCTGGGCACTGCACCTCAGGAAGGAGAGATTGGCCTTGGAGGGGGGGCAGCCCAGATTCACCAGAATGATACTGGGGATAAAAGGGTTAAATTACGAGGACAGGTTGCACAGACTGGGCTTGTATTCCCTCGAGTTTAGAAGATTAAGCGGTGATCTAATCGAGGTGTTTAAGATGATTAAAGGATTTGATAGGGTCGATAGAGAGAAACTATTTCCTCTGGTGGGGGGAGTCCAGAACAAGGGGGCAGAACCTTAAAATTAGAGCCAGGCCGTTCAGGGGTGATGTCAGGAAGCATTTCCTCACACAAAGAGGAGTGGGAATCTGGAACTCTCTCCCCCAAAAAGGCTGTGGGTGCTGGGGGTCAATTGATAAATTGAGGACTGAGATCGATGGATTTTTGTTGGGTGAGGGTATCGAGGGATACGGAGCAAAGGCGGGAAAATGGGGTTGAGGGACAGATCAGCCGTGATCTAATTGAATGGCGGAACAGGCTCAAGGGGCTGAATGGCCTCCTCCTGTTCCTATGTAACACTCATGAGGGGCTGAATGGCCTCCTTCTGTTCCTCTGTCTGTGGGACTCTGAAGATCACAAGCTTTATGCTATAGAATGGCCATTGACAGAATTCTTTCAGTGTCTCCCTCTATCTCTCCCTCTCTCTGTACCCCCCCTCGCTCACCGTGACTCTCTGACGCCCTCTCTCTCGTGCTTGGGACTAAAGCCTGGCCGCCCGTCCAGGGCACAGCCTCACAGCGGGGCCCTGAGTGACTCACTGCGCTGGTTAGAGAGAGATTTCGAGCTGCAGAGGCCGCGTATCGTTGGTTGTTGGGGAAATGTTATCACCAACAAGCCTGAATCGCAGGCTGGAGACTGTTATATAAACTAAAGCAGTGATCATATATAAACTAAGACTAGACTGATGCCAGATACCAGATACCAGATACCTGATATTAAAGATAACACTGGACCATTCACATACAGTACAACAATTGAGATGCATGTTATCAGCCCAACAGATGTGTGGCGACAGGGTGAATTGCCCAATGAATGAGCTATTTGTTCTTCCCCAGAATTTATCCAGCTGCTGTTTGGAGGTCCAGCCCAGGTGTCTCACTTAACTCATTGGTGGCCTGGAGCAAGGCTACAGATTAAAGGGAGCTTTAGTCCAATCACTGACAGTGGGGTCCAGGGTCCATGGGCACTGGATAAGTTCCTGGACACCTCAGTCCCAGTGTCCATCCAGGTCCAGACAGGGGGAGGGAGAGAGAGAGGGGGAGTGTGGCAGGGAGGTAGAGAGAGAGGGGGAGTGTGGCAGGGAGGTAGAGAGAGAGGGGGAGTGTGGCAGGGAGGTAGAGAGAGAGAGAGAGAGTGTGGCAGGGAGGTAGAGAGAGAGAGGGGGAGTGTGGCAGGGAGGGAGAGAGAGAGAGAGAGTGTGGCAGGGAGGTAGAGAGAGAGAGAGAGTGTGGCAGGGAGGTAGAGAGAGAGGGGGAGTGTGGCCGGGAGGTAGAGAGAGAGGGGGAGTGTGGCAGGGAGGTAGAGAGAGAGGGGGAGTGTGGCAGGGAGGTAGAGAGAGAGAGAGAGTGTGGCAGGGAGGTAGAGAGAGAGAGAGTGTGGCAGGGAGGTAGAGAGAGAGAGAGAGTGTGGCAGGGAGGTAGAGAGAGAGAGAGAGTGTGGCAGGGAGGTAGAGAGATTGAGAGGGATTGTGGCAGGGAGGTAGAGAGAGAGAGAGTGTGGCAGGGAGGTAGAGAGAGAGAGAGGGAGTGTGACAGGGAGGTAGAGAGAGAGAGGGAGTGTGACAGGGAGGTAGAGAGAGAGAGAGTGTGGCAGGGAGGTAGAGAGAGGGAGTGTGGCAGGGAGGTAGAGAGAGAGAGGGAGTGTGACAGGGAGGTAGAGAGAGAGAGAGTGTGGCAGGGAGGTAGAGAGAGAGAGTGTGGCAGGGAGGTAGAGAGAGAGAGAGAGAGAGGGAGTGTGACAGGGAGGTAGAGAGAGAGAGGGAGTGTGACAGGGAGGTAGAGAGAGAGAGAGTGTGGCAGGGAGGTAGAGAGAGGGAGTGTGGCAGGGAGGTAGAGAGAGAGAGGGAGTGTGACAGGGAGGTAGAGAGAGAGAGAGTGTGGCAGGGAGGTAGAGAGAGAGAGGGAGTGTGACAGGGAGGTAGAGAGAGAGAGAGTGTGGCAGGGAGGTAGAGAGAGGGAGTGTGGCAGGGAGGTAGAGAGAGAGAGGGAGTGTGACAGGGAGGTAGAGAGAGAGAGAGTGTGGCAGGGAGGTAGAGAGAGAGAGTGTGGCAGGGAGGTAGAGAGAGAGAGAGAGAGAGGGAGTGTGACAGGGAGGTAGAGAGAGAGAGGGAGTGTGACAGGGAGGTAGAGAGAGAGAGAGTGTGGCAGGGAGGTAGAGAGAGGGAGTGTGGCAGGGAGGTAGAGAGAGAGAGGGAGTGTGACAGGGAGGTAGAGAGAGAGAGAGTGTGGCAGGGAGGTAGAGAGAGGGAGTGTGGCAGGGAGGTAGAGAGAGAGAGAGAGAGAGGGAGTGTGGCAGGGAGGTAGAAAGAGAGAGGGAGAGTAGGGAAGTAGAGAGAGAGAGAGAGAGTGTGGCAGGGAGGTAGAGAGAGAGAGAGAGAGAGGGAGTGTGGCAGGGAGGTAGAAAGAGAGAGGGAGAGTAGGGAAGTAGAGAGAGAGAGAGAGAGTGTGGCAGGGAGGTAGAGAGAGAGAGAGTGTGGCAGGGAGGTAGAGAGAGAGAGTGTGGCAGGGAGGTAGAGAGAGAGAGAGTGGCAGGGAGGTAGAGAGAGAGAGAGTGTGGCAGGGAGGTAGAGAGAGAGAGAGTGTGGCAGGGAGGTAGAGAGGTAGAGAGAGTGAGAGGGATTGTGGCAGGGAGGTAGAAAGAGAGAGGGAGTGCGGCCAGCAGGTAGAGAGAGTGAGCGTGGCAGGGAGGTAGAGAGAGAGGGAGAGTAGGGAAGTAGAGAGAGAGAGAGACAGAGAGAGGGAGTGTGGCAGGGAGGTAGAGAGAGCGAGGGAGTGTGTGGAGGGAGGTAGAGAGAGGGAGTGTGTGGAGGGAGGTAGAGAGAGCGGGTGGGAGTGTAGGGAGGGAGGTAGAGAAAGAGAGGGGGTGTGGAGAGGGAGGGAGTGAGAGGAGGGACGGACAGGGAGATGGAGTGTAGGGAGGGAGGTAGAGAGAGAGGGAGTGTGCGGAGGGAGGTAGAGAGAGCGGGTGGGAGTGTGGGGAGGGAGGTAGAGAAAGAGAGGGGGTGTGGAGAGGGAGGGAGTGAGGGGTGGGAGGTAGAGGGAGATGGAGTGAGGGGAGGGAGGTAGAGGGAGATGGAGTGTGTGGAGGGAGGTAGAGGGAGGGAGTGGTGTGGAGGGAGGTAGAGAGAGGGAGTGTGGGGAGGGAGGTAGAGAGAGGGAGTGTGGGGAGGGTGGTAAATAGAGGGAGTGTGGGGAGGGAGGTAGAGAGAGGGAGTGTGGGGGGGGGAAGTAGAGAGAGGGAGTGTGCGGAGGGAGGTAGAGAGAGGGAGTGTGGGGAGGGAGGTAGAGAGAGGGAGTGTGGGGAGTGTGGGGAGGGTGGTAAATAGAGGGAGTGTGGGGAGGGAGGTAGAGAGAACGAGTGTGGGGGGGGGAAGTAGAGAGAGGGAGTGTGGGGAGGGAGGTAGAGAGAGGGAGTGTGGCGAGTGTGGTAAATAGAGGGAGTGTGGGGAGGGAGGTGGAGAGAGGGAGTGTGGGGAGGGAGGTAGAGAGGGAGGGAGTGTGGGGAGGGAGGTAGAGAGGAGGGAGTGTGGGGAGGGAGGTAGAGAGGGAGGGAGTGTGGGGAGGGAGGTAGAGAGGAGGGAGTGTGGGGAGGGAGGTAGAGAGGAGGGAGTGTGGGGAGGGAGGTAGAGAGGGAGGGAGTGTGAGGGGGGAGGTAGAGAGGAGGGAGTGTGGGGAGGGAGGTAGAGAGGAGGGAGTGTGGGGAGGGAGGTAGAGAGGAGGGAGTGTGAGGGGGGAGGTAGAGAGAGGGAGTGTGGGGAGGGTGGTAGAGAGAGGGAGTGTGGGGAGGGAGGTAGAGAGGGAGGGAGTGTGGGGAGGGAGGTAGAGAGGGAGGGAGTGTGGGGAGGGAGGTAGAGAGGGAGGGAGTGTGGGGAGGGAGGTAGAGAGGGAGGGAGTGTGGGGAGGGAGGTAGAGAGGGAGGGAGTGTGGGGAGGGAGGTAGAGAGGGAGGGAGTGTGGGGAGGGAGATAGAGAGGAGGGAGTGTGGGGAGGGAGGTAGAGAGGAGGGAGTGTGGGGAGGGAGGTAGAGAGGAGGGAGTGTGGGGAGGGAGGTAGAGAGAGGGAGTGTGGGGAGGGTGGTAGAGAGAGGGAGTGTGGGGAGGGAGGTAGGGAGGGAGGGAGTGTGGGGAGGGAGGTAGAGAGGGAGGGAGTGTGGGGAGGGAGGTAGAGAGGGAGGGAGTGTGGGGAGGGAGGTAGAGAGGAGGGAGTGTGGGGAGGGAGGTAGAGAGGAGGGAGTGTGAGGGGGGAGGTAGAGAGGAGGGAGTGTGGGGAGGGAGGTAGAGAGGGAGGGAGTGTGAGGGGGGAGGTAGAGAGGGAGGGAGTGTGAGGGGGGAGGTAGAGAGGAGGGAGTGTGGGGAGGGAGGTAGAGAGGAGGGAGTGTGAGGGGGGAGGTAGAGAGGAGGGAGTGTGGGGAGGGAGGTAGAGAGGAGGAGTGTGGGGAGGGAGGTAGAGAGGGAGGGAGTGTGAGGGGGGAGGTAGAGAGGGAGGGAGTGTGGGGAGGGAGGTAGAGAGGAGGGAGTGTGAGGGGGGAGGTAGAGAGGAGGGAGTGTGGGGAGGGAGGTAGAGAGGAGGGAGTGTGAGGGGGGAGGTAGAGAGGGAGGGAGTGTGAGGGGGGAGGTAGAGAGGAGGTCCTGGGAGTAGGTTTGAGAGGGTTGAAGGCTCTATCACTAATGGTGGGACAAACCAAGAAGGTGGACTGACCAGGGAGTAGAGTCTGAGGACCCTGGAGGGTGAGGTGAAGAGTGAGGCCCTGAGGTAGCGTGAGGTGAGGCGATTTGAGGATACGGATAAAGATTTTAAATGTCATAAGAACATAAGAAATAGGAGCAGGAGTAGGCCAATCGGCTCCTCGAGCCTGCTCCGCCATTCAATAAGATCATGGCTGATCTGATCCTAACCTCAAATCTAAATTCATGTCCAATTTCCTGCCCGCTCCCCGTAACCCCTAATTCCCTTTACTTCTAGGAAACTGTCTATTTCTGTTTTAAATTTATTTAATGATGTAGCTTCCACAGCTTCCTGGGGCAGCAAATTCCACAGACCCACCACCCTCTGAGTGAAGAAGTTTCTCCTCATCTCAGTTTTGAAAGAGCAGCCCCTTATTCTAAGATTATGCCCCCTAGTTCTAGTTTCACCCATCCTTGGGAACATCCTTACCACATCCACCCGATCAAGCCCCTTCACAATCTTATATGTTTCAATAAGATCGCCTTTCATTCTTCTGAACTCCAATGAGTAGAGTCCCAATCTACTCAACCTCTCCTCATATGTCCGCCCCCTCATCCCCGGGATTAGCCGAGTGAACCTTCTTTGTGCTGCCTCGAGAGCAAGTATGTCTTTTCTTAAGTATGGAGACCAAAACTGTATGCAGTATTCCAGGTGCGGTCTCACCAATACCTTATATAACTGCAGCAATACCTCCCTGTTTTTATATTCTATCCCCCTAGCAATAAAAGCCAACATTCCGTTGGCCTTCTTGATCACCTGCTGCACCTGCATACTAACTTTTTGATTTTCTTGCACAAGGGCCCCCAGATCCCTTTGTACTGCAGTACTTTCCAGTTTCTCGCCATTGAGATAATAACTTGCTCTCCGATTTTTCCTGCCAAAGTGCATAACCTCACATTTTCCAATATTGTATTGCATCTGTCAAATCTCCGCCCACTCACCCAGCCTGTCTATATCCCCTTGTAGGTTTTTTATGTCTTCCTCACTTTCTACTTTCCCTCCCATCTTTGTATCATCTGCAAACTTTGATATGTTACACTCGGTCCCCTCCTCCAAATCGTTAATATAGATTGTAAAGAGTTGGGGACCCAGCACCGACTCCTGCGGAACACCACTGGCTACTGGTTGCCAGTCCGAGAATGTACCATTTATTCCAACTCTCTGCTTCCTGTTAGATAACCAATCCTCCACCCATGCCAGAATATTACCCCCAATCCAGTGATTCTTTATCTTGAGCAATAATCTTTTATGTGGCACCTTGTCGAATGCCTTCTGGAAGTCTAAATACACTACATCCACTGGTTCCCCTTTATCCACTCTGTACGTTATATCCTCAAAGAACTCAAGCAAATTTGTCTGACATGACTTCCCCTTCATAAAGCCATGCTGACTTTGTCCTATTAAATTATGCTTATCTAAATGTTCCGTTACTGTCTCCTTAATAATAGACTCCAAAATTTTACCCACCACAGATTTTAGGCTAACTGGTCTATAATTTCCAGCCTTCTGCCTACTACCCTTTTTAAATAAGGGTGTTACATTAGCAGTTTTCCAATCTGCCGGGACCTTTGCCGAGTCCAGAGAATTTTGGAAAATTATTACCAAAGCATCCACAATCCCTACTGCCACTTCCCTCAAGACCCTGGGATGTAAGCCATCAGGGCCAGGGGATTTATCCGCCTTGAGTCCCATTAATTTACTGAGTACCAATTCCTTAGTGATTTTAATCGTATTTAGCTCCTCCCCCCCGAGAGCCCCCCATTTGTCCAGTGTTGGGATATTCTTAGTGTCCTCTACCGTAAAGACTGAAACAAAATATTTGTTCAGCATTTTTGCCATCTCCATTTTTCCCACCATTAATTTCCCGGTCTCATCCTCTAAGGGACCTACGTTTGCCTTAGCCACCCTTTTTCTTTTTATATAACGATAGAAACTCTTGCTATCTGTTTTTTATTTTTTGCTAATTTATTTTCATAATCTATCTTCCCTTTCTTAATCAATCCTTTTGTTACTTTTTGCTGTCTTTTGAAGACTTCCCAATCTTCTATCCTCCCACTAAGTTTGGCTACCTTATATGTCCTTGTTTTTAGTCGGATACTATCCTTGATTTCTTTACTTAGCCACGGATGGCTGTCATTTCTTTTACACCCTTTTTTCCTCAGTGGAATATATATTTTTTGAAAGTTGTAGAATAACTCCTTAAATGAACACCACTGTTCATGTACCGTCTTACCCTTTAAACTATTTTCCCAGTCCACTTTAATCAATTCCGCTCTCATACCATCATAGTCTCCTTTATTCAAGCTCAGTACGATTGTTTGAGAACCAACCTTCTCACCCTCTAATTGGATATGGAATGTAACCATGTTATGGTCACTCATTCCAAGGGGATCCTTAACTAGGACATTATTAATTAATCCTGGCTCATTACACAGGACCAGGTCCAAGGTTGCTTGCCCCCTTGTAGGATCAGTTACATACTGCTCAAGAAATCCATCCCTAATACACTCAATAAACTCTTCCTCAAGGCTGCCCTGCCCAATTTGATTTGTCCACTTAATATGATAGTTAAAATCCCCCATAATTATAGCTGTTCCCTTATTACATGCCCCGACAATTTCCTGATTAATACTTCTTCCAGCAGAGTTGCAACGATTAGGAGGCCTATATACTACGCCCACTAGTGTTTTTTTCCCCTTATTATTCCTTATCTCTACCCAAACTGTTTCATTATCCTGATCCTTTGTCCCAATATCTTTTCTCTGTATTACAGTGATTCCTTCCCTTATTAACATAGCCACCCCACCTCCCCTTCCTTCCTGCCTGTCCTTCCTGATTGTTAAATACCCTGGCATATTTAATTCCCAGTCGTTGTCACCCTGCAGCCATGTTTCTGTAATGGCCACAAGATCATACCCATACATAGTTATTTGTGCCGTTAACTCGTCCATTTTGTTACGAATGCTACGTGCATTCAGATAAAGAACTTTCAAATATGTTTTGTGACACTTAGTTCCTGCTTTTTCCTTTTTTAACACTTTACCTTTTACTCCATACCTTCTGTCCCTTCCTGATACGCTTTCCTCTGTCTCCCTGCTCAGGTTCCCAACCCCCTGCCACAGCTTTGATGCTGGGTTAATCGCCTTGCACCTTCTAGTTTTTATTTTATCTGTCGTGCCTAAAGTACACTTTCTTTCCGCTGCTCTACGCTTTTCCCTTTCACTTGTTCTTGAACAACTGATTGTACTATTTGTATTGTAGATTTCCCCTGGGTCTTCCTCTCTCTTGCTGCTCTCAACTTTACTCCCTTCTGTCTCCCCGCTCAGGTTCCCATCCCCCTGCCACTCTAGTTTAAACCTTCCCCAACAGCACTAGCAAACACCCCCGCGAGGACATTGGTCCCGGTCTTGCTCGGGTGTAACCCGTCCCGCTTGTACAGGTCCCACCTTCCCCAGAACCGGTCCCAATGTCCCAGGAATCTAAATCCCTCCTTCCTGCACCATCCCTGCAGCCACGCATTCATCCTGTCTATTCTCCTGTTCCTATACTCACTAGCACGTGGCACTGGTAGTAATCCTGAGATCACTACCTTTGAAGTCCTGCTTTTTAATTTCTCTCCTAATTCCTTAAATTCACCTTGCAGGACCTCATCCCTTTTTTTAACCTATGTCGTTGGTACCAATATGGACCACGACTACTGGCTGTTCACCCTCCCCCTCCAGAATGCCCTGCACTGGGAGCCGGGAGTGAGTGTTGACCGGGGGTGAGGAATGAGTGAGACTGAGTGTCGGACTGGGATTTGGGGTCTGCGGAGTTTGGGATGAGTCGGAAATTCTGGCAGGTGGAGGACGTGTTGGGAAAATGACGCCTCGAGGTGTGAAGAGTGGGAATGAGGGTTTGTGAGGTGGAGGGTGAGAACCTTCAGTCCAATTTCTGTCACACATTCATCAAAAAAAAGAGTAATGCTTTCGCAGAAATGTTGCTGGGTGACAGAGAATGGAAATTTCAACATTTTCACCAAAAGGTCAATCCGAGAAAGGTCGAGGTTATTGGCCGGGTGCCACTGATGTCACTCTGATTCCCATCCTGTCGTCGTGTCCTTTCAGCAATCGTACGATTATATTCAACAGAAAAACATCACAGAGCATCATCAGGAGTGTCGTATAGCCCAGTGTATAACCCCCCCCGCAGTGTATAAACCCCCCACCCAGTGTATAAACCCCCCCAGTGTATAAACCCCCCCCGCATGTATAAACCCCCCCCAGTGTATAAACCCCCCAGTGTATAAACCCCCCCAGTGTATAAACCCCCCCCGCATGTATAAACCCCCCCCAGTGTATAAACCCCCCAGTGTATAAACCCCCCTCAGTGTATAAACCCCCCCAGTGTATAAACCCCCCAGTGTATAAACACCCCCCAGTGTATAAACACCCCCCAGTGTATAAACCCCCCAGTGTATAAATCCCCCACCGCGTGTATAAACCCCCCCCAGTGTATAACCCCCCCCCGCATGTATAAACCCCCCCAGTGGAAAACCCCCCCAGTGTATAAACCCCCCCCCAGTGTATAAATCCCCCCCGTGTGTTTAAACCCTCCCCCAGTGTATAAACCCCCCCAGTATATAAACCCCCCCCAGTGTATAAACCCCCCCCCAGTGTATAAATCCCCCCCGTGTGTTTAAACCCTCCCCCAGTGTATAAACCCCCCCAGTATATAAACCCCCCCCAGTGTATAAACCCCCCCAGTGTATAAATCCCCCCCAGTGTATAAACCCCCCCCCCAGTATATAAACCCCCCCAGTGTATAAACCCCCCCAGTGTATAAATCCCCCCCAGTGTATAAACCCCCCCCCCAGTGTATAAACCCCACCCCAGTGTATAAACCCCCAAGTGTATAAACACCCCCAGTGTATAAACACCCCCTGTCTACACATCACCCCCTGGACTCAGGCATCCTTTTCCAACCATTAATTGTCCTCTTGATCAAGTTGAGTGCTAGACAATAGATCACTTCCCACTTCAATCATCCAATGTCAGCATCAAACACTCCCAGGGCAGGTACAGCACAGGTTAGATACAGAGTAAAGCTCCCTCCACACTGTCCCATCAAACACTCGCAGGGCAGGTACAGGGTTAGATACAGAGTAAAGCTCCCTCTACACTGTCCCATCAAACACTCCCAGTGCAGGTACAGGGTTAGATACAGAGTAAAGCTCCCTCTACACTGTCCCATCAAACACTCCCAGTGCAGGTACAGGGTTAGATACAGAGTAAAGCTCCCTCTACACTGTCCCATCAAACACTCCCAGGGCAGGTACGGGGTTAGATACAGAGTAAAGCTTCCTCTACACTCTCCCATCAAACACTCCCAGGGCAGGTACAGGGTTAGATACAGAGTAAAGCTCCCTCTACACTGTCCCATCAAACACTCCCAGGGCAGGTACAGCATGGGTTGGACACAGAGTAAAGCTACCTCTACACTCTCTCATCAAACACTCCCAGGGCAGGTACAGCATGGGTTAGATACAGAGTAAAGCTCCCTCCACACTATCCCATCAAACACTCCCAGGGCAGGTACAGGGTTAGATACAGAGTAAAGCTCCCTCTACACTGTCCCATCAAACACTCCCAGGGCAGGTACAGGGTTAGATACAGAATAAAGCTCCCTCTACACTGTCCCATCAAACACTCCCAGGGCAGGTACAGGGTTAGATACAAAGTAAAGCTCCCTCTACACTGTCCCATCAAACACTCCAAGGGCAGGTACAGCACGGGTTAGATACAGAGTAAAGCTCCCTCCACACTGTCCCATCAAACACTCCCAGGGCAGGTACAGGGTTAGATACAGAGTAAAGCTCCCTCTACACTGTCCCATCAAACACTCCCAGTGCAGGTACAGGGTTAGATACAGAGTAAAGCTCCCTCTACACTGTCCCATCAAACACTCCCAGGACAGGTACAGGGTTAGATACAGAGTAAAGCTCCCTCTGCACTGTCCCATCAAACACTCCCAGGGCAGGTACAGGGTTAGATACAGAGTAAAGCTCCCTCTACACTCTCCCATCAAACACTCCCAGGGCAGGTACAACACAGGTTAGATACAGAGTAAAGCTCCCTCTACACTGTCCCATCAAACACTCCCAGGGCAGGTACAGCACAGGTTAGATACAGAGTAAAGCTCCCTCTACACTGTCCCATCAAACACTCCCAGGGTAGGTACATTACAACAGTGACTACACTTCAGGTGTACTTCATTGGCTGTGAAGCACTTTCTGACGCCCTGAGGTGGTGAAAGGGGCAGTCGAAAGGCAAGTCCTTTCTTTCTTTTAAACTCCTGCCTGAGTTAATTTGGCTCAGGAAGTGACCGTGAATGTCGAGATTCGTGTATGATGGGAGGGAGAGAGAGAGTTATACTCGGTGATTGGCTCGGTGTCAGTGATTGGCTCAGAGCAGTGGTGATGAGGCCCATTTGGTATATTTGACAGCAGGCAGCGTTGCATTAGGGTTAGGGTTAGCTGACCCATGGGCAGCTCGCTGGGAAGCAAGGTTTACCTTCTTAAACTGGCGATATCGTTCAGCTGGCGGGTGAATTGAGGCCCATTAATGGAGTGCTTTTCTGAGGCTGCTGAGGCACATTGTTGAGGCCAATATTTACCCCTCAACCAACATCACCAACATTGCTGAAACAGATTGTCAGGATTTTATCTGATTGCTGTTTGTGGGATCTTGCTGTGTGTAAATCGGCTGCATTGCTGGCATTTCCAACAATGACTACACATAAAAAAAAAGTATTTAATTGGCTGTAAAGCCCTTTGGGATGTCCTGACTCATGAAAGGCACTTTTAAAATGGTGAGACCGCACCTGGAGTATTGTGTATAATTTTGGTCTCCTTACCTAAGAAAGGATATACTTGCCATCGAGGGAGTGCAACGAAGGTTCACCAGACTGATTCCTGGGTTGGCGGGATTGTCGTATGAGGAGAGATTGAGTAGACTGGGCCCGTATTCTCTAGAGTTTAGAAGAATGAGAGGTGATCTCATTGAAACATACAAAATTCTTACAGGGCTCGACAGGGTAGATGCAGGGAGGATGTTTCCCCTGGCTGGGGAGTTAGAACCAGGGGTCACAGTCTCAGAATAAGGGGTCGGCCATTTAGGACTGAAATGAGGAGAAATTTCTTCACTCAGCAGGTGGTGAATCTTTGGAATTCTCTACCCAGAGGGCTGTGGAGACTCAGTCATTGAGAACATTCAAAACAGAGATCGATAGATTTCTAGGTATTAAAGGCATCAAGGGATCTGGGGATGGTGCAGGAAAATGGTGTTGAGGTAGAAGATCAGCCATGATCTTATTGAATGGCAGAGCAGGCTCGAGGTGCTGGATGGCCCACTCCTGCTCCTATTTCTTATGTTCTTATGAGTCCTTTAAATAAGTAAAAAGATTGTAAAGAAATTGAAGGCAGTACTTTTCTACAAGGTGCACCTGAGATCCACTGGAGTCGGTGCTAAGCTCATGTTTTACAAGTTTCCAAATTACGGATGTATATCTGGAGACTGGAGAGTAGCTGATCTGATTGGGAGCGTTGATAAGAGCAGGACATGAATCAGGGAAATGGAGAGTGGGTTATCGTAGATCAGTGATGCAGAACATGCTTGAGAGCGTTTACATGATGCTATCAGCATCTGTCTCAAGGGCTTCAGGCGGAGGTCGGTGTGGATTTACTGGGCAGTAAGATGATCGTTTGTGGATTGGGGTGAAATTTTTTGGCCAGGTAACTGAATTGCAGATGACACAAAACTTGGAAGGATAGTGAACAGTGAGGAAGATAGTGATAGACCAGAAACTTAACTGGACCAGCCATATCAATACTGTGGCTACGAGAGCAGGTCAGAGGCTGGGTATTCTGCGGCGAGTGACTCACCTCCTGACTCCCCAAAGCCTTTCCACCATCTACAAGGCACAAGTCAGGAGTGTGATGGAATACTCTCCACTTGCCTGGATGAGTGCAGCTCCAACAACACTCAACAAGCTTGACACCATCCAAGATAAAGCAGCCCGCTTGATTGGCACCCCATCCACCACCCTAAACATTCACTCCCTTCACCACCGGCGCACTGTGGCTGCAGTGTGTACCATCCACAGGATGCACTGCAGCAACTCGCCAAGGCTTCTTCGACAGCACCTCCCAAACCCGCGACCTCTACCACCTAGAAGGACAAGGGCAGCAGGTACATGGGAACAACACCACCTGCACGTTCCCCCTCCAAGTCACACACCATCCCGACTTGGAAATATATCGCCGTTCCTTCATCGTCGCTGGGTCAAAATCCTGGAACTCCCTTCCTAACAGCATTGTGGGAGAACCGTCACCACACGGACTGCAGCGGTTCAAGAAGGCGGCTCACCATCACAGCGCGTGGTTAGGATCTGGAATGCACTGCCCGAGGGGGTGGTGGAGGCAGATTCAATCATGGCCTTCAAAAGGGAACTGGATAAGTACTTGAAAGGAAAAAATTTGCAGGGCTACGGGGAAAAGGCAGGGGAGTGAGACTAGCTGGATTGCTCTTGCAGAGAGCCGGCACGGACTCGATGGGCCGAATGGCCTCCTTCCATGCTGTAACCATTCTCTGATTTTATGAATTGGTAAACAAGCCCAACTCACTGGGGCAGGTTCCAAATTTGAAGCTTTTGAAGACAGACAGGAGTACGCGGAAGGGAGTGCAGTCCGAGAGGGGGATTGATTCACTGGCGAACAAGAAAGTGTGAAGAGTGGGCATAACTTTACTCTCCTACAGAGGGGAAAGGTCAGCTGTGGAGGCAGTGGTGACATTATTTAAACAGAGGAGATTTACTGGAATGATTCCAGGGATGAGAGACTTCAGTTATGTGGAGAGACTGGAGAAGCTGGGATTGTTCTCCTTAGAGCAGAGAAGGTTAAGGGGAGATTTGATCGAGATGTTCAAAATCATGAAGGGTTTTGACAGAGTAAATAAGGAGAAACTGTTTCCAGTGGCAGGAGGGTCGTTAACCAGAGGACACAGATTTAAGGTGATCGGCAAAAGAACCAGAGGGGAGATGAGGAAACATTTTTTTTACTCAGCGAGTTGTTCTGATCTGGAATGCGCTGCCTGAAAGGGCGGTGGAAGCAGATTCAATAATAACTTCCAAAAGGGAATTGGATAAATACTTGAAAAGGAGAAATTTGCAGGGCTCTGGGCAAAGGGCAGGGGAATGGGACTAATTGGATAGCTCTTTCAAAGAGCCGGCACAGGCACGATGGGCCGAATGGCCTCCTCCTGTGCTGTATGATTCTATACAGCACAGGAGTAGAGGATGCAAGTGCGAGAAGAGCAGACAAAGGTAAGATAAGGGAGCTCAGAGAAACATCACAAACAGAGCCAACCAAGGTCACCGAGAAACAGGGGAACAGGATAGAATTCAACAGTGGAGGCAGTGCAGAGAGGAGCCAATATAGTTAATCCCCAAGGTCAGGGGTCCAAGTTATGGGGAAAGACTGGAGAAAGTTGGGCTTTTCATCCTGGAAAGGAGCCGCCTCAGAGATAATCATTTAGAAGATTCTGAGAAAGGTGCATATGTTACATAGAACGTACAGCACAGAAACAGGCCATTCGGCCCAACTGGTCCATGCCGGTGTTTATACTCCACACGAGCCTCCTCCCTCCCTACTTCATCTCACCCTATCACCATATCCTTCTATTCCTTTCTCCCTCATGTGTTTATCGAGCTTCCCCTTAAATCCATCCACACTATTCACCTCAACTACTCCTTGTGGGAGTGAGTTCCACATTCTCACCACTCTCTGGGGAAAGAAGTTTCTCCTGAATTCCCTATTGGATTTATTAGTGACTATTTTATATTCATGTCCTCTAGTTTTGGTAACGGAATGGAAGAGGATAATATTACTTTAAATTAAATTGCGAGTGTAGGACAAGAATCATAAGGTCAAACTGGTAAAAGGAAACTTGAGGGCCAGGAGATTCTTCACACACAGAGTGATGGACACTTGGAATGGGTATAGTGGAGGAGGCAAAGAACCATATGGCAACCAATTACATTCTGAACTTGGGGGTACAGCAGCTTCTCTCTGGATGGATGAATTAAGAGGGGCTGAAAGGCCTTCCACATAGAATCATAGAAGTTTACAACATGGAAACAGGCCCTTCGGCCCAACATGTCCATGTCGCCCAGTTCACATAATTAATTATCTTGTGATCTTGTGACCGGGTTCACTTTGTGTGGTGTCCTGGTTTAGCTCTGATGGTCTGGGTTCACTTTCTGTGCTGTCCTGGTTTAGCTCTGATGGTCTGGGTTCACTTTCTGTGCTGTCCTGGTTTAGCTCTGATGGTCTGGGTTCACTTTGTGTGCTGTCCTGTGTTAGCTCTGATGGTCTGGGTACACTTTCTGTGCTGTCCTGTGTTAGCTCTGATGGTCTGGGTACACTTTCTGTGCTGTCCTGTGTTAGCTCTGATGGTCTGGGTTCACTTTCTGTGCTGTCCTGGTTTAGCTCTGATGGTCTGGGTTCACTTTGTGTGCTGTCCTGGGTTAGCTCTGATGGTCTGGGTTCACTTTCTGTGCTGTCCTGGGTTAGCTCTGATGGTCTGGGTTCACTTTCTGTGCTGTCCTGGGTTAGCTCTGATGGTCTGGGTTCACTTTCTGTGCTGTCCTGGTTTAGCTCTGATGGTCTGGGTTCACTTTCTGTGCTGTCCTGTGTTAGCTCTGATGGTCTGGGTTCACTTTCTGTGCTGTCCTGGGTTAGCTCTGATGGTCTGGGTTCACTTTCTGTGCTGTCCTGGGTTAGCTCTGATGGCCTGGGTTCACTTTCTGTGCTGTCCTGGGTTAGCTCTGATGGTCTGGGTTCACTTTCTGTGCTGTCCTGGGTTAGCTCTGATGGTCTGGGTTCACTTTCTGTGCTGTCCTGGTTTAGCTCTGATGGTCTGGGTTCACTTTCTGTGCTGTCCTGTGTTAGCTCTGATGGTCTGGGTTCACTTTCTGTGCTGTCCTGGGTTAGCTCTGATGGTCTGGGTTCACTTTCTTTGCTGTCCTTGTTTAGCTCTGATGGTCTGGGTACACTTTGTGTGCTGTCCTGGTTTAGCTCTGATGGTCCGGGTTCACTTTGTGTGCTGTCCTGGTTTAGCTCTGATGGTCTGGGTTCACTTTCTGTGCTGTCCTGGTTTAGCTCTGATGGTCTGGGTTCACTTTCTGTGCTGTCCTGGTTTAGCTCTGATGGTCTGGGTTCACTTTGTGTGCTGTCCTGGTTTAGCTCTGATGGTTCGGTTCACTTTGTGTGCTGTCCTGGTTTAGCTCTGATGGTCTGGGTTCACTTTCTGTGCTGTCCTGGTTTAGCTCTGATGGCCTGGGTACACTTTCTGTGCTGTCCTGTGTTAGCTCTGATGGTCTGGGTTCACTTTCTGTGCTGTCCTGGTTTAGCTCTGATGGTCTGGGTTCACTTTCTGTGCTGTCCTGGGTTAGCTCTGATGGTCTGGGTTCACTTTCTGTGCTGTCCTGGGTTAGCTCTGATGGTCTGGGTTCACTTTCTGTGCTGTCCTGGGTTAGCTCTGATGGTCTGGGTTCACTTTGTCTGCTGTCCTGGGTTAGCTCTGATGGTCTGGGTTCACTTTCTGTGCTGTCCTGGTTTAGCTCTGATGGTTCGGTTCACTTTCTGTGCTGTCCTGGGTTAGCTCCGATGGTTCGGTTTACTTTGTGTGCTGTCCTGGTTTAGCTCTGATGGTCTGGGTTCACTTTGTGTGCTGTCCTGGGTTAGCTCTGATGGTCTGGGTTCACTTTCTGTGCTGTCCTGGGTTAGCTCTGATGGTCTGGGTTCACTTTCTGTGCTGTCCTGGGTTAGCTCTGTGTTGCGATCAGGAGCTGAAATCTCGCAGACTCGGGGTGGGGGCTGACGATAATTGTAAACACACCCCCTTTGCCGATGCCCAGGCTGAGATCAACGAACGCTATCCTGGGATATTCCTGCTTGTATTTCTCAGATACACCCGACCTTTTACCAAATGAACCATTTCGGGAGCTGTTATTTTATTCTGTAGGGACGGGCGGGATATCACTTACCCTGCTTTTATGAAGCAAACTGAACCTTTCTCACAGCGAAACAATGTGAACGGGATCGAATTTCCCCTCTCCTCATCTGTTGGCAGATAGCTGGGAGCTTGAGGATTGACAGGGTACAGCGATACGCAATAAATCAGTGGGTCGGGGGGGTGGGGAGGGGTGGGGGAGGGGGTGGTGGTGGTGGGGGGGAGAGTTTCATCCCATTGGTCAGCGAGTCCTACGCCATGTGGGCGGTCAGTATAATTCCCAGATATTGAAGGTGAACATTACCCCCACTGTGTCGATGAGGGGAGGTTACGTTACAGTCTAGATCAGGCAGTCCTGACTGACTGATACGTTGCTGTATTTTTTAAATCACTAAGCCCAACTGGTTTTGGTGCTCCAGAAATAGAATGATAATCAAAAAAATCATATTTTAAACTTAATCCATGATATGAATGATAGAATGTCAGAGAATTGTCCCAACAGGCAAAGGATCTCTCGGTGTCACTGCAATGTGGGAATGTTTAAAGAAGGGGTGGGTTTGGAAGGACTGTGCATCTTGCTTCCATGGTAACCCAGTGGCATTTATCCACCTATGTCATGTTTTCTTAAAGCAATGGCTTTTTCCGAATCAAATTTAACTCAAAGTGATCTGAGTTCTGAGGAAAGATTAAGGAAATTGAGCTTGTTTTCATTGGAAGACGGTGGACATTGACGTAATCTAATTGGAGTTTTTAAATCATGAAGGGAATCAGAGAGAGTTGATCCAAGCTGAGAGCTCCCTGTGGTGAACGGTTCAAATCCCAGGGACACAGGATAAAAATCAGCAAGTCAGCGGGAAGAAGGGAAGTCCGAGGAAAGTTTCTCACCCAAAGGGGAATTGAGTTTGCAGAATAAGTTACCAGAGAAAGACATTGATGCAGAGAGTATAAATGGGGTCAAAATGTACCTGGAGAGTGATGGGATTGAGAGATATGGGGAGAGGTGGGATTGAGGGATATGGTGAGAGGTGGGATTGAGGGATATGGGGAGAAGGTGGGATATGGGGAGAGGTGGGATTGAGGGATATGGGGAGAAGGTGGGTCGATGGGATTGAGGGATACGGTGAGAAGGTGGGTAGGTGGGATTGAAGGATAGGGAAGAAGGTGGGTAGGTGGGATTGAGGGATATGGTGAGAAGGTGGGTAGGTGGGATTGAGGGATATGGTGGGTAGGTGGGATTGAGGGATATGGGGAGAAGGTGGGTAGGTGGGATTGAGAGAAATGGTGAGAAGGTGGGTAGGTGGGATTGAGGGATATGGTGAGAAGGTGGGTAGGTGGGATTGAGAGAAATGGTGAGAAGGTGGGTAGGTGGGATTGAGGGATATGGGGAGAAGGTGGGTAGGTGGGATTGAGGGATATGGGGAGAAGGTGGGTAGGTGGGAGTGAGGGATATGGGGAGAAGGTGGGTAGGTGGGATTGAGGGATCTGGGGAGAAGGTGGGTCGGTGGGATTGAGGGATATGGGGAGAAGGTGGGTAGGTGGGATTGAGGGATATGGGGAGAAGGTGGGTAGGTGGGATTGAGGGACTCTGTTACTTAGAGAGCAACAATATCAACCAGGGAGAGATGACTGGTTCCTAAACTCTAACTGGTAAGAATAGACCATTTGTCCATATGCCTAACCTGATAGGACCAGGCCATCGATCCATATACCTGACCCAGTCTGATTGGCCCATCAGTCCAGAAACTTCAACTATCCAATTTCTCACATCACCACCTTGATCCTTCCGAAATCTAATAACCCTGAATCCCATTTGCTGATCCTCTGGTCCCTTTACGAACCCTCCTGTGAGTATTTTTCTCCCACCCGCTTCGGTTCACCTGCTGCCCACGTTTACCACCCCCGATACTGGTCCCAATCCACACTCCTCCAGCCCACAATCTGAAATATTCCATCGGATTTCTCCTCAGCCTCCTCTTTCTAAGAGGCCAAACTCCCAGCATCGCTAACCTCTCCTCAAAGCACCCTTCCCTCACTTCTGGAACTACTCTAGTCACAGAATCATAGAAAATTTACGGCACAGTCGGAGGCCATTCAGCCCATCGTATCCGCGCCAGCCGAAATGAGCCACTCAGCCTAAACCCACTTTCCAGCACTTGGTCCGTAGCCCTGCAGGTTACGGCACTTCAGGTGCACATCCAGGTACTTTTAGGTCCTCCCCCTCACTCTCTCCAATATCTTCATATCGTTCTTTTAAAAAAGGAGAGTCCAAAACTGCATGGAGCTCGAAATCTGTGGCATCACCGAGGATAGGTTTGATTTTAGAATTTGGTCTCTCAATTCATAAGACTTGAGCATGTGATCCAGGCCAGTGCAGTACTGAGGGAGCGCTGCACTGTCGGAGGGTCAGTACTGAGGGAGCGCTGCACTGTCGGAGGGTCAGTACTGAGGGAGCGCTGCACTGTCGGAGGGTCAGTACTGAGGGAGCGCTGCACTGTCGGAGGGTCAGTACTGAGGGAGCGCTGCACTGTCGGAGGGTCAGTACTGAGGGAGCGCTGCACTGTCGGAGGGTCAGTACTGAGGGAGCGCTGCACTGTCGGAGGGTCATTACTGAGGGAGCGCTGCACTGTCGGAGGGTCAGTACTGAGGGAGCGCTGCACTGTCGGAGGGTCAGTACTGAGGGAGCGCTGCACTGTCGGAGAGGCAGTACTGAGGGAGCGCTGCACTGTCGGAGGGTCATTACTGAGGGAGCGCTGCACTGTCGGAGGGTCAGTACTGAGGGAGCGCTGCACTGTCGGAGAGGCAGTACTGAGGGAGCGCTGCACTGTCAGAGGGTCAGTACTGAGGGAGCGCTGCACTGTCGGAGGGTCAGTACTGAGGGAGCGCTGCACTGTTGGAGGGTCAGTACTGAGGGAGCGCCGCACTGTCGGAGGGTCAGTCCTGAGGGAGCGCTGCACTGTCGGAGGGTCAGTACTGAGGGAGCGCTGCACTGTCGGTGGGTCAGTCCTGAGGGAACGCTGCACTGTCAGAGGGTCAGTACTGAGGGAGTGCTGCACTGTCGGAGAGGCAGTACTGAGGGAGCGCTGCACTGTCGGAGGGTCATTACTGAGGGAGCGCTGCACTGTCGGTGGGTCAGTCCTGAGGGAACGCTGCACTGTCAGAGGGTCAGTACTGAGGGAGTGCCGCACTGTCGGAGGGTCAGTACTGAGGGAGCGCTGCACTGTCGGAGAGGCAGTACTGAGGGAGCGCTGCACTGTCAGAGGGTCAGTACTGAGGGAGCGCTGCACTGTCGGAGGGTCAGTACTGAGGGAGCGCTGCACTGTTGGAGGGTCAGTACTGAGGGAGCGCCGCACTGTCGGAGGGTCAGTCCTGAGGGAGCGCTGCACTGTCGGAGGGTCAGTACTGAGGGAGCGCTGCACTGTCGGTGGGTCAGTCCTGAGGGAACGCTGCACTGTCAGAGGGTCAGTACTGAGGGAGTGCTGCACTGTCGGAGAGGCAGTACTGAGGGAGCGCTGCACTGTCGGAGGGTCATTACTGAGGGAGCGCTGCACTGTCGGTGGGTCAGTCCTGAGGGAACGCTGCACTGTCAGAGGGTCAGTACTGAGGGAGTGCCGCACTGTCGGAGGGTCAGTACTGAGGGAGCGCCGCACTGTCGGAGGGTCAGTACTGAGGGAGCGCTGCACTGTCAGAGGGTCAGTACTGAGGGAGTGCTGCACTGTCGGAGGGTCAGTACTGAGGGATCGCTGCACTGTCGGAGGGTCAGTACTGAGGGAACGCTGCACTGTCGGAGGGTCAGTACTGAGGGAGCGCCGCACTGTCGGAGGGTCAGTACTGAGGGAGCGCCGCACTGTTGGAGGGTCAGTACTGAGGGAGCGCCGCACTGTTGGAGGGTCAGTACTGAGGGAGCACTGCACTGTCGGAGGTGCCATCTTTCAGATGAGGCATCAAACTGAGGCCCCGTCTGCCCTCTCAGGTGGATGTAAAAGATCCCATGGCCACTATTCGAAGAAGAGCAGGGGAAGTTCTCAATAAAATAAATAATTAAACTGGTATGAGATAATCTTACAGTTAAACCAGGTTGCTGTATTATTTACCAGGTTTATATATTATTAATCAGGTTAATGTATTATCAACTAGGTTATTGGGTGACTGTATTATTAACCAAATTACTATTTTATTAACCGTGGTAATATAGTGTGAAATGCTATTTTTATATTTATTAATTCTGTATAATTAAGTGATGAATGTTGTGTGCCCTCGAGCTCGACCTCTCCTCTTTCTCTCTATTTCTCTAGCTCTTATTATCCATCATCTTCACTCTCTTTCTCTGACTCTTTTTCTCTGTCTATTTCTCACCCTTTCTATCTCTCTTTCTCTCTGTCTCTGTCATTTCTATCTCGCTCTCTCTCCCTTTCTCTCTCCCCTTCTCGCTCCCTTTCTCTCTCTCCCTCTCTCTCCCTTTCTCCCCCTCTCTCTCCCCCTCTCTCTCCCTCCTCTCTCCTCCTCTCTCCCCCTCTCTCTCTCCCTCTCTCTCTCCCTTTCTCTCTCCCCCTCTCTCTCCCTCCTCTCTCCCTCTCTCTCCCCCCCTCTCTCCCCCTCTCTCTCTCCCTCTCTTTCCCCCTCTCCCCCTCGCTCTATCCCTCTCTCACTCTGGCTAACAGTGTTGTACCTTGGAGTGAGCCTGAGGTATCTGGTGCCAGGGAGTGATGGGTTTGGAATGTGTGATGGGAACATTTTAAAAAAGTGCTGACATTTACATCTCGGTCCAGCATCAGATATCAAAGCAAACAGTAACGCACTGCTCAGAGCAGGCAGAGCAGAATGCAAAACAATCCTGTGCAAGGTTCCCAGGCACCAAGACCAGGAGTTGGCCACTGATTAGAATCACAGGGACCTGTTCGAGCTCCTAAAAGCTCACCAGTAAAGCACTGTTCCAATCCCCCGACCTCCCTGTGGTCCCTGACTCTCTCCGTGGACCAGGTTCCACGGGCACTGCCTGCCCTATTGAGCTTTGGCTCAATCGCCCATTCTTCAGATAGTGAGGCCCTGCTCTTCGCCCCTGTGGGGCATCACAGATGGGCCCGATCCCGCACTCAGTTGACATCCACACATGGGGGAGGGGGGAACGGTGGACACTCTGGACAGACATCAGGGGGTGTGAAACCTGGCTGAAAACATCGAACCAGAGGCTTTGATTCTAGATGCCAAGTGATGGCCCCTCCGACTGTGCAGCACTCCCTCAGTACTGACCCTCCGAAAGTGCAGCGCTCCCTCAGTACTGACCCTCTGACAGTGCGGCGCTCCCTCAGTATTGACCCTCCGACAGTGCAGCGCTCCCTCAGTAATGATCCTTCGACAGTGCAACACTCCCTCAGTACTGACCCTTCGACAGTGCAACACTCCCTCAGTACTGACCCTCCGACAGTGCAGCGCTCCCTCAGTACTGACCCTTCGACAGTGCAACACTCCCTCAGTACTGACCCTCCGACAGTGCAGAACTCCCTCAGTACTGACCCTCTGACAGTGCAGCACTCCCACAGTACTGACCCTCTGACAGTGCAGCACTCCCTCAGTACTGACCCTCTGACAGTGCAGCACTCCCTCAGTACTGACCCTCCGACAGTGCAGAACTCCCTCAGTACTGACCCTCCGACAGTGCAGCGCTCCCTCAGTACTGACCCTCCGCCAATGCAGCGCTCCCTCAGTACTGACCCTCCGACAGTGCAACGCTCCCTCAGTACTGACCCTCCGCCAATGCAGCGCTCCCTCAGTACTGACCCTCCGACAGTGCAACGCTCCCTCAGTACTGACCCTCCGACAGTGCAACGCTCCCTCAGTACTGACCCTCCGACAGTGCGGCGCTCCCTCAGTACTGACCCTCCGACAGTGCAGCGCTCCCTCAGTACTGACCCTCCGACAGTGCAGCGCTCCCTCAGTACTGACCCTCCGACAGTGCAGCGCTCCCTCAGTACTGACCCTCCGACAGTGCAGCGCTCCCTCAGTACTGACCCTCCGACAGTGCAGCGCTCCCTCAGTACTGACCCTCCGACAGTGCAGCGCTCCCTCAGTACTGACCCTCCAACAGTGCAGCGCTCCCTCAGTACTGACCCTCCAACAGTGCAGCGCTCCCTCAGTACTGCACTGAAGGGCCACACTCGAATTTGAGCTTGGGTCCTGGTTTGGGGGCTCAAACCCATGACCTTGTGACTCAGAAGTGAGAGGGCCCTTCTAGCGCTGTCAGCGAATGGCTGTCTGCCCACAGACTGGGAGCAGAGGCCCGCTTTCTGAGGATTCCTCCTGCCCCTGTTGAGTGCGAGGGTACGGGTCACTGCTGGAGATCAGTGGTCTGTCGTGAGCTGACACAGTGGATTGTGAACGCAGCTCCTTGTTTAAAGGCTGAATGAGTTATCTCTCTGGAGAGGGAAGGTGTTGGGGAGGTGTGATGGCCAAAGGAAACACCAAACCCAGTGTCCCACTCTCCCACGGTCCACACACAGTGAGCTGGCTTCCTCTGTTGCCATGGTGAATGATAAGCAAAGCTATCTCTGGTTTCAGCCAGATGATTGGAATATTAAGAAGGGCTGTGAACAGACCAAGGTTCCTGTGCCTCCGCAGTCAAAGGCTTTACTTTAATACTCAGGGTGTTTAACCCTTTCCCCTCCCTCACTTCTCCCAGGGTGGGAGCCGGACCGAGGGCAGCATCCCTCCTCCAGAACCCTCACACCCCCCACCACCGAAAGCCCGGACCCTGGCTGATTTCTGGGTTCCACAGACCCCCGATACCTCAGCCCATTGTTCATGTGTGAGCTCGGTGGCTGCTGACTGCTTGTTCGACTGTGGGGGCGTCACAACTCAGCCTGATACCAGTACTGGCCTCACTTTAAATCCAAACATAAACACAGACATAATAGACT